>NW_022196905.1:129053480-129080470 GCF_008632895.1 Mastomys coucha
GAAGCTGGAGATGCTCAATGGTTAAGAGCACTGGCTGTTCTAAAGGGCCTCAGTTCATTTCACCCACAGTGGTGACTCACAATTGTAACTCCAGTCTGAGGGGATCTGATGTCCCCTTGTGGCTTTCCCAGGAACTGCATGTACGTGGTGTAGGCAAAACACCAAAAGCTTATTGCTTTTTCAGTGGACCTGGGTTCTACTCCCAGCAGCCTCTCCTGACTCTCACAGGCCTCAGGCATTCATGTGGCACATGTACACCTGTGCATTTGATCTTTGTGTCACCCTTTGCTTTTTTTTTTTTTGAGACAGGGTTTCTCTGTGTAGCCTTGGCTGTCCTGAACTCACTCTGTAGACCAGGCTGGCCTCGAACTCAGAAATCCACCTGTCTCTGCCTCCCAAGTGCTGGGATTAAAGGCGTGCGCCACCACCACCCAGCTGCTACATTTTTTTTTTTTTTTACTAGATGTTTTCTTATTTACAATATTTCCTTTCCCAGGTTCCCCTAAAACCTAAAACAATCCCCTGTTCCCACCCCGCTCCCCCTGCTCACCATCCTACCCACTCCTGCTTACTGGCCCTGCTACTTTTTTTTTTTTTAAAGGATTCTACATTTTAAAAACAGATTTATTTATATTCATACACTGTAGCTGTCTTTAACACACCAGAAGAGGGCATCAGATCCCATTACAGATGGTTGTGAGCCACCATATGGCTGCTGGGATTTGAACTCAGGACCTTTGGAAGAGCAGCCTTAATTGCTGAGCTATCTTTCCAGCCCTACACAACAATTTTTTAATGTTAAAAAATACAAAGCCACTCAGAGATAACCTATCACAAGCATGAGGGTCTGAGTTAGATCCCAAGAGTCCACAAAATACCTGGGTATGGTGATATGTGGTTATATCCCCAGAAACGGGTAGCCATAGGCTTTGCTGGCCAGCCAGTGTGGCTCCAGTCAGCAAGGCCAAGGAAGAATCACTGGAGAGATGACTCAGCAGATAGAAGCACTGACTGCTCTTCCAGAGGTCCTGAGTTCAATTCCCAGAAACCACATGGTGGCTCACAACCATCCATAATGAGATCTGATGCCCTCTTCTGGTGCATCTGAAGACAGCTATGGTGTACTCACATTTAAATAAATGAGAAAAGAAAAAAAACCCTGACATGAAGCACAAGGTGACAGATGTCCAAGGAATGACAGGAGAAATTAACTTCTGGCCTCTACACAGACACTAAACCGAGGCATACACATGTGTTCACAGATACATACAAAATGTCTTGTTATTTTTAAGTTATTGTAGTCACACTGAGAGGTGGTGGTGGTGTTAGTGGCCAGGGATATACCCTTTTATCTCAGCACTCAGGAGGTGGAGGCAGGCAGATCTCCAGGTTTGAGGCCACATTGATCTACAGAGCAACAGGGCCACACAGAGAAACCCAAATAACATCCCCTCAAATTTTTTGTATGTGTGTGTGTGTGTGTATGTGTGTGTATATATATACATAAATATATATGTATATTTGGATATGTATTATATGTATGTGTATGTATGTATGCATATATATATATATATACATACATATACACATACACAACAATACAACATTATTGTAGCCATATGTAATGGTGCATACCTGCAGTGCACTGGAGTGACTGAAGTGGGTCATATGAGTCTAGGAGTTCACTAGCAGCTTGATCATCAACACAAACCCCATCTCTTTACAGACAGAAGTAAGGGGATACAAAATATACTGTGTTATGACTGGTGAGCGACTTTCTTTGTGCTAGATCAACTCAGTACTCTCCCCCACTTGTCCCAGTATTCTAGAAACAATCTGGCGACTCAGGTCCTCTACGTAGCTTGCTTTCAGGGCATGACCTTTGAGATCCAGGTTCATGGAATAGAACATAATCTTCTGAAGTTGCAATAGTGTGTGACTTATCACAACCACGTGCCTGCTCTGGCTTCTGATGATGGCCCCAATTCCAAACATCTACTTTCACAGGCTATTTCCTGAGTTCAGAAGAGTTTAGCTTGGGGGAAAATGTGTTGCTTTTTGGTTTTTTTTGTGGTTTTTTTTTTTTTTTTTTGGTTTTGTTTTTTTTAATGATTTATTTCATGTGCATTGGTATCTTGCTTGTATGTCTGTCTGTGTGAGGGTGACAGATTCCCTAGAACTGGAGTTACAGACAGTTGCAAGCTGCCATGTAGGTGCTGAGAATTGAACACCAGTCTTGTGTTAGCAGCCAGTGCTCTCAACCACTAAGCAAGCACAGACAAACCATGCGTGTGGGTGAGCCATGGATTTATTTTCTCCGATGCATAGCCTGGCCTTGGATTGGTGACTTTGACGCTGCTCTTCCCAAGACTTTTCGCAGATCTTGGAAGCAATGTGTGCCATCTCAGTGTAACAAGGCTGACTGTGCGCCGGGAGCAGTGACAGCTGAGTGATGCTTTAGACCCGGAACTTCTGCAAGCCACTGGCCAGCATGTGCTTTGCTTTCCTATCGCTCCCATAACCAATGCTGGCATCAGGATCTGGCCCTCGGGTCTTCCTGGCATCATGTTGGCAGGCACCTCTGTGTGTATACCAGTTGCACTTAGTTTTGACATAATGGTCTGACTGGTGCAGGCCAGAGGCTAAAGAGCAGCCATGATGCTTAGAAAAAGGAACATGGCCACCTCACAGGCAGCTGGGAGGCAGAAGACAGTATCTGCTTCTCTTTAAATTTGGGGATTACTTGTGTTTTGAGACAGTATTTCACTATGTAACCCTGGCTGGCCTTAAACTAGAGATCTGTCTCCTCTGTCTGCTAAGTACTCCTACTTGCCAAAATTTAGAGTATGGTTAGTTTTTTGAGACAGGGTTTCTCTGTGTAGGGTTGGCTGTCCTGGAATGTGTAGAGTAAGATGGCCTCGAACTCAGAGACCAGTCTGCCTCTGCATTCCGAGTGCAGAGAGTAAGCCAGCAGTAGCGCAGGTACTTTTTAATATTTCCTGCAACAGGGTGTGGTATGGTGTTGGGCATAGACATTCTACATGTTAAATATATGCTCTATTTTTTTTTTTTCGAGATAGGGTTTCTCTGTATTGCCCTGGCTGTCCTGGAACTCACCCTGTAGACCAGGCTGGCCTCGAACTCAGAAATCTGCCTGCCTCTGCCTCCCAAGTGCTGGGATTAAAGGTGTGAGCCACCACCGCCCGGCCTACATGCTCTATTTCTGAGCTACATTTCAAGCCTGGACATTTCATGTTTGAACCTTAACACAGTAAACACATATGCTTACTCCCTGAGGGGGTAGATGCAGCCAGCTATGCTGTCTGGCCATTTCAAGGTTCAGAAAGTAACTTGCCAGTGAGCTGTTCCCAAAACACCACTTCAGATTTTAACATCTTAGAAATGACACACCACATCAGGTTTTATTTCTGCGTTACGTGTATTTCGTACTTTCTGCAACAAACAGACCTTTTTCGGAAAGTGGTAACGTATCATGGAGGCAGCACTCACTACATCCCTAACCGTCTCTGATGATGAGGGATGTGGATCAGTGACTAAGTGCTTGTCTGGCACCCTCTTCCAGCCTCGCTCTTGTCTGTGTGCTCTCGGTTGGCTCAGAACTGGGGGTGCTCCAGCCTCAGCCTCCTGAGTCTTGGGCTGTGCCACCAGTCAGCTCAGTTTTACTTTGTATTGGTTTTCTTTTAATTTTAAAAGATTTATTTTATGTATACGAGTACACCATTGCTCTCTTCAGACACAGCAGAAGAGGGCATCAGATCCCATCACAGATGGTTGTGAGCCACCATATGGTTGCTGGGAATTGAAATCAGGACCTCTGGAAGAGCAGCCAGTGCTCTTACCCGCTGAGCCATCTCTCTAGCCCATTGTATTGCTTTTCTGATGTAGTACAGAGCTATGAGCACACTGTAGATGGAGATGCTGAGCCTTCTGGAGCTGAAGTGGTGAGCACAGATTCAGGCCAACGTCTGAGTGTATAGCTCAGGCTTGCTCCTAGTGTGTCTCTGGAGAGCCTCCGACTCTGCCATCTGCAAGGCGATCCTTTAAGGGGTGGGTCTTTACAAGGCTCAGGAGTCCATTTTTTCCGTGTGTGTTAATGTGTGATGTTTGGGATAGAAGTCAAGCCACATATTCTAATGCAGATCCTCCCTGGCTGATTCTATCAGGTACTTTTTTCTCTTTTTTTTTTATTTTATTTTATTTATTTTATGTGTATGAGTACACCGTAGCTGTACAGATGACCGTGAGCTTGCTCTGACCCTGTTCGCTCCAGCTCCGCTCGCTCCGGCCCCGCTCGCTCCAGAAGCTCATTACGGGTGGTTGTGAGCCACCATGTGGTTGCTGAGATCCGAACTCAGGACCTTCGGAAGAGCAGTCAGTGCTCTTACCCGCTGAGCCATCTCACCAGCCCTATCAGGTACTTTTTTTGTACTGACCCATACCTGATCCTTTACTGAATGATTCTAGGCAAGTGCTGTACCATGGGACTCCACCCTCTAGTTCCAAATCTACTTTTTCCTTTTTCCTCAGAACTAAGGTCTTATGGAGCCCAGGTTGGTCTCGAAACCACATGTCGCTGAGGCTGGCCTTGATCTTGAGTTCCTGTTCTTCTAGCCTAAATGTCCGCAGTGTGGGGCTTACAGGTGTCTGTCACTAGATCCTACCTGTTTGATAAAGGGTCCTGCTGTTTAGCCCAGGCTGGGCAGGTTGGGTTCCAGGCTACCTCAAAAACATTTTTTTCTTTTAAATCAAAGATGGTGGCAGAGAAACATGAACAGCAGAGAGAATTCCTGCTGGCAATGGCCTGGACTTAGGGGTCGAGAGAAATTAAACACAGCTGTCAGGAGGTGGCCTTGTACTTGTGCTGGTTTGGGGAGTGGGTGTCCATGAACAAAAGCCATGAAGCTTAGTACACCATTGATCTGCCTTGCATTCTTTTCTTGTTCTTTATGTTCATCTCCGTAGCAGTGAGATGAAAATAGCATCTTCTTTATTGCATCCTTCGACATAGGGCAATACCTGGATTCACTTGTATTAGGTCATTTGGGTTTGGGGAAGAGATTCACCTTTGATCTAGCTATTTCAACAATAATCCTTTCCTTCCATTTGTTCCTAGAGCCCTTCTACCCACCCCGCAGAAACTGTTTAGGAATCCCTTACCGGCAAACATGCTTAACCAGCTGAGAGGCTGAGTATTATAAATCAGAAGCTTTGTCAAGTTCGGGATAAGTTCCACATTCACTGGGGGGCCCACTCCTCTCCCTCTTCTGTGACAGGGTCTCATGCAGCCTAAACTGGCCTCAAACTTTTAATGTAGTCAAGGATGACCTTGAACTCTTGATTTTCCTGGAACAGCAAACAAGTACCTCTGGGGCATGCAATGCCAGCTGTAGGTCACTCTGTGCCTTCTATTGTGTCTGTTAGCACTGCTTTTCACTCACCTTTTCTCTTTTTCTCCTCCCCCAGCCCCCAAACAGGGTTTCTCTGGGTATTCCTGGCTGTCCTGGAATTCACTCAGGACGGCCTTGAGTCAGGCTGGCCTTGAATTCAGAGATCCACCTGCCTCTGCCTCCAGAATGCTGGGATAAAAGTGTTCATCACAACCCCTGGTCCAGATGTTCTTTCAAAGGAAAAACATTTATGTCCTCAGTACTTGATCCAGTGCACAGAACACAGGCAATGTTTTATCCAGAACTGAATTCCATGATAGTGAAGTGGAGTGCTAAGCATGAGCCAGGTGCAAAATACTCAGGAAGAGCTGCAGTTTGAGCTGGATGTTGGAACAGTAGTTGATTCAATCAGAAGAAATTTCCAAGTGGGTAGCGGAGAATTCGAAGACTGGAAGTCAAAATGAAGAAAGGTGTGATGTTGACTCTGGAACACAGCTCTCTAGACAGTGATGACACAGGTCTCCAGTTACATGAACATGAAGTGCATAAATAATTCCTTGAAGGGTCAGGAGTCATAGGGGACTGATGGACTTGATATCAGCCTAAAACTCACTGGGGAGAACCAACTCCCACAAATTGTCCTCTGTACCATATACACTTATAACATTCTCCAGTGTGTGTGGTGGCTCACCCCTTTGATCCCAGCATTCGGGAGGCAAAGGCAGGCGGATCTCTTTGAGTTCAAGGCCAGCCTGGTCTACAAAGAGAGTTGTGGGACAGCCAGGGCTACACAGAGAAAGAAACCCCGTCTCGGAAAAGCAAAATGAAATAAAATTTCCTGGTCAAATGCAACACAACAACACTGGAGAGACAAAATTAGGTGGTTCTGAATTCGAGGTTGGCCTGGTCTACAATATAGCAAATTCCCAGGCATGCATAAATAAGTAAAGTTCATTGAAGCAGCAGATTGGGTAAGTGGTGACTTCGAAATTTCATCCCACCACCACCATCGCAGCCTCGCCTGGCACACATCACGTGCGGGCAATACTAGGTTCTGCCTGCCAGTGAGAAGGCTAAGGGTCTCTGGAGGCGCACCGCAGGGACACCCCCGGGGGGGTGCGCAAGCGCGTTGAGGCCTCCAGGGCCCAAGGGGCGGGCGGGTGCGCGCGCTCCCTCGCGCACGCGCGCACGGAGGGGGGGCGACGGCCACGGTGACGTGCTGCGGTGGCAGCGGGTGGACGGCGACGCGTGAGGCGCGTGATATCCCGCGTCTTGGGAGCAGTGTCCCGGCCCCCAGCCACTCCCCGCCGCCGCCATGTCGGGCCGTTCGGTCCGGGCCGAGACCCGTAGCCGGGCCAAAGATGACATCAAGAAGGTGATGGCGGCCATCGAGAAAGTGCGGAAATGGTGAGGGGCGGGAGCGGAGGGGTTGCCGACGTGGGGTTGCGGGAAAGCCGGCGCGGAGGATCGCCAGACACGTACAGGCAGGGTGGGAACCAAGAGGCCGGCCCTTGGGGGGAGGGGGCCGGAGCAAAAAAGCGAAAGGAGGTCGCGCCGGTATCGGCGTGAAGTCAGAGTCCGCGTTCACTGTAGCCAATCAGAAAGACAGTCGGCTCGTAGCCCCTCCCACTAGCTGTCATTAGTCGCTTCCGGCCGCTCTGCCTGGGGCGGGACCTAGCGCTGCACAGTTGCACTTCCGGCGGGGACCTCGCGGGATTGCAGCCTGGCGGCTCCCACTTCGGTTTCCGCTCCTGCGCATCACAACTGTCCGGTGATGTCCGTTGTTGCCAAGTCTTAGCGATATAAGTGGTCGAAATTAAGCGGAAGTTTGTTAACACGGCACTTTTGGAACAGAAATCCCTGATATCTGTAGATCTGGGGCCCCCAGCCAGCCCACTCGCCATATGTTCGCTCGTAGCGCCCAGGGGACTCCATCCCTGCAAATGTATATTGCAAACCCAGACTTAACGAACAATTTAGGTCAGGATCTCATTGCATCAAACTGTTGTGAACCAGGTCTTTGAGCCATTCCAGTCCCCTCACTTAATGATTTGTAATTTCGTTACTGTTTTGTTTTTTTGACCGGATCTCCCCGAGTACTGCAGGCTGGCTTTAGGCCTGCAGTGATCCTTCTGCCTCAGTTTACCTAGTGACTAAGAGGCCGCTAGAGTGGTTTGTTCGTTTGTTTTTGAATCAGTGTCTCAAATCCTTTGGCTGTCCTGGAACTCACTTTGTAGGCCAGGCTGGGCTTGAACTCTCAAAGACCCACCTGTCTGTGCTTGCCAAGTGCTGGAAAAGGTCCACATCTAATGGCATTCCTCTGTTCCTATGTAATTCTCAAGTCTCTCCACCCCCTCTTGTTTTCTACTGGTAAGGAAAGTATGGAGGCTAGAAAAATGGTTCAGTGTTCAAAAGCACCTGGCTGCTCTTGCAGAGGACCTGGATTCAATTCCTGCCACCGCATGGTGGGTAACAAACAGCTGTACTCCAGTCCCATGGGATCCCATGTCCTCTGGCATCGGTGGGCACAGCATGTGTGTGATGCACAGATACACATGCATGTAAAGCACCCACACACATAGACATAATAAAATGCTCAAAAGAAATTTCAGTGTTGGTTCCTCAGAGACACATTGTGAAATTCTAGAGAAGGTCACCTTCATAGAATTTTCCTTAATTATGTTAGGTTGAACTACAAGACATTGCACATATTTGAACCAACTCCCAATTTCTTAATTCTTAGGGTAGCGCCCACAGCCTTGCTCACCCAAGGTGATTTCCCCTGCACTAAACTAGATCTACCCCAGTCCTATGCTTGACTTCTTAACTCAAAAATAACTAACACTGCAGCAAAACATGCTTCTAGTTCCCTAGCTACTCAAGGAAGAGCACATGAATCTAGGGGCTTCGGGCCTAAGCAGTGTAGTGAAATGGGCCAAATGCCTTAGGCCTGCTCAGCTACTCAGGAAGCTGAGGCAGGATGGTCACAAGTTTAAGGCTAGTCTAATCAACTTAAGAGTCCCTACTACAGATAAAAAAGACAAAGCAAGCATTTTGAGCAAGTAGGGATGTTGCTTGGTGGTAAAGCACCTGCCTAACATGGCCACGGCCCTGGATTCCATCCCTAGTCCCCACCCCCAACAGATGAGAAATGCCGAATGAGTTGAGGGCACACCTGGTTCAGTTGGGTTTAGAGACATGGGAGGCCATCATAGTTTGTTTCAAGGTGATCTTGAGTAAAAGCCACCCAACGTTTTCTTGCTTTGCTAGTAGGGTGGCAGATCTGCCATTTCTACCCCAGGAGGACAGGGAAGAGTGTTAAGGTAAGGGTCAGTTTTGTTTGTAAGTTGGGGATGGAGCCCATAGCCTTGGCCAGGCTAGACTAGTGCCTCCCACTGTTGTAGTTCCTGGCCCAAGATTCAAAGGCAGTTACAAAGCTGTAGTTTTTCTCCATGAGTAATCTCAGTTACCCAGCGTGCAAATGCTACCTGTTCCTTTCTTGTGATTGTTCTTCCTTTGGAGGGACCCTTAAATGGAAGATGAACAAAACTAGCCTAGGGAGACTTAGAAATTATCTCCAGGATCTTCATTGACTTCTATATGCTGGCGATCAAAGTCGGGACCTGTGCATGCTAATACGCCTGTTAAGACTGAGCCACATTCAGTGCCTTTCATGTCTTCCTCCAACCCCCAGTTTGTGGCAGTCCTCCTGCCTCAGCATCCAAGTGCTAAGATTACAAGCATACAGGTGAAAGCCACCCTACTCCTGGCTTTCACCCCTACTCTTGTTACTTTCTCTTGTCCAAACTTACCTTCAGGTAGGCTTGATAGAGAAGTCTAGAAAGCATTTTACGTCAAAGGAACAATCTGTTGAGATGCAGAAGACATAGTTAATAAACAAACGTGAAATGTGCTTTATTAATCCTAATTAATGCTCATCTTGTAGGGAGAAGAAATGGGTGACTGTAGGTGACACGTCCCTGAGGATATTCAAATGGGTGCCTGTGACAGATAGCAAGGAGGTAAGTGGTGGGGGGCCAACAGTTAAAGAGACCATTTTCTTAGTTTCCATTTCTTGCCTCTTTTAATTATAAAGAAATTTATTTCTCCAAAAAGACCTCAGGCTCTCTAGGTACAGTCTGTGCAAGACCCTCCTTTGTTATTTACTCCTTTATTCTCTTTAGTTAGAAGGTAGCTTAAGCCCTGTTCCTGTTGATAGGTTATTTCTCTGATGGTGAAGTGAACCAATCCAAGCCAGATTAGATTATATATTGGCATGTTTATTGGGAAGCTACTCTCAGGGGAGTTCATTGGCCTCAAGGATGGAAGCCAGGGAAGTCACCATGGGGAGAGAGTAGGGTGGGAAGAAAGAGAGAAAGACCGGGCGCTCGCTCTCTCTTTCTCTCTTTCTCTCTCTCTCTCTCTCTCTCTCTCTCTCTCTCTCTCTCTCTCTCTCTCCTCACACACACACACAGACACACACACACACACACACACGGGGTGTGTGGGGGGGGGAGAGCGTGAATGAGCAAAAAGTCTGGATTATATAGGGAAGACCATCTTGGAGAAGGACAGCCCAGCCCCTGGGCTAGAAAGTTAGGGTTAGGGGCAGGGTGTGCCAGCTAGGTACTGAGGAATCCTGGGGAATCCTGGGAGAGCCTGGAGCCAGGTCTGCTTTGAGCCAGGGTATGCCAGGTAGGCACTGAGGAATCCTGGGAGAGCCTGGAGGCCAGGTCTGCTTTGAGCCCTGCTTTGAGTAAAATGTGCACCTCAGTCCCCTGTCTGGGGGACGGAAACACCTGTATTTTTTCCTGTAAAGGTTTTTTTTTCCTTTTCATTGTGGCTGTTTTGCCTGCATGCATACAAGTGTACCATATTCATGCCTGAAGGTCAGAAGAGGGCTTCAGGTCCCTCAGAACTGGAGTCACCATCTAGGTCCATCTAGGAAATCAAGTCCAGATTCTCTGAAAGAGCAGTAAACACTCTTTAACTGCTGAAACATCTCTCCAGCTTCTCCACATTTTTAAAATATTATTTATTTTTATTTTATGTGCATGTGTGTTTTGCCTGCAGAGGCCAAAAGTGCATATCAGATCCTGTGGAACTAGAATTACAGACAGACACGAGCTGCTGTGTGTGCTGGGCTCACACATACGTCCTCCAGAAAAGCAGCAAATGTGCTCAGCCGCTGAGCCGCTGCTCTAGCCCCATCTTGCTTTTTAGACTACTGTCTGGGTAGCTCTGCGTGGACTCGGTAGAGTATGTAGCCTACGCTAGTTCCCAGTTCACCCCCTCCTCTCTCCTCCTGAGCACTGGAATTGCTGTCAGTCTGTTCCTCCAGCTACAAGAGATTTGATGCCCCCTACTGGTCCCCATAGATGGGCTCACATGCACATACCCAGAAATAAAAATAAAATAAATCTTTTAAAGAAAAAGATAGATAGGGAGCTGCCGGTTGCTGCATTTGCCTAGCAACCTTATTTCAATACTTGGAACCCATGTGAAGGTGGAGGGAGGGAGCTTTATCCTTTAATCTTCACCTGTGTGTCATGGCTTGTGCCCCTCCCCCCCATTGTGCACACATAATAATTAGTTTATTAAAAATATATGATAAGGGGCTGGAGAAATGGTTCAGGTGCTTGCTGCTCTTGCAGAGCACCTCGGTTTGGTTTCCAGTACCCACATGGTGGCTCTCAAACTGCCTGTAACTCTAGTTCCAGGGATCCTATGTCAGGCTTGCACATGGTGCACAGGCATACGTGCAGGCAAGGCATTCATACACGTAAACAAACCTTTTAAAATATATGTAAGAAAGCTGGGCATGGTATGTATACATGTATAAAAACATAATCAAAACAGAACTCAGCAGTCTAATAACTATAAACTAATGTCCTTGGCACAGAAACCTAGGTCTAGCTGGGTGGGTGATGTACACGTGTGATCCCAGTACTTAGGAGACTGAAGTGGAGGGAGAGTCTACGGCAGCCTGGCCTGCATAGAGAGTCCCTGTTCCAGGGGAGTAAGTTGGAAACACTAGGGTCCAGGAAAAGAGCATCCCTGACTCTGAAGGCCCTTCTCTCCAGGAGTGGCCACTCTCATGTATTTCTTACCACCACTCTGATCATTTTTAGGGATTTTGAACTTTATACAAACGAATCGTAGGGCGGGAGAGATGGCTCAGCAGTTTTGATGGCTCAGCAGTTTTGAGCAGTGGATGCTGTTCCGGAGGACCTGAGTTCAGTTCCCAGCCCCCACATGGTGGCTCACAACCATCTGTAACTCCAGTTCCAGGAGATCTGGTGCCCTGAACTGGCCTCTGCTGGCACCAGGTAGATATGTGGTGTACATATGGTATATGCAGCCAGTACACCGTACACAGAAAATAAAAATTGAAAAACTGAAAAACAAACCATAGTGTCTATTTTTGTGTCTTGATTTTGCTTTGTTGTGATTTTTGTTTGTTTCTTGTTTTGCTCAGCATTATATTTTCAATATCAATCCATGTTGTGTTTAGTCCTGTTTTTCCTTTTCCATGTACTATAGAATTTCTTTTTTCTCTTCGTCTATATTTTCTTTACATCTTTTCTTTGTAGGGGTGGGGGTTGTGAGACAAGGTCTCTCTGTGTAGCCCTGAATATTCTGGAATTTGCTGTGTAAATTTACCTGACCCTGAACTCACCGAGACTGTCCCACGTCTATCTCCTGAGCACTGGGATAAAGGCCTGTGGCTCAGTGTGTGGAAGGAAGCTGCTGCCTTCAATCTGAGCAGATATCTGTGAGTTAAAGGCCAGCCTGGTCTACAATGCAAGTCCAGAACAGCCAGGGCTACACAGAGAAACTGTGTCTCAAAAACACAAAACACAAAACAGTAACATAAAAGGAAGCATGATGGTGTAGCATGCCCATGTTGCACATGATGGTGTAGCATGCCCATGTTACACATGATGGTGTAGCATGCCCATGTCACACATGATGGTGCACATGCCCATGTTGCACATGATGGTGCTCATGCCCATGTTGCTGTTTGTCACAGAGTTGTTTTCTTTGTTGAGGTAGGGTTTCATGTAACTCAGGCTGGCTCAGACCTACTGTATAGCAGAGAATAGCCTTGAATTTCTGATTATCCTCCCTGTACCTTCCAAGTGTTGGATTTGCAGGCATGATCGCCATGCTTGGCAATTTCCTTACATAGTCTTTTTCTTATGAGTTGTGGGAATTCTGCATATTGTCCACTAAGCTATCCATGTATCTTTCCATTTGTAACTTGTTTTTAAAAAATATTCTGTAATGTTCAGAGTAATAGAAGTATTTAATTTGCTGGGCAGTGGTGGCGCATGCCTTTAATCCCAGCACTTGGGAGGCAGAGGCAGGTGGATTTCTGATTTTGAGGCCAGCTTAGTCTACAGAGTGGGTTCCTGGACAGCCAGGGCTATACAGAGAAACCCCGTCTCAACCCCCCACATACACACCCAAAAAAAAGAAGTGTTTAATTTTATTTATTCATTTTGGGGATTTTTGCAATAGAATCTCACTGTGTAGTTCATGCTGTCCCTGGACTTGGACTTCCCTCCTCTGTAGCCTTCAGAGTGCTAGGATGAGCACAGGTATGAGCTGCAGTGCTCAGGTAAAGTGTTCACATTCACAAAGATAAAAATAAATCCTTGAAAATATACTTGATGCATTTAAATTAAGCCTTAAGGACGTTTTTCCTGCTGAGTGTGGTAGTGCACACTTAAGGTCTCAGCAACTGTAGGCTGGTGGACCTGGGCTTCATCGCCATCTAAAACAACAGAATAACTAGTTGGGCCTAGTAGTGCCACAGGCCTCCGTCCCAGCTGCGCTCAGGAGGCAAAAGGGGAAGAACGTAGGTTCACAGCCTATCTGGGCTACAGAGGGAGTTTTAGGTCGGCATGGGCAGTGTAGTGAAATGGAATCAGATCGGCGGTAGGCCTCTCATCCCCATAATGTAGGAAGCAGAAGGAATATGGCCTTTCTTCGAGGCCCCAGAGATGGTCTTCCATGTAATCTAGAGACTGGCTGTTGTCTTTCCATTTATAAGACACCTGAGGCAGGGCAGACAAATGTGAAGTAGGGTTCCATTTCCATCATTTTCATGCAGGTGGACATTTGTCCTGGCTCCTTACTGGGGACAGTGCCAGCTTACCCTTCTCAGTCCTCACAAGTGTGCATTGGTGGGGCCAGCATATTCTGGCTGTCATTGATGGTCAGCTTCCTGTAGTGTTTGCCTTCAGGCTTACATGGAGACTGTGTACACCCCTGCTCAAGTGGGCTGGGGTGGGGGTTGCAGGACTCTTTTGTGTTTTAAAAGCCCGTCACCTGGGCTGGGCATGGCGGCACTCAAGAGGCGTCCAGGCCGTCCTGGTTTTCATTATGTCTTAGCTACTTTTCTGTTGCTGTGATAAGAAACCATGACCTAGGCAACTTTAAACAGAAGGAGTTTAATTGGGCTTTGGTTCTAGAGAGTTATTTAGAGTCTACAGTGGTGGCAGAGCTATGATGTGGCTGGGACAGCTGAGAGCTCCCACTGCAGGCCTCAGAAAGTACACTGGGAATGGTGTGGCTGAGACAGCTGAGAGCTCACACTGCAGGCCTTTGGGAATGGTGTGAGTCTTTTGAAAACTCAGAAGCACACCCCACCTCTTCTGTCTTGGAGTTTGTATTGATATGATAAAGACCTTGACCTTAAGCTGCCTGGGGCCTGGGGAGGGAAAAGTTTATTCTCTCAGGTTACTGCAGGTCATTCTCAGGTCCCAGCCAATCTGCCCCTAAATCAGGGCAGGAACTCAAGGCAGGAACCTAAGCAGAGGCTGAGAAGGAATGCTGCTTCCTGCCTTGCCTAGCCTGCTTTCTCATAGCACGCAGGACCACCAGCCCAGGGGATGATGAGCCCATCATCCTTCAAGAACATGCAGCACAGGATTGCCCACAGGCCAGCCGGATGGCGACATTTTCTCAATTAAGGGTCCCTCTTCCCAAGTGACTTAGTGTCAAGTGGATCTGAAACTAGCCAGCACCTCTTCCAACAAGGCCACGTCTCTTAAGCCTTCCAATCAACTGGAGACCAAGTATTGAAACATATAAACCTGTAGAGACCATTCTCATTCAAATCACCACACATAAGAGTTCTAGCCAGGGCTACATAGTGGAACTCTGCCTCAAAAACCAGCCAATCAAACAAACACAAACATTATGTGTTTGCTTACTGTGTCTTTCACTCATTTTTGATATATTTGTGACTTTTCCACAATAGGCAATTTTGTTGCTTCTGAAACCTGTATAAAGAGCTATTGTAATGTTTATCAATCTCTGGGTTTTTGCTTTGGTTATTTCTTTTTAACTTGTTATTGTAGCTTATTGAATTGAGTGTTTAGCTCTTGTGGGCATTTTCATTTGTTTAATTCTTTCATTTTGGGCGTGGGTGTTCTGACTGCGTATGTGCCTGTGCACTACATGCATGCCTGATGCCTGCAGAGGCTCAAAAAGGGCATCAGATCCCCTGGAAATAGAGTTACAGATGGTCGTGAGCTGTTGTGTGGGTACAGAACCCAGGTCCTGTGAAAGAGCAGCTAATGTTCTTAACTGCTGATCATCTCTCCAGCTCAATTGGTTTTTTTTATTTTGTTTTATTTGGGGGCCTTGTTTTTAGGGCTTGTCTGTTTGTTGAGACAGTCTCATGGAGTCCAGACTGGCCGCAAACTTGTTATATATACAAACATATACATATATGTATACATACACGTCCAAGGATGACTTTAAACTTCTGGTCCTCTTGCCTCCTGGGTCCTGGGATTACAATCAGGCACCATTATGCCCAACTTCATGGAGTGCTGAGGATGCAATCCCAGGGCATCACGAATGCTATGCAAACACTCTGCCACTGAACTACATCCCAGCGTGTGTATGCGTGTGTATATGTGTGTGTGTGTGGTGTGTGTGTGCGTCATGCGTGCATGCATGTGTGTATGTGTGTGTGTACACGTGTGCAGGTGTGCTTGCACGCATGCTTGCATGTGTGTATGTGCATGTGTGCGTGCATGTGTATGTGTGCGTGAGTGTGTGTGTGGTGTGTGTATGTGTATGCTTGTGTGCATGCATGCGTGTGTATGTGTGTGGTGTGTGTGTATGTGAGTGTGCATGTGTGTGCATGTGTGTGTGCACGCGCGTGCATGTGTGTGTCACACTCACCTCCACACCTGGCTTTTAGATGGGGCTGGGTTGAGTGTTGAATGTTAGGGCAGAGAACAGCCATGGAGCTAGAAGAGGCCAGAGGCCGGGTACTACCTCTCCTGTTGCTCAGCTGCTCCGCTATGGAGTTCCCTCTGCAGCTAGAGAGGCTGGGCCTTCCTCATTCTCCTGTCTCTTGAGTTCCCAGTTCCTCCCATTACTTCTGTTTAGACCTCTAAGGGCTCTCAAATAGCAGCCCTCAGAATTCTATGAAGTAGAAACAAAAATAATCTTATGGATACCCCTTATCTGTGTCATATTTCTTTCTTTTTCTTTTATAGAAAGAAAAATCAAAGTCGAATAATACAGCAGCCCGGGAACCCAATGGCTTTCCTTCTGATGCCTCAGCCAATTCCTCGCTCCTCCTTGAATTCCAGGGTGAGCTGATTGTGCATGTCTTCCTTTCAGAAAATAGAAAGCTTGGGAGCTAGAGGGATAATTCAGAGCTTAAGAGCACGTATTGCTCTCGTGAGGACCCAGGCTCAGTTTTCACCACCCATGTGGTTGCCCACAGCATCCCTAACTCCAGTTCCAGGGCATTTGATGTCTTCTGAGTTCCTCAGGCACCAGGAACACAAATGGTGCACATATGAAGACACAGGCAAAACCTCACACACACAATAAATCTAAAAAAATAGAGAATAATTCAAATATGTCACAGGAATAAGAATATCCCTGGGAGCCAAGTGGGGTGGCACAGGCCTTTAACCCTAGCACTTGGAAGGCAGAAGCAGGTAGATCTCTTAAGTTTGAGGCCAGCCAGGGCCACACAGAGAAACCCTGTCTCAAACAAAACAAAACAAATAATTGAAAAAACTGGGGTGGATCAGTGGTTTAGTGGCTAAGAGTCGGAACTACTCTTGAAGAGGACAGAAGTTCAGTCCCTAGTGCCCACTTCAAACGCTTCACAGCACCCAGTAACTCCAGCTCCAAGGGAGCTGGCCTCCTCTCTGTTCTTCTCAGGCACACCTCTCCTCACCACTCACATGTATATACACACACACACACACACACACACACACACATAATGAAAAATAAAAATATGGGTATTATAAAAAAGAAAACCAGAAAAGAGAAAAGAAAGAAAGAATGTGCTTGGGTGGCACCTGTAGCTCGGCAGCCATGCTTGCCCTGCATGTCAAGGCCCTGGGGTCGAGCCCCAGCCAGAAGCCGCTCATCTGGAAACCTGCTTCAAGTGCTGTGCCTTAGCTCGGGTTCAGTGCACAGGCCTTCCCTCAATCCCTGAGGAGGCCACCTCAGACAGACAGCCTGAGAGACCCCTGCACCCATTGCACCACCCTTTGGTGTGAAACAACTGTCTCACAGGGGTCACCTAGACCATCAGAAAGCACAGGTGTTTGTACTATGATTCATAATAGTAGCAAGTTTAAATTTATGAAGTAGAAACAAAAATAATTTTATGGTTGGGGTATTAAGGGCCTTAGCGTTAGGAAGGTTGAGAAGTGCCGCTCGCTCTATGCTCAGAAGGCACTTTCACCTTGGTCCTCATATGTACCCTCTGTCAGCCTGTGTGTGGGGCAAGCCCAGCAGTTATCAGCCCCACTTAAGGAATCTCACACTCTCAGGGCCAGAGTGTACAGGTGACAAGACTTTTTTTCCTTTTGGCAGTACTTGGGATTGGAGTCACAGCCTTCCAAGTGTGAGGTAGGCCCCTGCCTCTGAGCTCTGCCTGCAGCCCTGCTACATTTAATTTTGAGATGGGATCTCTGTAGGTTCTACAGGCTGACTTGAACTGTCGTCCCTCTACCTCAGCCTCCCAAGGAGGTCTGTTACAAGACTGTGCTGCCTGGCTTCAAAGGCACTTTGGTTTTAGTGTGGAGGATAGTAGTCCTGGAAAGAGGGAGGACTGCAGCGGCCTTATGCTGTCTCTCAGGAACCGTGTGCGAAGCTACCTAGCAGGCAGTTGTCCTTGCTGGCCTTCTTCCTCCCCACCAAGGTCAGTGTCATGGAGGAACAGGAACACAGGGAAAGGCCGTTCATTGATCAGAAGGCTCCAGGAAACAGGAGGCATCAGTCTAGTCACCAACCCCTCCTTTTTGTTTGTACTTTCTGAGTCTGGCACTTGGATATCCGGGAGAAGGCAGTGGCAGGGACTGCCTATAGAGTGTGATGGAAGGTGACCAGTGTGTCCACAGGGGCCAGTAGAAGCATTGGAGCTCATGGGATGGACCTTTCCACCCTGGGGAGCACTGAGGCTCCACCAAGCAACTGCTACTGTCACCAAGTGTTGGGAACCTGGAAAGGGAAGTCGTACCAGCCAGCAGCAGGAAGGCTGGGAAAATTGGTCTGAGAAACAGCGCTCAGTCAGCTTCTGGCTGCTGGAGCCAGGGTAAAGGGTAAAGAATGGCAGACAGTGAGGCCCGAGAGGCCCGAGGGGTTCAGGGTACAGAGCACTCTCCACTGTAGGAGCCATGCATGGGTTGGGTTGGAGTATTCACCTTGTCTATAGTGTAAGGCTGAGCGAGAGTCAAGGCTGTCACTGCAGGCTAGGCCAGTGACAAGGTCTGAATGGAGGCAAGAAGCAAGTGCAAGTGACCAGACTGTGCCTGCTGGAGGCGGATGGGGGAGGGAGACTGTGGCTGTCTCAGCTTTTAACTTACTTGATGACCCTAAGCCTTAGACAGCCCCAGGTGGTAATGTCTCATCCTTGGGGCAGTCAGGTGTCTGAGAGCCTGAGGTGATCTCCTCCAGGTACCACAGCCTCCTTCAGGAACTCCGAGGTCCAGACACCCAGACACGTGATGCTGCCATTCGTTGTGCCATGGGAAGGCACAGATGGCACCCCTGCCTCCCACTGTGCATCGAGAAGCTACCAGGCCAGAGCTGTAATTGGTAGGCAATAGAGGCATGGTTATATAAGCAGAGCTCCACATTCCTGGGCTAGAAATGTTGCAGCCAGACATTTTGGCTGCATGCTCTATATAATGTCAAATAGAAAATGCTTGGGTTGGGAATGTGGCTCAGTTGGTAGAGCACTCACGAAGTACACAGGAAGCCCTGGGGGCCATCCTCAGCACCACACAAAAACAGGTGTGGTGGTGCATGCCTCCAAGCTCAGCACTCATGAGGCGAAGAAGGTAGGAAGCTGGAGAGTTCATAATGAGTTCGGATACATAGTGAGTTCTTGTCAGGTGTGGTGAGTCACATCTGTAATTAGGACCAGGGAAGCAGAGCCAGGAGGATCAATGTAAGGTTGAGGCCAGTCTGGTCTATATAGTGACACCTGTCTCGAAGCAAATCTGCTTAAACTCTGCAGAGAGTTCCTAGGACATGGGAACCCCACGCAGGCCCCCCTTTTAGGGGCGCGCAGCAGCAGTAGTGTGTCATTGCCAGCTGTTGCCTTACTGTGCTTGGTTTGCAGATGAGAACAGCAACCAGAGCTCTGTGTCAGATGTCTATCAGCTCAAGGTGGACAGCAGCACCAACTCAAGCCCCAGCCCCCAGCAGAGCGAGTCCCTGAGCCCAGCACACACCTCAGACTTCCGCACCGATGACTCCCAGCCCCCAACGCTGGGCCAGGAGATCCTTGAGGGTGAGTCGGGGGATCTTTGGCCCTTGTTAGCTTCTGTTGTTTGGCCACACAACGGAAGTTGTTTTGGTGTAGATAATATGTGTTTGCTGTTGGCTGTGTGCTGTTCTAGATCTTTCCATGTGTTGCTTTATCTGATGTAGCAGCCCTCTCAGAACAGGGGGCTGAGTAGGAAGGGTGATGTTCTGAGTGGCTCCCAGTGTCTGCCGTGCTGGGATGGTGGCCCTCTGTGATTCAGTCACACTTCATTCATCTCACATGAGGGACAGTGGTTCCTTGTAGACCCTGCACATGTGGCTCCTGGGCCTGCCTCCTCTTGATATAGATCTCAGGATCTGCCCCCAGGCCAAGGCCAAGGCTGTACCTTGGGCTAACATTGCTGCTCTAACATTGCTGCTCTTATAGAGCCTTCGCTGCCTGCGTCTGAAGTTGCAGATGAACCTCCCACACTCACAAAGGAAGAACCAGTGCCAGTGGAGACACAGGTAAGAGGTTACTAGCCTTCCCTGTTTCCAGGAAAGAGAAGGAAAGACCCTAGGAAGGTAGAGTCTTCTGGGGAAACAGTCACTGGTTCTAAAACGGGGATAGGGTTTGGTCACCTGTGAGCTAGCAGAGGGTAGGCTTCATCCTGCAGTGTGGTGAATGGGCAGGGCTGCGGGGGTGGGGGTGGGGGGTTGGTTCATCATGCCCTGTCCTGCTCCTTCCAGACCACTGAGGAAGAGGAGGACTCTGGTGCCCCGCCCTTGAAGCGATTCTGTGTGGACCAACCTGTAGTACCGCAGACTACGTTGGAAAGCTAGCACCATCCTGGCCCCTCACCTCCTGGCCCCTGCCTCTATTTATTGCATTCTGGTCTGGCCGAGCTCTGATGCTTGGGGTCCAGGCAAGCACTAGGGTCCAGAGCCTGTGCGTGGGAGCCCTCTGGGCTAGAAGGCTGACAGAGGGCGTGGGGTCGTCGCACCATCTTCCTGTTCCTGACACTGTGTCTGCTTGCTCTTGAGCAGAGGAGCACTCACATCTTTTCTGCACCCCAAGTAGGCCAGAGCATCAGGGTTCATGTCTCACCTCCAGAACCACTGCACGGAGCTGCTGGCACCGCACGAGGAGAAAGGTGTGGAAGGCACCCTAGAGAAGAGTGCCTAGGATTACTTGAATTGAATGGAGACTGTAGAGTAGGGACTTTGCCACAGGGCCCAGCCCTGCAGGCTGCTGTTGGAAGAGGGACTGATAGGTAGAGATGTGGAGAACATGGGGAGAGGCTCTTTCAGGAGGGACGGGCTTTCTCCACCAGTGGGCAGGAGACCCGTGGGGGATGCATCCTGTCCCTGAGGCAGGCCGGCCTCTGTTGGATGCCCCAACTGCTCCCAGCCCTGTGCCTGCCAGAACCTTCTGCTTCCTCACACGCTATGCGCGCGCACACACAGCTTCCTGTTTTCACCTGTCCTTTCATTCCAGCATCCCTACCTCCTGCTGCAGAAAACCCCAGCCATGATTGGAGGTTCTGACCACAGTACCTGCCCTCAGTACTCCTTCAGCTCAGACTTTCTAGAAAGTTCCCTTTTCTTTAAAATCTGCATGTTTAATTAAACTTTATGATTTTATTTTTTGTCTGAAAAACGTTTAAGAAAATGGAAATGGGCAACAGCAAGTGAAGACCTATTTTAGCACTGAATAGAGTATTTTTAAAATTAAACTATTTGAAGTATGTCTTGTTAGTGTCTGACAGCTTCTTTCTACAAGGTTTTGGGAGCTGAGTTGGGTGGGTAAGTGATCCTGACATCATCGCTGCTGCCCTTTCAGATTTAAATGGGTTCAAGGCCGCACTTGAAATGAGTGAGTACCAGGTACAATAGCAGCCTGGAAAGCCAGCCCTCAGGAGCCTGAGGCAGGAGAAGCTGAGGCCTGGATCAGCCTGGCCTACTTAGAGTTCAAGGCATGGCTCGGCTTCATGGGAGGATTCTGTCTCAGGAAAATAGACAAAGAAAATAGGCTTGAGGAAATGATGTAGTAGGTAAAGCATTTTATCTAGAGAGAGTGAGGACCCGAGTTCCAGCCCCACGTAGGTAAGGCCAGATGAAGGAGTGCCGTCCATTATCCCTGTGTACCTGTGCAAGGTGGGAGGCAGAATCAGACTTCCCAGGAGCTCAAGACCCAGCTAGCCTAGACTACACGGGTGCCCAATTAGACGGTGGAAGGTGAGGACCAAACTTGAGGTGATCATCTGACCTCCATATGAACCCTGGTACATGTGCTGACACTCATGTGAACACCCATCCATCGTACATGAGGATCTAATACATGGATGTATGCACATAAGTTATATGCATACATTATTAGGCAGAGCAGGTGGCTTGGTAGTTACGGGCAGCATGGACTGCTCTTGCAGAGGTCCTGAGTCGAGTTCCCAGAACCCACAGGGTGGTTCATGACCAGGGGTTCTACCTTCCACATCACTTAAAACAAGGCACACTATTGTACTTGCGGCACTGGAGGTGGGTAGGCAGGAAGACTAGAGTCAGCCCTAGCATGGTGGCACAGGCCTTTAATCTCAGCACTCGGGAGGTAAAGGCAGGAGGATTTCTGTACATTCAAGGCTGGTTTACATAGTTCCAGGACAGCCAGAGCTACACTCTGACTCAAAAAAGAAAAGAAAAGTTTAGGGTCATCCTTTAGGCCAGCCTGGATTCCAAAGGACCCTGTCTCACAAATGAAAAAGGAGCTAGAAAGTCAGTTCAGCAGGTAAGAGCACTAGTTTTTAGAGCAGACTCCGGTTCGATTCCCAGAACCCACATGGATGCTAACAATGAAGGGTAACTTCAGTCCCAGGAGCTCTGATGTGTGCTTGTGGCCTCTGAAGGCATGGCACACCTACCTGAAATGCAGAGTCACACACACATAGACCAGACTCTCATCCACATAAATAGTACAATTTAACCAGGCATAGAGGCACACACCTTTAATCTTAGCACTAGAGAGGCAAAGGCAGATGGCTCCCTGTGGGTTTGAGGACAGCCAGAGCTACATCATGAAACTCTGTCTCAAAAATAAATAAAATATGCCGGGCAGTGGTGGCACACACTTTAAATCCCAGCACTTGGGAGGCAGAGGCAGGCAGATTTCTGAGTTCGAAGCCAGCCTGGTCTACAGGGTGAGTTCCAGGACAGCCAAGGCTACATAAGGAAACCCTGTCTCAAGAAAACATAAATAAATAAATAAATAAATAAATAAATAAATAAAATAGGACTGGCGAGATGGCTCAGCGGGTAGAAGCACTGACTGCTCTTCCGAAGGTCCTGAGTTCGGATCCCAGCAACCACATGGTGGCTCACAACCACCCATAATGATATCTGATGCCCTCTTCTGGTGTGTCTGAAGACAGCTACACTGTATTACACCTGAGGGAGCAGGGCCAGAGCGAGCGGCCATCTGTACAGCTACCGTGTACTCATACACATAAAAATAAGTAAATCTTTAAAAATTTTAAAAAATGTTTGTATAAAATAAATAAATAAATAAAATAGTAACAAAAGATTTCAGCTTGGTTATGTAGTTCCAAATGGTGCTTTTCCCAGCAGGAAGCCAGTTACTGTTCACCAGGGATGGACACAGGAGGGGGTCTGTAGAGGATGCCTAGAAACTGCTGTCTTCAATCTTGGTCCTTTAGTATTAATTTGTTTATTCAAATGGGACAGAGCCTGCATGGAATGAGTAATCATGCTAAAATTATGATTTACAAAGAAAAAGAAAACAACAGTCTTGCAGTGGGGGTGTAGCTCAGCTGGTAGAGAGCTTACTTCTCATTCGAGAAGCCTTGAGTTGGACAGAGGCCCTGAACAGCAGAAATGGGGCACCACACACCTGTAAGCCAGGCTCTGGGGGGTGAAACCAGAAGATGAGAGAGGTTTAAGGTCATTTTCTCAGCCACACAGAAAGATAGAGGCCACCCTGGCTTAAAAGAGATCCCACCTCAAAAACAAATCCAAATCCTTGAGTTGTCACTGTCTGCATGAGACCTAAGACAGAGCTCGGCAACATTCTGCCATAGATGAGGGAGGAACTCAAAGATCCTGCCCCTCCCTGGGAATCTAGGAGAGTCAATGCTGCTGGGAGAAGGGGCTGTATCTTCAGTGCCGTGGTGACAGGCAAGTTGCTCTCATCCATAGTCCTGCTAACAAAGTCAGACCCCACACAAAAACAAACAAACAAAAAACTCCAAAGGTAACAATAACAAAACCAAGAAAACAAAACATGAAGCAAAAAAAAAAAAATAATAAAATAAAACAAAACAATAACAAAAACAACAAAACATGTAAGTAGGTCCCCGTAATGGTGGCATAGGTCCTAGTACATAGGAGGCAGAGGCAGGTGGATCTCTTAAGTTCAAAGCTAGCTTGGTCTACAGAGTGAATTCCAGGAAAGCCAGGGGCACACAGAGAAACCCTGTTTCGATAAACCAAAAAATCCAAACCAAACCAAAATTAAAACGCGCACACACACATACACTCACTCACTCATACACACAACGAACCAAACAGAAACCAAAAACTCAAAACAAAATAAAGCCTGTGAAAATAGAAAGGGTGGTAGTGGTTCTCCTTCAGAATAAGAAATCAGAGGAAGAAGGAAGGCGATGAGAGGGTAATGAGCATGCCCATGATCAAAATGGGCCTGCTGGCAAGATGGCTCAGTGGGGGTCTTGTCAAGCCTGAGGACCTGAGTATAATCTCCAAGACCCACATAGTGGGAGGAGAGAACAGACCCCTGCCAAATTGTCCTCTGACTTCCACACCTGTACAGTAGCTCCCATGCTGTCCCCCAAAATAATAAAATGAATTTAGCCAGGGCAGTGGTGGCACACGCCTTTAATCCCAGCACTTGGGAGGCAGGGGCAGGTGGATTTCTGAATCTGAGGCCAGCCTGGTCTACAGAGTGAGTTCTAGGACAGCCAGGGCTACACAGAAACTCTGTCTCGAAAAAAAAAAAAGAATATATATATATATATATATATATATATATATATATATATTATATATGAAAATGCTTGATGAACTCATTACACGACTACATGTAAACAATATATGCTAATATTAAACACTGATCAAGGCCTGATAATTGAGGGAAAGAGGGTGGGTATAACTTTAATTTTTCAAACCCTATGGTATTTTTAAAGATTTATTTATTTGAGCTGGGCAGTGGTGGCACACGCCTTTAATCCCAGCACTTGGGAGGCAGAGGCAGGCGGATTTCTGAGTTCGAGGCCAACATGGTCTACAGAGTGAGTTCCAGGACAGCCGGGGCTATACAGAGAAACCCTGTCTTAAAAGATTTATCTATTTATTTCATGTATATGAGTACATTGTAGCTGTACAGATGGTTGTGGGCCTTCATGTGGTTGTTGGGAATGGAATTTAGGACCTATGCTCCCTCCAGCTCTCTCCGGCCCAAAGATTTATTTATTATTATAAATAAGTACACTGTAGCTATCTTCAGATGCACCAAAGAGGGCATCAGATCTCATTTTGGGTGGTTGTGAGCCACCATGTGGTTGCTGGGTTTGAACTCAGGACCTTTGGAAGAGCAGTCAATACTCTTAACCACTGAGCCATCTCGCCAGCCCCCTCAAACCCTATTTTTATACTTGATCTTAGCCAAAAGGCCGAGAAGCGATTCAACCCCCCCCTTTTTTTTTTGTTTTTTTTTTTTTGTTGTTGTTTTTTTCGAGACAGGGTTTCTCTGTGTAGCCCTGGCTGTCCTGGAACTCACTCTGTAGACCAGGCTGGCCTCGAACTCAGAAATCTGCCTGTCTCTGCCTCCCAAGTGTCAAACCCTATTTTTAATGATGGTTTTTAAATGCTTTAACCTCTTTTCTAGCCCACCACCCACCATTGGTAGTGGAAAAGAAAGGATACCGGGAAAGTGGACCTGTTTAGAAAGGGTTCTTTTGGGAAGCTGGAGTGATGGCTCAGAGGTTAAGAGCACTGACTCACTGGCTGCTCTTCCAGAGGTCCTGAGTTCAATTCCCAGGAACTACATAATGGCTCACAAGCATCTGTAATGGGGTCTGATGCCCTATTCTGGTGTGCAAGTATACATGCAGGCAAAACTCTATATATGTAATAAATAAATATTTTAAAAAAGGAAAAGAAAAGAAATAGTTCTTTGGAGCAGCTCTCATCTGTGTTGTCAGGCACAGGTCAGCAGCAGCAGCTCAGTCCACTCCTAAACATCTTATGGATACAGCAGCAGTCCAGATCAATAGTGTCTGGACAGCAGCAGGTAACATGACCTCGCAGGAAGAGCCAGGCCTCGGCCTCAGCACTAGTCAGCAGAAGGGACCAGGAGGGACACCAGAAAAAGTTCTCAGCTTTCCTTCTCTCAGGGAAGTGAAGATCAGCGAAGAGTGGATACCAACAAGCATTGCACAGCTAGCTATACCAGCAAGCCACGCTCAACCTCTGCCACTGTCTTCTATGGAGTCCTGACAAATGTAGCCCAACTACAAAATGTAAGGTGGACCAATGCATGTCTGTCATTAGTGAAGAACTCTTCAACACATGTCCTTTTACACGCTTGCTTTAGCAGAACATGTTTTCTCGGCTGTCTACTTCAGTGAAGCATTCCTTTATGTGTTTGCCTCAGCAAAACAACATCCAACACAACTGACTTTCCAGAGAACCCTTACATTTCCACTTCATATAGGTGTGCTTAGAATAATTAGGAGAAAAATTTCAGAAGGCAATGGAGCAATCCAAGGCACAGAGGAGAAGTGGATGCAACTGGGAGACTGAGGCAGGATGCCGGTGGTGTGAGGCTGGCCTGGCTACATGGTATGAACCTGTCTCACAAAACCGGGATGGCAGTGCCGGATAACTCTGTCCCTGCCCAGTAAGCGCATTTTCCTTCACTTTTTCTTTTTTCTTTCATTTCTGCTTTCCTTCCTTCGCTCCCTGCCCTTACCGCACCCCCTTTAGGACAGGCCATAGTCCTGCCTGATAAGGATCTAGTTGTCTCTCCTTTCCAGTGCTGGGATTCTGGTCTCCATGGCCACTAAGTTTCAGGTTCCCAACTCTCCAGCTTTTACTATTATTTTACTTTTCTGTGTGTGTGTGTGTGTGGGGGGGTGGTTAGTGTGAATGTATGTTTTGCCTGTGTGTCTGTGCCCTACATGTGTGCAGTGCCCAAGGAGACCAGAAGAGGGTGTCAGATCCCCTGGGATTGTGGTGGGATTGGACTTACTTATGAGCCACCATGTGGGCGCTGAGATTCTTTTTTTTTTTTTTTTAGATTTATTGTCTGTTGGTAGGGCCTTTAATCCCAGCACTTGGGAGGCAGAGGCAGGTGGATTTCTGGGTTCGAGGCCAGCCTTGTCTACAGAGTGAGTTCCAGGACAGCCAGGGCTACACAGAGAAACCCTGTCTCGAAAACAAAAACAAAACAAAACAAAAATTATTTATTTTATGTATGTGAGTACACTGTAGTTGTACAGACGGTTGTGAGCCTTCATGTGGTTGTTGGGAATTGAATTTTTAGGACATCTGCTTGCTCCTGTCAACTCTGTTCACTTAGTCCCTGCTTGCTCCGGCCCAAAGATTTATTATTACATACTAAATACACGGTAGCTTTCTTCAGACAGCACCAGAAGAGGGTGTCAGATCTCATTATGGGTGGTTGTGAGCCACCATGTGATTTCTGGAATTTGAACTCAGGACCTTCGGAAGAGCAATCAGTGCTCTTACCCGCTGAGCTATCTCGCAGCGGCATTGGGATTCAAATTCTAGTCCTCTGCA
>NW_022196905.1:129080617-129127652 GCF_008632895.1 Mastomys coucha
GTACTCTTAATTTTGAGCTATTTCTCCAGCCCCAACGTTTGTTTGTTTGTTTATATCCTTTAACATAATTTAAATTAATGCACCATATATTTAAATTTATTATTGTTATTATTGGTTTTAGAGTTTCACTATGTACTTATTTAATTATGTGAAGGAGCTGGAGATGAGGGTGGGGGTGAGGTGTGATGGCATGTGCACATGCCTTCAGAGTTCAGAAAAGGGCGCTGGACTGCCTTTTAACTGGAGTTACTAACGGTTGGGAGCCATTCCATGTGGGTGCTGGGATCCAACTCAGGTCTTCTGCAGGAGCAGTATTTGTTCTTAACCTTAAGTCATCTCTCCAGGCCCATCTTCTTTAATAATACATTTATTTATTTTATTTATTTATTTATTTATTTATTTTTTTGGTTTTTCGAGACAGGGTTTCTCTGTATAGCCCTGGCTGTCCTGGAACTCACTCTGTAGACCAGGCTGGCCTCGAACTCAGAAATCCACCTGCTTCTGTCTCCCAAGTTCTGGGATCAAAGGCGTGAGCCACCACTGCCCAGCGAATACGTTTATTTTTATTTTAAATTATGTGTATGGGTGGTATGTACACAGGGTTGCAAGTGTCTACTACTCTGAAGTTGCAGGTGATTGTGAGCCTCCAATACAAATCCTGTGAATCAGACCCAGCTCTGGAAGAACTGGAAGTGGTCTTAATTGCGTGTGGAGCCACTTCTCCAGCCCCATGAGCTTAATACATATATTCTTTAACATAATTTTATTTTATTTACTTATTGTGATAGGGACTTGCTATTCAGCCTGTAAGACTGTAGCCCAGGCTAGTCACAAAGTCACTCTGGATCCTCCAGCTTCAAAAGCCTGTATCACTTAGTCGAACTAGTGTAACATGTATATATATATATATATATATATATATATGAATGATGAATGTACGTATGTACATACAAATAAACTTTTTTTTTTTCCGAGACAGGGTTTCTCTGTGTAGCCCTGGCTGTCCTGGAACTCACTCCGTAGACCAGGCTGGCCTCAAACTCAGAAATCCGCCTGCCTCTGCCCCAAATAAACTTCTATGTTATCCTTCCACTTACTTATTTTCAATTTTTATTTTAAAATTGTGGATGTGTGCATGCATAGTGGGGGATGTTATGTGCACGTGAGTGCTGTTGCCTGAGGAGGCAAGAGGAATGGGAACTCCTGGAGCTGCAGCTGCACGCAGGTTCGAGCTACCGGATGTGGGAGCTAAGAATTGAACTTGAGCCCTCTGAAAGCCAGCTCTGCAGCTCTTCCTCCACATAATTTTTAAAGAAACGTCTTCATTATCCTTCCCTGCAGTCCTTAAAAACAGGCCGACTGTTAATCTCCGTTTCTCGAGCACAGTAATGTCTGGTCGGGGAAGGTTGGGGTCCCATTCGCCTCAACGCGGAACTTGTGTTGGAAGAGGGCCTGAGTTACTTCCCGCCCAAGACAACTCCACCCGCGCAACCCCGGGCGTGGCCGAGCGCGGCCCCTTTAAGAAGGGGGGCGGAGCGCGAGTGGAAAGACAAAGCCCCTGGCCGCGCGCTCCCCCTCCCCCCTCCGGCGCACCACACGGACAGTGAGTGCCCGGATGTCGGTGTCGCCGTCGGTGACAGATGGCGCAATGTCTGTATCTATGACAGGGCTTTCTGCTCTGACCTCTTTGAGCCTTCCGCTTTTCGTCCTCGCCATCCCCTACTCGCCGTCCCATTACTTTTTAAGTCCTCCACTGGAGGCCCGCATGCCAGTCACCGGCGCTTACATAACGTGACCTTTCACCTTTGCAGACTGCCCTCTAGTGCGCTGCAACTAAACTTCGTGGCTGGGGCCCAGAGGGCGGGACTCGACCGTGGAGAGGCAGCCCCTCTCAGCCAATAGGCTACGAAGGCCGACCAGCCCTCCGCCTATCGGAGCACCCGCCCCAGGGGCGCCACGGACGAGCAAGTTAGTCTGTGCGCTGGCCCGGCAGCGGGGGGGAGGAAGGGAATCTCCCGCCATTTTTCAATAATTTCCTCCCGTGCCCGCTGGAGAGGAGTCGTGACGAGCGGCCGCCGCAGCGGAGATCAGCGTGAGGTGAAAGCCGCCGGAAGGAGCGAGGAGAATCTCTTCGTCTCTTCCCCTCGAGGCGTTCCCCTGGCTTCCATGGCCGTGGCGCGGTCCCGCCAGCTCTGAGCGAAGCCGGAGTTCGCGCCGCCCTCTCACCCCTCCCCTCCCCCATCGCCCCGGGAGCCAGGCGCTTCGCTCGCTCGTTCGCCCGGGGCTGCCGGGGCCTAGTGCTGCGCAGCGGAGCGGCCGAGCCCTTCGGCGCTCCGTCCGTCCCTGCCGGCGCCGCCGCGATGGCGCCGCTGCTGGGCCGCAAGCCCTTTCCTCTGGTGAAACCGCTGCCCGGGGAGGAACCGCTCTTCACCATCCCGCACACTCAAGAGGCCTTCCGCACTCGGGAGTATCCTTTTTCCGTACGCGGTGTGGACGCCCGGCCGCGGCTGCGCAGGGTGAGGGATGGAGATGGCGAGATGCGGATGGGCCGCGCGCGGCTCGCGGGGCAGCTGTCACCGCACGGGGCCGTCCGCGGGCGGTGATGCCGGAGCCCTGCTTCCCCGGGCTTGGGATCACCAGGGCTGTCTCGGGCCGTCCTTCCCGGAACCGCGCGCCTCCATCCTTTCCCCCTTACTTTGTCCCCGGGGCCTCGGTGATGATGGTAGCACCAATCCCCTCCTCCCCAACTTGGCTTCGGGCCCTAAGTGACTAGGGAGGGTTAGCCGGGTTTCTTTGCGCATTTTATTTCTCTCTCCTTTCTTATAAATGAAACCGTCGAGTTCTAAGTTTTTGACGTGGTACCGGCGCAGCCGCATGATCCGGCTTCTTCTGCGTCTTGTCTGGGCTGTGCTGGAATACTGATGTGCCTTGTGGGTTTTGTTTTTCTCCTCCGGAGTGGACTTTAGGCCAGGGATGAACTGACAGAACCGTAAATCGTAAAACCTGGCATTAACTTCTTGCCCACTGAAGGTGGGAAGGAGCAGAAACTTACATTGATGGTGCTGGTGGCCTTTTTTATTTCCTAGAGAACACAGAAGTTTGACATTTACAAGTTTCATTTTCCTGTCGTTTTTGAGAGAGCGCTTCATATAGCACCGACTGGCCTCGAACTCAGTATGCAGTAGAGGCTGGACACTGCATCCCGATCCATGTTCTCGTTCTCTCCCTCCTCCCCCCTGCTTCTCTCTCTCTCTCTCTCTCTTTCTCTCTCTCTCTGCCTCTCTCTGCCTCTCTCCCTCCCTCTCTCTGCCTCTCTCTGAAACGTGAAACTGCTGTTTGAGAATAGAAAGTCTGCATTTCCAATCGTTACTTTAAGATTTCTTGACCAAGCACAGCCTGTTTGTTAAAAGTTGCATTACTTTTTTTTCCCCCCCATGGTAGGGAGAATTTTGAATGAATCTCTTTAAGCTTATTTGTTTGTTAAACAGCTAGGTTTCTTTACCAAACTTACCTGTCCTGCTAGCTTTACCATCCCTTTTCCTTTGGAAAGACTAGATTTTGTTGTGCTTTCTGCGGTACCTGTGAGAGCAGGAAGGAGTCAGGTGAAGTATTTCAGTTTGCTCTTGGCCTTTGCTTTTTTCCTAGTTTGTTTTTTGTTGTTTCATTTTTAATTGTCTTGTAACCTAGGTTGATGTCTAACTTGGTGTTGGAAGTTAAGCTGGCCTTAAGTTGACGTTCCCCTGCCTTAACTTCCCAGGTGGTGAGATTGCAGATCACCTGTGTAGTGTTTTGAATATTTAGGATACTTTTATTGGTGATCGAAACACCAATCCCCTTCCTCAATATTTAGGGAATATAACATAGGGCCCTGCACTATTAGTAAGCTCCATCCTGAGCCCTCAGTTTTTTATTTTCAGTCAGGGCATCGTTAAAATTGCTGAGGCTGGCTCTGAACTCACCATGTGGCTTAGGCAGGCCTTGAACTTTTGGCTCTCCTGCTTTAGCCTCCCTAGTATGTGAGATTAATAGACCTCAGTACCAGCCAGTACATCTTCAATCTTGCTAGCATCAGTTCTGAAAGGCAGCATCCACCTACAGAGATTTTTTTTTTCACCTTTTAATTGTCTGTATAGGTGTTTTGCCTGCCTGTGTGTCTATGGAGTGCTGTGTGTCTGGAGCACCCCTGGAGGTCAGATTTGGGTTGTGAGGTACCGTGAGGGCGCTGGGGATTGGACCCAGGTTCTCTGCACTTAACCTCACTGTTGACTCTAGCCTGGGTTGAGTTTTTGTTTTTTCTTTCAGTAGGGTCTCACTGTGTGGCTCTGTCAAAGATGGAGCTCACTTTGTAGAGCAGATTGGCCTGAAACTCAAAGATCTGCCATTCCTTACCTCTTCTAAATTTTGAGATTAAAGGCTTGCACCACCATACCTGTCCTCCATATAGGTGTTTTTACTTATGTATACTTATAGCATTTCTGAGCTGAAAAGGGTCTTAGAGGTGGGTCCAGATTTCCTGTCTGCTTGCCAAGGAGGCCCAAGGGAATTGAAGTCGGTATGTTAAAGATCATGGATTCTGAGTAAAAATAATGTTAGGATTACAATCCAGTGTTCTTTCAGTTATGTCACTGTAAATAAATGAAGGGAAGAACAGGAATTGTGGTACTAGGATGGAACCCAGGGCTGAGCTGCGGGGTCTTACACACACCATGTTGCCCTTGAGCTGTTGAATCCTGCTTCAGCCTCCCAAGTGAAGGGTTTCTGGGTTCTAGGATCATAGTCGTGTGCCACCATGCCACGCATCCTTTGCTTTTAACTGAATCAAAACATTTTTTTTTAGAGATTTATATATTTTATGGACATGCCTACATGTATGTATGTGAACCTTCTGTGTTTCCACCATGTGTTAGCTGAGAACTGAACCTAGATCAGGTTCTTAAGAGCAGGTGCTCTTAACTGTTGAGCCATTTCTCCAGTAATCACCCCCCACACTTCTATTGAAATATTAGTCTACTCTGTGTCAGTTTGTGGTGTAATTAGATGATATAAGGTGTATTTAGTTCTATGAAGTACATTATTCTAAAGGCACCATATTTGCTTTTTAAAACCAATTAATTGTCATGATGTCAGTAGAGTGAAAGTTTACTCCTGGGACTCTGACATAGTCTCCATACATGTCAGTTATCTATGTATCTATCTGTTTGTCTATTATTTAGGCAGGGTGTCACTGTGCAACCCTGGTTGGCCTAGTCCAGGCTGGTTTAAACTCAGAGGTTTGCTTGCCTTGGTCTCATGGTACCATACTCAGCTGTTGATTCTTTGAACTATTGATGATTATACTAATATCAGAGGTAGATTTTGTTTTTGTTTTTTAGTCTGATTCTAGTGCAGTATAAGTACTTCAAAAAAGAGATAAAAATTCCAAGTCTAACAGATACACTGAGACATTTGAAATATAGCCTGCTAATTTAGAATTATTAACAAAGGCATTGTTTATTATTTATTTATTGTCTGGAGGTGGGGTGGGGGTGTGGTCATATGTATGCTTTGATGCACATTGTGGAGCATGCTAGGCAGGCACCATCATAGTACCCTTTACCTAATCTTGCAGACATTTTTTTAATGAAAACTGAAACCTGAACCATTTTAAGTGGTAGATGTTTAATAGACATTTGTTTAGAATTTTCTATACTAATATTTAGGACTTTTAGACAAAGGAATTCTTGGGTTTTTTGTTTTGTTTGTTTTGTTTTTTTTGTTTTGTTTTTTTTTGAGACAGGGTTTCTCTGTGTAGCCCTGGCTATCCTGGAACTCACTCTGTAGACCAGACTGGCCTCGAACTCAGAAATCCGCCTGCCTCTGCCTCCCAAGTGCTGGGATTAAAGGTGTGTGCCACCACTGCCCGGCCTAGGAATTCTTTTTAAAAAGATTATATTTAGAGGAAATTGCTCACCTGGAAATTTCCAGAAGCAGGGAGCTTGTTGAGGGTGGTTTAGAGAGTTCTGGACCGTGTAACTGGCTGGTTGGCATATTTCGTTGAGGCTATTAGTGGTTCCATAGAGGAAAGCAGATGTATGGTTGAACAACAGCTGTATTTGAAGTGTTACCACTCCTCAATTTATATTTATAGTTACATTTTTAGTAAGAGTAATTTTCTCATTTTGACTGCATGTATAGTTCAACAAATTTTTCTATTTTAACTTAAAGCCATGAGTGAGTATGTTCTTGAAAAGTACGTCTTCATTGAATTTACAGTGGAAGCTTACTGGTGGCTTCTGGCTGTAATCCCAGCATTCCAAAGCTAAGGCAGGAGAAAAGGGGGCTTTAGGCCAGCCTGGCTACAAGGGAGACCCTGTCTCAAAAACAAAACGGCTGGAGAGAGGGCAGTGTTAAGCGCACTTAAGGCTCTACTAGAGACTTAACCCCAGATTGCAGGCTCAAAAACCTCCTGTAAATCTAACTCCAAGGGAACATAATGCCCTCTTGTGGCTTCTCTGGGTACTACACATACATGGCAAGCTTCATTCACAGACACCAGCACACGCAAAATTTTTTAATAAGATTCATCTTATGTATATGAGTACACTGTAGTTGTCTTCACACACTAGAAGAGGGCATTGGATCCCATTACAAATGGTTATTAGCCACCATGTGGTTGCTGGGAATTGACCTCTGGAAGAGCAATCAGTGCTCTTACCTGCTGAGGCATCATTTCTCCAGCCCCCCATTTTTTTTTCAAGATTTATTTATTTCATGTATGTGAGTACACTTTTGCTGTCTTTGGGCAGACCAGAAGAGGGCATCCGATCCCATTATAGATGGTTGTGAGCCACCATGTTGTTGCTGGGAATTGAACTCAGGAAGAGCAGTCAGTGCTCTTATCCACTGAGCCATCTCTCCAGCCCCCAGATTTTTTAATCTTCAGAAAAGAAAACTGGACGTTGCAGATAATACATGAATTTAATGATGGAATGTTTTCATTATTATGGATTATTAATTGTACTTTACCTTTGAACCTATGTATATTTTTCCATAGGGTAGTACCATAGGCAAGACACTCTTACTAGAATAACATTAATTGATTAGAATCAGGTTTGGTATATATTTTTTTTGTTGCTGTTGCTTTTAGATTTTATTTTATGTGTCTGAGTGTTTACGGACATAAATGTATGTATGGTACCCATGGAGTTAAGAAGAACGGGTTGGATCCCCTGGGACTGTAGTTACAGACAGTTTCAAGCTTCCGTGTGAGTGCTAGCAATTGAAACCAGGACCTCCTTGAGAGCAGCCAGTGCTCTTAAACAGTGAGCCATTTCTCCAGCTCTGTTTTGAGACAGGGTCTCACTGTGTGGGCCAGGCTAGCCTTGGAGAGATCCATCTACCTCTGCCTCCCAAATATTGGGACTAAAGGCATGTACCACCATGTCTAGCCCTCCACCCTGGTTTTTGTTTCTGTTTTTGGTGTGAGTGTATGTTTATTTGTTTTTGAGAACTCAAAGAGATCCTCCTGCCTCTGATTCCCTAGTGCTGGGATTAAAGGCTTTTACCACCACTGACCCACCTGGTCAGTGGTCTGGCTTATGAAATCCAGGCTGGCTTTTACTTGATTTTGATACAGCCATGACAGGCCTGGAGCTTTAGGCAGCCCCTCCAGTTGGTGAAAATACAGGTGTGCGTCACCATACCCAGCCAGCAGCTTTTGATATTTGGTCATAGGATGATCTATTAAGTAAAACTGGGTTTTAAAAAAAGCAGGAGCTGGAGCTAGCTAGCAAGTCTTATGGAGATTCATGCTTTTGTTGTATGCTTCAGTAGTCATGTGTGCTAAAGTTTAGAAATAACTGTTTTAGGAGCTTTGTAGTATGCTCCAGGAAGAGATGGTTTACTGAGGGGCTCTTACTTGTACAGTAAATCTGTCTTTAAACAGATTGAGTAGAGCATGTTTGAAGAGTTGAGTAGCTGAAAATAGAGCTAGCTTATAGGTCTGAAAAAATCTTTTTTTTTTTTTTAAGCCAGGGTTTCTTGAACCCTGGCTGTCCAGGAACTTGCCTTCTATAAGCCTGGCTAGCTTCAAACTGAAGAGATCTGTCTGTCTCTGCCTCGGAGTTCTAGTATTAAAGGTGTGGATCACCAACCCTCATTCTGAATAAATCTTTTTTTTTTTTGTTTTGTTTTGTTTTTCGAGACAGGGTTTCTCTGTGTAGCCCTGGCTATTCTGGAACTCACTCTGTAGACCAGATGGCCTTGAACTCAGAAATCCACCTGCGTCTGCCTCCCAAGTGCTGGGATTAAAGGTGTGCACCACCACCGCCCGGCTGAATAAATCTTTAAAAACTAAAAAACAGTTACTTTATCTGTGTTTTGCTGGCATATATGTCTCTGCACCATGTGCATCTCTGGTGCCCTCAGAGGCCAGAAGAGAAGAGGTCAGATCCCCAGGAACTAGAGTTAAGGATGTTTGTGAGCCACTATGTAGGTGCTGGGAATAAAATCCAGATTATCTGGAAGAGCACCCAGTACTCTTAACCACCAAGCCATCTCTTCAGCTCCCAAAATTGTAGTTTTGGAGGGTTTATTTTTCTTTTTAATTATAGACCATGCTGGTTTCAAACTTTCTGTGTGGCTGACTTTGAACTTGGGGCAGTCTTCCTGCTTCTGCCTCCCATATATTGAAATTACAAATGTATGACAATGCCAATTTAATTTAATATAATACATGATGCCAGATTACAGTTGATAATTAGCACTGTGATCCAAAGAGAGAAAAGGTAAGATTAAAAAGCAAATCTGAGGGCTGGCTAGATGGCTCAGCGGGTAAGAGTACTGACTGCTCTTCCGAAGGTCCTGAGTTCGGATCCCAGCAACCACATGGTGGCTCACAACCACCCATAATGAGATCTGACGCCCTCTTCTGGTGCATCTGAAGACAAAAAAAAGAAAGCAAATCTGAGCCAGGCGGTGGTGGTGCATCCTAGCACTTGGGAGGCAGAGGCAGGCCAGACTGAGTTCAAGGCCAGACTGGTCTACAGAGTGAGTTCCAGGACAGCCAGGGTTACACAGAGAAACCCTGTCTTGAAAAACAAAAACAAACAAACAAAGAAACAAAAAGCAAATTGAGAGTTGGCACTATTAGAACTCTTAGGATTATAGTTGTGTTTATTTGTGACAGGCTCCAGCCTCAGGAATGCTGGGATTACAAGTGTGTACCATCACTCCCATCTTTAGTTGCATGCTTTGGTTTTGGTTTTTGAATAATTAATGTGTATGAGGATTTTCCTCATGTATGTATGTGCACTACCCACATGTATGTGTACTGTCTGGATGTCAGAGAGAGCATCAGGTTTCCTGGAGCTCTACAGATGGTTGTGAATGAGTTCCAGGAACAGAACATAGGCCCTCTGCAGGAACATCAGGTGCTCTTAACCACAATGCCATCTCTCCAGCCTTTTTATTTGTGCTATTTAAGTCTCCATATGCTGTTGGGCCACTAGTTTCAGACTGCCAGTGTCTTGGTTAGTGTTTTGTTGCTGTAATGACACCATGGCTGGAGCAGTGCTTATTAAAGAGAGCATTTAATTGGGGCCTGCTTATAGTTCGAGAGGTTTAGTCCATTATTGCCATGTGGGGAACATGGCAGAAACAAGGTGGCATGCAGACAGAGTTCTGGATCCAGATCCGTAGGCAACAAGAAGAGAGGACTCTGGGATTGGCTTGGGGTTTTGAAGCCCCAAAGCTCACCTCCTTGACATACTTTATCCTACAAATCTATACCTACCACCTACTCTTAATACATCTCAGGTACTAATGACCAAGCATCAAATGTATGACTCTCTTGGGGCCATTCTCAATTAAACCCCAGTCAAGTAATTTTGAAAGAAACCAGCCTCATTAGGTTGAAGAGAATAAAGCAGCATATTGTGGTAAGGAGAATAGTTCTTGGAGTCAAGAAAGGTATGCATAATGATACAGTCAGGGACGTCAAAGTACCTGATTGGTTATAGACTGCTCGACCTTTTGAGAATTGCTTTGACATTTTGTCTCCATTACATGTACAGCAGTTGCTGAAACAGAAGAACCTCAATTGACATTTTCTGTGAGTGGTTACTTGTAGTGGGTGATTTCTGGTAACCTAAAATCTAAAACAGAATTTAGGGGCTGCTGACTCAATATCCTTTAACAGGCTAACCCCCTCCTCCCACTTTTTGTCTTGTTTTTGTTTTCTGAGGCAGGATTTCATTTGGCCCAAACTGGTCTCATACTCCTTGTGTAACTGAGGATGACTTGGAACTCCTGATATTCCTGCCTCCTAGGTTCTGGGATTATAGGTGAGTGCCACTACTGGCTTTAAATACTTTGAGCCAAAATGAAACATGTTGCGTGGAACATACTGGTATTGGCAGCTGACTCTAGTTGCAGCTCAGTTTGCTTTCTTGTATAGCATCTGTTACTATTGGTACACAGAAGCAAACTAGTTGCTTGCTATTTGAATTTGAGTATGTCTGACTCATAGTGAGTTCTACTTGGGGTAGGAGGGATTTGCCATAGTAAGGCACTGTTCTCTTCACCCATCTCACTCAGGAAGATTAAGCAACTACTTAATGGTTGTGAGTTTAGTGTTACCAATGCCAACATGGAGACTGGAGTAAATAGTATATCAAAGCTAAGTTTAGGCTAGTTGTTCATGCAGTTGGCTTACTTACTTTGAATCGTGATACTGGAATTGAACTGACAGTCTAGTGTGTGCTTAGGCAGATGCCCTCCTGAGTGACAGTCCCAGCTTGGAATTTGTTTTTCAAGCCTTAGGATGGAACAGGTCTTTCCAAGGTATATAGAAAGGCTGGTGGTAATGAGTCACTAGACTGCATTTACCTCAGACTTCGTTGTAGTCATCTTATCTTACTGTAGACTGATTTTTAAAAATCTGTTATTAGGAGCTGGGCTGTGGTGGTGCATTCCTTTAATCCTAGTACTTGGGAGGCAGAGGCAGGCAGATTTCTGAGTTCAAGGCCAGCCTGGTCTACAGAGTGAGTTCCAGTGCTATACAGAGAAATCCTGTCTCAAAAAAAAACAAAAAGAAAAGAAAAAAAATCTGTTATTAGGTTTATTTATCTCATTTTATATGTATAAATTAATATTGTGTGTGTGTGTGTTCATGTGCGTGCATGTATCACATTAGTACCAAGAAGAGGTCCAAAGGAGGTACCAAATCTCCTGGAATTGGTGTTACAGATGGTTCTGAGTTACCATGAGGGTGCTGGGACACTAATCTGGGTTCTTTGGAAGAGTAGCAAGTGCTCTTAACTGATGAGCTGTCTCTCTGAGCCCCTGTGAAATGATTCTTAAACTATCTGATTATCTAAGTTGTGTTAGTTTCACTTAATCTTACGTCCTTATTCCTGCTGGGTATGGTGGTGTAGATGAGTTTGAGGCCAGTTTCGTCTGCAGAGTTCCAGGACTACAAAGAGAAACCCAGTCTTGAAAAATAACAACAAAAAATGTGGCCAGTTATTATTCTTCTTCAATTATGATATACTTTGGTTTATGAGTAGAAAGACTTCATTCTTTTTTTTTTAAATATTTATTTATTATTACAATTAAGTACACTGTAGCTGTCTTCAGCCGCACCAGAAGAGGGCATCAGATCTCATTACGGGTGGTTGTGAGCCACCATGTGGTTGCTAGGATTTGAACTCATGACCTTCAGAAGAGCAGTCAGTGCTCTTACCCGCTGAGCCATCTCTCCAGCCCAGAAGACTTCATTCTCATTTTCTTTGGCCTACCTTAAAAAAAGGATACTTGGACATTTTTCTGTAGTATAGATATGTCTTTTCTGAGTGTGTGCTGAGTGTCTTTGTTGGTTGAATATTGTTTTCCTGAGCCACTGCTGACAGAGAGTATGAAGCCCGCCTGGAAAGGTACAGTGAACGCATTTGGACATGTAAGAGCACAGGCAGCAGTCAGCTAACACACAAGGAGGCCTGGGAAGAGGAACAGGAAGTTGCTGAACTGTGAGTAGCTAAAGCCTTACCCTTTGGCACCATCTTCACTATGTCAGGGAAGTAAGGTGGGGTAATATCTGTAAGGTAGTGCTTATATTTAAAAGTTCGGGACTTGAATGTAATATGTTGTTAGTGTACTGTGCTTGGGTGCTCCTTGGTTAATAGCATTTTGCTGCTATTTATTGTGTATGTGTGCTTACTGGGTATTTTACTAAGCCCTTGGGTGTTTTTTTGTTTTTGTTTTTTGTTTATTTGTTTTACCTTATAACTATTTTGAAAATATAATTGTAAATAAAGGACTGATATGATCTAGAATTAATATCAAGTTAGCAAAAAAGCAGACTCAACCTGTGTTGGCCACAGGGTCTATAAAATATATGATTTGATAATTAAGAATGTTAGAAGAAATGGGGAATTATTGAAAAAGAGAGAAGGGGTCTGAAGAGATGGCTCAGTGTTAAGAGCACTTGTTGCTCTTAAAGAGCACCTAGGTTCAATTCCCAGCTCTCACGTGGTGGCTTACAGCCATCTTTAACTCCAGTTCTAGGGAATTTGATACCTTCTTGTGACCTACTTGGGCATATGGTATGTAATTTGGTGCACATATATTCATGTAGACAAAACACTCATGTAAAAAGTTAGGGAAGTTTTAAAATTTTAGTCAAGGTAGAAATCTTTTTCTGATTATCGAAGTAATTCTGGGGAATGCAGTTCAGGGGTATCACACTTGCTTAGAATTGCTAAGAAAAGGTAGTGTCCGATTTTATTTAAAAAGGGTACATGAGAATCTGAACTCTTTACTGTTCAGCCTCTCCTAGACAGTGATGTTTTAAAACTTGATTGATTTGATAGGATTAATGGAAAGAGATAGAATTATAGGGTTCAGGAAAAAACTTCTGGAATTAAAGAAGTCTGAGGCCATCTTAGGATGATGGTTAAGCTGGGAAGGGAGGTCCATGGGAAGAGTACAAGGTAACTCTTATCTTAACCCAGACTAGAGGTTCTGTTCGGATTATGTTTTGTAGAGTGCAGTAAGAGACTTGATGTCTAATAGTCAGAGAACTGTAGGTAGCTATGGATAGCACAGAATAAAACAGGATGATGCAAAACCTAACACGAGGCTGGGGTTCAGCTCTTTGGTTGACATGCCCCTTGGTTCAACCTCTAGTAACTCAATAAAGCACACGTAACACTGTCATTTCTAGGTGAAATTACATGTCTAGTTGTTCACTTAGTTTTTATTTTCTGTTAAAGGAATTCAACTATGAGTATCTTTGCATATATAGCAGTTTTGATAAGTGTTATCTAGTTACTTTTTTTTTTTAAGATTAATTTTACTTTTTGTGGACAGGTGTTAAACCTGCATGTATGTGTGTACAATGTCCTCAGAAGCTAGAATCATCTTGAACTAGAGTTACAGATGTTTATAAGCTGTCATATGGGTGCTAGGAATTGAACCTGGGCCCTTTGGAAGAGTAGCCAATGATGAGCCATCTCTTTATCTCCCTAGTTGCTTTTCAAAAGGATTGGAACAGATTAGTCATTAGCATAGAATATCACTTTGTAGTATTTACTGCCGTCCTTGGTGTGATCATTAAAATTACTTTATGCTAGATAAGTAAGTGAAGGAATTCTTATTTAAATTCATTGCTTTACTTTGTGAGGGCTTTAGACTCAAGTCAAGAACCTAAAAGGTACCCTTTCCTGAAGCTTTTGTCTGTAAAATAAAAATGCTGAACATCTATCTCATGGGATATTGTAAGAAGTGAGGGAATGCATTTGAAACACATATACTCAAAGGATAGGAAGAAATTTGCACTTGGAATGAAGTGCACTGCAAAAGCAAAGTAATGGGGCCGAGCCTTTAATTCTAGTACTCCAGGAGGCAGAGCAGACAGTTCTGAGCTCAGTGCTCACCTGGTCTACGTAGAGAGTTCCAGGCAACATTCTGAGACCCTAAAAAGCAACGTAATAGGGAAAGTGTTGAACTTAGTAGTAGTAATATGCCTGTTATTTTCATTTATGAGTAAGACAGCTAACCTGCTGGATTAATCTGACAAGTATTTAAGAGTTTTTAGTTTATTTTCTTCTGTAAACTGATGGGTCTTTCCCTGTTTATCCCTCTCTTTCCACACTGGCCAAGAGCTGAGAGATCTTGCTTTTGCCACCTGGACTGGTTTTGTTTTTGTTTTTTGTTTTTGTTTTGTTTGTTGTTGTTTGTGAACTATCATGCCCTGGTAGCTGTACAAGTTTTTTATTATTTTGCGTTGGTTTTTTATTAAGATGTATTTACTTTATTTTGCCTGCATGTATGTATGTTCACTACATGCTTCCTTGGCAAAGTAGGAGGTCAGAAGAAGGCATCAGATCCCTTGGAACTGGAGTTACAGATAGTTGAGTTCTTAATGCATGTGCTAGAAACTGGGTCCTAAGAATAACAGCTGAGCCTTCCCTCACTCCAGCCCCACTTTGGGCTTTTTAAATCTTCCTTTATTTTCCAGTGCTCTGCATGTACTTGATGAAGAAAGTTTCTTTTTGGGGGTAGGGAGTAAAACACATTGTATGAAATTTTCAAGTAATAATTTTTTTAAAGGAAGTATTTGTCACTCTAAAATTGCTCTAAAATGTTAAGTCTTTTTTTTTTAAAGGTGGAATTGAAATCTCTTAGTAAAGGCTTTGTATTTCCTTGCTAACTGGTGATATTTATTTAGTTTGAAGGAAGAGTTCCCTAACTGGTATGAGAAGCTTGTTCTGGAAATGGTTCACCATAACACAGCCTCCTTAGAGAAGCTTGTAGATTCTGCCTGGTTAGAAATCATGACCAAATATGCCGTGGGAGAAGAGTGTGACTTTGAGGTAAGTGTCTGTATTCTTGTTTGTTTTTCGAGACAGGGTTTCTCTATATAGCTCTGGCCATCCAGGAACTGTTCACTATAGATGAGACTGTCCTCAAACTCAGAGATCCACTTGACTACTGGGATTTAAGGTGTGCACCACCACCACCTGGCTTTTGTTGTTGTTTTTTTTTTTTTTTTAATTTTTTTTATTTTTATTTTTATTTTTTGAGACTAGGCCTCACTGCCCAGCTCTTCCTAACCTGGAACTTGCTATGTGGTGCAGCTAAAGGCAAAATGATTTATTTGCCTGCCTCTGCTGGGATTAAAAGCGTATACTACCATGTCTGGCTGAAGCTAACTTTTTTTTTTTTCCGAAACAGGGTTTCTCTGTAAAACCCTGGCTGTCCTGGAACTCACTCTCTAGCCCAGGCTGGCCTTGAACTCAGAAATCTGCCTGCCTCTGCCTCCCAAGTGCTGGGATTAAAGGCGTGCGCCACCACTGCCTGGCTGAAGCTAACATTTTTAAAAAATACCTATATGTTTGGGATAGCAGAGTCATTTACATAAGGCAGAAGAAGAGTAGTAGTAAGGTAACATCTCCATAGGTGTTCACGTTGACATGGATCAGAGAGGGATCCACCTATTGGGGTTGGTGAGACGCTCAGTGAGGAAGAGCACCAACTGCTCTTCCGAATCCCAGCATCCACATGGTGGCCTACAACCACCCATAATGAGATCTGACGCCCTCTTCCGGTGTGTCTGAAGACAGCTATGGTGTACTTATGTATAATAATAAATAAATCTTTGGGCCGGAGCAAGCAGAGACTGAGCGAGCGGGGCCGACCGGAGTGAGCAGAGGTCCTGAAAAAATTCAATTCCCAGTAACCATATGAAGACTCACAACCATCTGTATAGCTAGTGTATTCACATACATTAAATAAATAAATCTTTTTTTTTTTTTAAAGAAAAGACCTGATTAACATTGGTTGCTACTTTTTACTTTTTGCTTTTGTCTGAGTAAAGAAAATGCATTGTTTCTTTTCTTTTTTTTTTTTTTAAAGATTTATTTATTATTATAAATGAGTACACTATAGCTGTCTTCAGATGCACCAGAAGAGAGCACCAGATTTCTTTATGAGTGGTTGTGAGCCACCATGTGGTTGCTGGGATTTGAACTCATGATCTTTAGAAGAGCAGATGGTGCTCTTACCCACTGAGCCATCTCACCAGCCCTTTTTTTTGTTTTTCTAGACAGGGTTTCTCTGTATAGCCCTGGCTGTCCTGGAACTCACTCTGTAGACTAGGCTGGCCTCGAACTCAGATCCACCTGCCTCTGCCTCCTGAGTGCTGGGATCAAAGGCGTGTGCACCACCAGTGCTGGGCTAGGGTGTGTTCTGAAACCTAGACTCTGTCCCATTCTTCACTGATTTGTGGTCCTTAGGTTGGTTGCCTAATGATCTTTTCTTTCTTTTGAAAGAGATAGTCTGGATTTGGAGTCCAGGTAGGCCTGGAGCTCATAGTCCTACCTCAGCCTCCTCAGTGCACCACAGTGCCTGCCAGCACTGTTTGATTTCCACCCCTTCCTCCCCATCCCTTAGGAAGGGAACCCAGGCCTTACATGCTTAGAGAGCCCCTATCACATCTCTAGACTTTCTATTGAATTTTGGTTCTGAAATTGTTTCTGTATTTGGAGTGAGGAAATACTTTTTAGAGACTTTGATTTCATTAACTTATTGTTTTGAATTAGGATGTTACTCTACATCCCATGCTGGTCCAGAATTTCCTGTGCAGTCCAGGCTGCCCTCTTAAGTTGTGGGCGTCTTGCTTCAGCCTCTCCAGTATTGAGATTATAGCTGAAGAAGTATATGCATGATTTCTTGTTTGTTTCTTTTTTAAGAGCAGTGTGGCAGATTTATTTAATGCAATAGTTCATTATATTCACTTACTTATATGTTGATCCTTGCATATGTATGCACACTCCTGTACCACAGTACCTGTGTGGAGGTTAGAGAACCAACCTGTGGGAGTTGGTTCTTGGCTTCCAGCATATGGGAGTTGAACTCAGTTTGCCAGGTTTGTTAGCATGTGCCCTTATCTGCTTAGCCATCTTGCCAGCTTGTACATAAATTTATTTAGGAGAAGTGAGAAGGAACTTCAGTGAGTGGAAGTGGCTCCAGAGGGAAGACTGTCCAGGAAATGCTCTTCTAAGTAAGTGAAGAAAAGATTTCCAGAAACAAAAATAAAGTAGCCTTTATCTTTGCAAGCTGTTATCTAGATGTTGGTTTAAATAGCTACGTACCTTTGTAAACTAAGAGTGTGATTTTCAGGGTTTTTAAGTGTTAGGCTACCTTGCTCGGGGCAGAATGCACTGTAGTGGCCAATAAGCAGTGAGATCAATATTGAGTTCACTTGTAAAGTCTCTGACACCTTACTCTGCTTCCACTTTACTTCATTGATGTGTTTGTTGAATTTACTCTTGTTCTGTGTGTTTTATATTTTTTATTTGTAATGTCTGAGATTATCAGTGGTTTTGTTTATTGGTTGGTTGGTTTGGTTTGATCTCTTGAGATTCTCACTCTGTATGCTAGGCTGGTCTTAAACTCTAAGCAGTTTTCTTGCCTCTGTCTCTTTTTGTTGTTGTTTTTATGTCAGGGTCTCTTTACATACCCCTGCCTGTATTAGAACTCAGTCTGTAGAACAAGCTGGCTTCTAAAGAAAAGAAATCACCTGTGTGAACGACCACAGCTCTGCCTTTAAGTGTTGCAGTTTGACAAAAACAAAAACAAAAAACAGATGGAGGATTTAAATGGTGTAATTGAATTGAGTTTAGTAAAGGGACTTTTGAAATCAGACAACAGTCTGATCAAGCACAAGCAGCACTTCATAAGGAGAAGTCCTGGTTGCTATGAGTAGTAGGGATATTGTCATTTCTAAACAAACCTCAGAGAAACAAAGGGGAGGCAGTGGGTCCAAAATGTAGGAAGAGTAGTTGTATTATTAGACTAATTTAGTGATCTGATCGAGCTAACTTGCTTGGAATTTTTTCAGGGAAGTATACCAGAAATAACTCCGCCTCACCTCTCCCATGTCTGATTACTGTGTGCTTCTTTGGGCTGACCTCATCAAGATCTGGAGGGCACAGAAACCCAATAGTTAGCCTTTGTAAGCGCTGAGCCAGGTAGAGAAGAAAGACCAGACTTAAAAGCAAGAGGAAGAAAAACAAAGTACAACAGAAGTGACAAAAGGAAATCATTGGGCATATCTGCAAGACAGAAAAGGACTGGAGACATTCAATTATAGCTGTGTGCTTAGTCGGCCTGCCAGTGAGGGGCTGTGGAATACTTGCCCAGCATGAGCAGGGCCTGAGACTCCATCCTTAGCACTAAAAATTAAATACTCAAAGTAAGAAAATAAAACAAAACAAAGATGGAACAAGAGTATTTGAGGCAAAGAATGGAAATATATATGTCCTAAACCATGAAAAGATGTTTAAACTCATTTGTGCTTCAGGAATCAGATCAAAACCACAGTCAAGATTACTTTATACATATAAGATTAGTAAATATGAGCAACTGCCAAAGTTTGGTAAGAAAATGGAACTGCTCATATATTGTTTTGCTTATTCTTTTCCCCCATTGCTGTACTGTTTGTGCACTCAAGTCATACACATGCTAGGCAGGTGCACTATTGCAAACGTTTATTCACCACCGGTACTGTGAACGCTATATAGCTCTTTTGGTGAATGCTTTGGAATTGCTAATACAGTTGAATATGCATGTACCCTTGACTGGGCTTTCATTTTTGAACATTTATCTTCATAATATTGCCCCAGGATGCTTGCGTAAGAACTCTTAATATTATTTATAATAGTTCAACAGGAAATAACTTAAGGACCTATCAGCAGTTGAATGAATAAATTGTTAAGGCCTTGAATACTCAATAGCAAAAAGAAATGTAAAATTAAAAGAAGGCGGTCACAGAATAATACAGTCTTGATTCCACTTAGTGAAGTGAAAACAAAATAATGCAATGGTTGTCAATCTCTGAGGTAGAGAGTGGATTACTATTGCTGCACATACCTGTAATCCTAACACTTGGAAAGTATAGAGGAAGACCAAGAGTTAAAGGTCACTCTTGACTACACAAATTTGAGGCCAGTCTGAACTAAATCATACCCTGTCTCCAAAAAACAAGCAAAGGGGGAACAATACACACCCCCCCACACACACACACATATATAGAAGTGCAACTTTAATAGGTCTTTTGCTTGTTTGTCTGTTTTTTGTTTTTTCGAGACAGGGTTTCTTTGTGTAGCCCTGGCTGTCCTGGAACTCACTCTGTAGACCAGGCTGGCCTAGAACTCAGAAATCTACCTGCCTCTGCCTCCCAAGTGCTGGGATTAAAGGCATGTGCTGACATGCTTATTGTCTTGTGTGTGATTAAAAAATAGTGTATATGGTGATGTAGGTGCCATAGTGTCGTCTTAATTCTATAATTTAGCCTAAGTACTTGGTTTGTGTGTGTACGTTTAAGATTTTTTTAAAACTATGTATGTGGGTATGTGAATGAGTACAGGTATCTATAGATGTCAGAGGTGTCTAATGCCCATTGAGCTAGAGTCAGAGGTGGTTGTGAACAATTCCCAGATCCCTAGTATGTAATCACTGAGCTCGTGCACATGCGTGCCCCCCCCCCCCCCCCAGTTCCTGTTTCTGTGTCTCTTTGAGACAGATTTTTACTGTAGCACAGGCTGTTCTGGAAATCCACAGGACTAGACTTGCCTTTGCCTTATGTCAGTCCTCCTGCCTCTTCCTTAGAGTTCTGGGATTATAGTCACGTGTCGCCATGCCCAGCCAATTTAGTTTCTGTGGTAAGACAGACAGTGCAGTAGATTTAACATCCAAAAATATACCCAGACAACTGATCTGTATGTAATAGTCACTGAAAGGTGATTAAGTAGAGAGAGATCGTCCTTTAGCAGGTGGGTTCTGTAACAACTGGATAGTTTATTTTTGAAAAAACAAGAAGTTCTTATCTGGGTATGATGATGCACTTGTAATTCTTGCACTTTAGAAGAAAGGATAGGAGTATTACCATGAGGTTTAGGCCAGTCTGCTCTACACGATGAGTTCCAGGTTGGCCAAGTATACAGTGAGAACCAAAAAATGCAGTTCTTTTTTTGTTTTGTTTTTGTTTTGTTTTCCCAGACAGGGTTTCTCTGTGTAGCCCTGGCTGTCTTGGTACTCTCGATGTAGACCAGGCTGGCCTCACCTCAAACTCAGAAGTCCGCCTGCCTCTGCCTCCCAAGTGCTGGGATTAAAGGCGTGCACCACCACTACCCAGTAAAAATACAGTTCTTGAACTGTAGTTGGCATACATTTTAGGCTAGCACAATAGTTGCCCTTAGTACATTAGTACATGAATTATATAATAGCATATTACTTATTTAAAGTATATTTTACTTTGTGGCACACATGGCATTGGAGTAGTTGCTGAGATTACATCCTGATTCATAGGCAGAGAGACAAGACAGACAGACACTGAACTGGTTTGCTTTTGAAACATCAAAGCCTACTCCCACCGGTACACTTCTTCTTTTTTTTTTTTTTTTTTTTTTTTTTTTTTTTTTTTTTTTTTTTTTTTTTTTTTTTTTGGTTTTTTTGTTTTTTTTTCTGAGACAGGGTTTCTCTGTGTAGCCCTGGCTGTCCTGGAACTCACTCTGTAGACCAGGCTGGCCTCGAACTCAGAAATCTGCCTGCCTCTGTCTCTCAAGTGCTGGGATTAAAAGCGATACACTTCTTCTAACAAGGTCCTATCTTCTAATCCTTTCAAATAACGCCATTCCCTGGTGGCTAAGCATTTAAATATATGAGCTTATGGGGGCCATTTTTATTAAAATCACCATACTAGGAATATTGGATCCTATTTTATATATTTTTGTAGGTTTCTAGTTCTATTTATTAAATATTTCTTAATTTTCTCTTGTACTGCATGTATAGGTTGGAAAGGAGAAAATGCTCAAGGTGAAGATTGTGAAGATTCATCCTTTGGAGAAAGTTGATGAAGAAGCTGCTGAGAAGAAATCTGATGGGTCCTGTGATTCTCCGTCAAGTGATAAAGAGAATTCCAGTCAAATGGCTCAGGACCTCCAGAAGAAGGAGACAGTAGTCAAAGAGGATGAAGGCAGGAGAGAGAGTATTAGTATGTATGATGCTAGCCTTGCTCCTGAGTTGAGACGATGCTCATTTGATACATAGAAATCTAGCATTCTGTAGCAGCCACACGTACAGTTAGGTTTTTATATAGCCATGATTTTATTCATTGTGATTCAAAAAGCCACTAACATACCCACAACATGACTTAGGATTTAAAACTCCACCATTCTTAACCAGGATGGTTAAGAAAATTGGATTTCTTTTAATCTTCCTACTTTTTTGTTTGTTTGTTTGTTTGTTGTTTTTTCTTTTGAGTCAGGGTCTAAATATGTAGTCTAGGCTGGCCTCAAATTTGGAGTGGTCTTCTTGTCTCTGTCTCCTGAATTCTGGGATTACAGGTATGCACTAAGATACACCTAGGACTCTTTCCTATTCTTTCGTTCTTTTTGGTTGATTGGTTTGGATTTTTTTCCTTAATCAAGGTCTTACAATGTAGCCCTGGCTGGCATGGAACAGAGATCTGCCTGCCTCTGCCTTCCAAGTGCTGGGATCAATGATGTATGCCACCATATTCTGCCCTCTTGCCTTTACTCCTAAAGCAAGAAACATGTACATGAGTGTAGAAAGGGCCGTAATCCAGGTAGGCAAAGCACATTCTAATCCCTCCTGATCCTCACAGTGCAAGCTAGTGTGGTGGCTTTCAGTTACAGCTTTTCTGTTTGTCTCTTTTGACCTGACTCTCAGGCGGGAGCCACTAGAAATCTGAAACACTTTGTTAACCAAATATAATTTTTACAGATCTGGCGACTAAAATAATACTTTATAGTTAGAAGAACTAAGAGTATTGCTCACTTGGAAAATTTATCTAAGAATGTGTCTTACTTTGGATTTCTATTGCTGTGATGAAAACACCATGACTAGAAAACAAGTTGTGGAGGAAAGGGTTTATTCAGCTCACACTTCCACATTATAGTCCATCCATCATTGGAGGAAGTCAGAACAGGAACTCCAGCAGGAGCTGTTGCAGAGGCGGTGGAAAGGTGCTGCTTACTGGCTTGCTTCCCCTGGCTTGTTCAGTCTGCTTTCTTATAGAATAGAAGCCAGGACTGCTAGTACAGAAATGGCACCACCCACCATGGGCTGGACCCTCCTCCACTGATCACTAATGGAGAAAATGTCTTGCAGCTAGATCTCAATGGAGGCATTTTCTCAATTGAGACTCTTTTTCTCTGTGATGATTCTCGAACAGTCATCATGAAAACCCAGCCAGTACAGTGTTACCACATCCTAAACCTTTATTATTTAAACTTAAGACTCTTTAAATAAGGAATTTAACTGTCCTAGAATCCTTTTGTCTCAAAATGAGCACACAGTATTTAGTATATATGATCTGTAACTATTGTTTGATTGAATAATTTCACTTCACTATTTTATTTTTTATTTATTTTTTTGAAGATTTATTTATTATTATAATTAAATACACTGTAGTTATTTTCAGACACACCAGAAGAGGGCGTCAGATCTCATTATGGGTGGTTGTAAGCCACCATGTGTTGCTAGGATTTGAACTCAGGACTTTCAGAAGAGCAGTCAGTGCTCTTAACCACTGAGCCATCTCTCCAGCCCTCACCTCACTATTTTAATGGCCACTTTTTCTGCCATCCTTTCTGTTGCATCAAGATGTTTTGGATCCATGTTGATCATTTTAAAAGTCCTTGTAATAGTAGTCTGAAGGAAACTTGTGAGACTAGTTTGTTGCTGGCCTTTCGGTTTTATTTCAGCTGCGTTTTCTGCTTTGTTGGGGCTGCATATCCATACCATTTCCAGATTCTCTCTTTGAAACTGAATATTTATTTGTAAGTTTATTCTATTGTTATTTGTGAGTATATGCCCTGCATGTATAGGTGTACAGAGGCCAAGGGGGTCAGATCTTCTGCATCCAGAGTTACAGGTGATTGTGAGTCATCCAGAGTGGGTACTGGGACTTTTGTCCTCTGGAGGAGAACCACAAGTGCTCTTACCCACTGAGCCATCTTGCCAGCCCCCCTGCCACCCGAGTCTTGAGAGCATTATCTTCTCTACATCCTGACCAGTTGTTGATTCCTTTGTATTAATTATGATTTAACTTGTCTGACTTTTTACTTTTTTGCTTGGGGACAGTGACTCAGGCAGGCTAGCCTCAAGCTCATTGTATCTGAGGGAGTTGTTCAAATCCTGATCTTTCTGCCTCTACCAAGAGAATACAGGGTATTGTTATAGGCTTGTGTCACTATACTTGGCACTTTTTCTTTGCGGGGTGTTATGACAGCCTAGGACTGTAATTTTCTCTATGACCCAGACTGGCCAGAACTCTGTTGAGTTCTGGGGTTACAGGTGTATCAAATGCATGCTTCCACGCCTGCATTAATTTCTGCCTTTTAATGACTTATACAGTTTCTAATCAGGTTGCAGATGGCTTCTTACTTGCCAGGTAACAGAAATTTTTTTTTAAGACTTGTTTCACTTTTTTGAATTTTTAGAGATTTCATGTGTCAGTATTTTGCCTGCATATATGTCTGTTTACCCCTTGCGTACCCACTGTCCTTAGAGGCCAGAAGGAGCCAGATTCCCTGCAATTAAAGTTACAGATGGTTGTGAGCTGCTGTGTGCTGGGAATCAAACCCAGGTCCTCTTGAAAAACATCCTTTTTTGTTTTGTTTTGTTTTGTTTTTGTTTTCTTTTTAATCTTAAATTTACTTTATTTTCTGTGTATGGTATTTTGCACGTATGTTTGTGTACCACATGCGTGCAGTGCCCATGCAGTCCACAAGAGAGCATTAGATTCTCCTGGAACTGGAGTCACTGATGCTTGAGTGGTGAGTGCTAGGAACCCAACCCAGGTTGGACCTCTGAAAGAGCAACAAGTGCTCTTAACCTCCAAACCATCTCTAGCCACGGTTGTTTTAATATTTTTGTTAGGTTTAACACTGGTAGTTATCCTGTTATACGTCACTTTCTCTTATCCGTGTCTTTATTTTATGTGTTTAGGTGTTTTGCCTACATGTGTATATATAACATATGGATGTTTTGTGCCACAGAGGTCATAAAAAGGCATTAGGTCTTCTAGACTGTAGTTACAGACGGTTGTGAACCACCATGTGGATGCTGGGAATCTAACCCAGGTCTATTTTTCCATTTTATAGCCCATAAGTCATATTCTTTTAGGTGTTTCATGCTCACCTTCTGGAACATTCCTTTTTCTGTACTTTCAGAGTATTTCTGTTTGTCAGCTTCTATTGTAGGATTGTAGACATTTACTTACCTAATTTCCTGCATAGACTAGCTCGTGGAAGTTACAGGTACTACACCTCATCAACCTGTGCCTGGTATAAGTGAGGGACTGAATGAAGTTATTAATTGTGAGTAAATAAGTTGAATTAAAATAATTCATTATTTTTGCTAATTTCCTGTTGATTTGACTAGATGACAGAGCGCGTAGGTCTCCACGAAAACTTCCTACTTCGTTAAAAAAAGGAGAAAGGAAATGGGCTCCTCCAAAATTTCTGCCTCACAAATATGATGTGAAGCTACAAAATGAAGATAAGGTTGGTTAAGTCTCTTATACTAATAGATTTTAAGAAACTCCTGTAGGAGTGGTTTTCTTGGAGAAAATGTGCTGAGGAAAAATGTCAAGGGGTGTCTTCATCCCAAAAGTTAAAGTTACATGATGAGTCACCTCTGACACTGCTTTTATTATTAATCTTCTAGACTTCAAGCTGGCCCGTACCCTTAACACAGTTTACTACTGCTTTTTTACCTTTTTAAAACTCTCTTGCTGGGTATAGGACTCCAGGTATTGCTATGCTAGGCAAATATTCTACACTGAGTTACATCCCCAGCCCTTTTTCTGAGACAAAAGGTGTTTGGTTTTTGCATTTTTTTTTTTTAAAGATTTATTTTATTTACTTTATGTGTATGAGCACACTGTAGCTGTACAGATGGCTGTGAGCCATCATGTGTACGGCTGCTGGGAATTGAACTCAGGACTTCTGCCCGCCCTGCTTGTGCTGGCCCGCTCGCTCCAGCCCTGCTTGCTCTGGCGTAATTCACTGTAGCTGTCTTCAGATGCACCAGAAGAGGGCGTCAGATCTCATTACGAGTGGTTGTGAGCCACCATGTGGTTGCTGGGATCTGAACTCAGGACCTTTGGAAGAGCAGTCAGTGCTCTTACCGGCTGAGCCATCTTGCCAGCCCGGTTTTTGCATTTTTTTAATTCTTAATGTGGGATTAAGGCTCTTTTGTATGTTAGACAAATACAATCACTAAACTATTTCCAGCTCTAGTTTTTATATATCTTTCAGTATGTTCAGAGTCAGGATATATTTAAAAGCAGTTGCCAAGAGTTTATTTCCTAGCTCTTGGTCATTGGGATATGGAAGCAGGAGGTTCAGAGTTTAAAGGTCATGTCACATGGTAAGTTTGAGGGCAGGTGGGCTACATGAGACCTTGTGACAAAAAACAGAAGTTTTAAACTTGTAAAGAAAATATGTTTCCTTGACTAAGTCTAGATTTTAAAAATATTGGTCTAGGCTGGGCGGTGGGTGGTGGCACATGCTTTTAATCCCAGCACTTGGGAGGCAGAGGCAGGCGGATTTCTGAGTTCGAGGCCAGCCTGGTCTACAGAGTGAGTTCCAGGGCAGCCAGGGATACACAAAGAAACCCTGTCTCAAAAAACAAACAAACAAAAAAAGTATATATGTATTGGTCTATTATTTTGGGTATTTCTACACATACCTGAATAGAACTTTAAGTTTTATAGCAAAGAGGACTAGGATGTTGAAAATAATCGTGTACTAGTTTTCATAGACAACTCTTTCATACAAGAAACAGCTCAGCTCTGAGGTTTAACCTTAGAAAAGGTCTTCTATGGGAAAACCCACCAGCTGGTTCTTTGTCTTTTGCTTTTGAGACAGAGTCTTGCTATATATCTATCAGTGTTGGCCTAAAGCTGGCCATGTAATCTGGGCTGGTCTCAAACCTGTAATAGTCATCCTGCCTCTGTGTCCTGAGTGCTGGAATTAAAGATGTGCACCATTACTGCCTAGTTTTCTTTGGTATTTTGGAAATAGGGTCTGGCTATATGTTACCCAGGCTAGCCACAAGCTCACTATCTTCCTACTTCAGCCTTTGAGTGCTGAAATTATAGGTGTGTACCACCAAGCATGTATCTGTGAAGGATGGATCTTTAGGTAGTACTCCCTCTTCCTCTTTTGCTATTGAATGACTTCCTACGATAAAGTTGTAACTAGAAAAGTTGCTGGTGTGAAGTTGAATGGTATACTTACTTTAGTTGATATTTATTATTAGTTGATTATTAACCTAGGGATTATTTTGAAATTTTGTCTTCAAAATTTTGCCTTATCTTCTAATATATAGTACCCCCTCCCCAAAATGGAATTGTGATTCTTTCTGTTGTGGATATGTGTTTTGTTTTCATTGCTTAACTGCTTCCCACCCCGGTACTGATTTCTTTGTTATTTTTTCACCCAGATCATCAGCAATGTTCCAGCAGACAGCTTGATTCGAACAGAGAGACCACCAAATAAGGAGATACTTCGATACTTTATTCGGCATAATGCCTTACGTGCTGGTACTGGTGAGAATGCACCTTGGGTGGTAGAAGATGAATTGGTGAAGAAATATTCCCTGCCTAGCAAGTTCAGTGACTTTTTACTTGACCCATATAAGGTAAGGTCACTATTAATGTTGGATACCTACATAAATAAAGCCTTACTAGATAGGTTCTTTTTTTCTACTAACTTATAGTAGAATTAGATTCATGGCAGATTTTAAACCTTTAACTGCAGATAATTCATTCAGGAACTGAAGCAGAGACTGTGGAAGGATGATACTTTTTTAGCTTGTTCCTGTGCTTGCTTGGCCTTCCTTCTTATACAGCTCACAGCCATGTGCCTAGCCTTGGGCTGGCACCATCCATAATGAGCTGTGCCTTCTCACATCAATCATTAGTCAGGAAAATGCTTTTCAGATTCACCTGGGAACAGTCTGATAGAATAATTTTCTCAATTGACATTCCTCTTTCTGGATTTCTCTAGTCAGTGTCAAGATGACAAAATACTAACTGGGATGTCAAAACTGAGCTAGGTGTAATGGTATGTGTCTTACTCCTAGCACTTGGAACACAGAGACTGGCAGATCTCTCAGTTCAAGGTTAGCCTGGTTTACGTAGAGTTTCAGGACAACAAGGGCTATGTAGAGACACCCTGTCTTCGGGTATGGTGGTGGAAGGAAAACTGATTTTGTATATAAGGCAAGATAACTTTGCAGTCCTATAAAGCCTGGAATATATATATAGCTTATGGGACGTGTTAATAGAAACCAAGCACTTCCCTCTTCAGACTACATTTTCCCTTCCTCTTAAATTGTCCATTTTGATCTTTAAAACATTTTTATGGAATTTATGGTATATCTATTAGTCTTATTTTATAAGTGGGAAAGCTGAGGTATAATCTAATTAGAACCAAGTAACAATGGGTGACAAACTAAGAGTTTGGCTTAGGAACTCTTTGTTTGTTTGTTTTTTCTCTTCCGTCTTTCCACTCTTGTCTCCATTCCTCTTTCTCTCTGAGGTTCTGGGTCAGTACCCAGAACTACAACAAAACAAAACTGAAAAATACCTTTCCAGCTAACTTACTGGCTAAAAACATAGAGGCTGAGATAAACTCTCTATATATTGCCCTCAACCTCCTGTTATATTGTCATCAGTGAATTAGAAGAATAGAAAAGCATTGAGTTTGGTGGTAGAATACTTGTCTATTGTAAGAGGCCCTGAATTCCATTCCATGTGCAGTAAGAAAGAGACTGGAGCTCTGTGTGTGTGTGTACAGTAGCACATGATTTCAATCCCAGCACTCAGGAGGCAAATGGATCTCTTAATACCAATCTAGTCTCCATAGCAAGTGCTAGGACAGCCAGGACTACATTTTTTCAAAGGAAAACAAAAAACAACAAAACCAACCCATTGGAATAAAAATCAGATTTGTGAGGAGGCTGGAGAGATGGCTAAGTGATGAAGAGCACTTCTTTCCTGTCTAGAGGCCCAGATTCAGCACCTGTCATCAGGCAGCTCACAGTTCCCTGCAGCTCCACCCCCACAAATTTGACACTTGTGGCTACTCAGGTCACCTGCATTGACAAAGTCTCGTGATTGGTCTAACTGCTTAGATACGCTGTTTTTATTATTATTAAGTTCAGCTTCAGATTGTTTCCTCATCGTTACCAGCAACGTAACGATTTTTTTTTAAATATAATCACTTTATTTTCACTTTTTCCCAGTCCCCAGTAGCACAGATGAGAACCCTCTAAAGGAAAAAATATTTCAAGAAAGCTTGATACAAGATAGAAGTATAAGCAATATTTTGGCAGAACTTTTATTTTCTCTAGCAGTTCATATCTCCCCATCCAAATTTTAAAATTCAAAAATAAGAGTTAACTTTATCTAACATGTTGCAGCTTAACATTTAAAACATCATGCTAGGGTTTGCATCTGGGTAAAGATGGGGAGGTGAATACAATCAAAACACATTGTATGAAATTCTCAAAGAACTAATTAAAAAAATGAGAAAAAAATAAAATATCATGCTCTAGTTAAATATTTCACAAACACTGTATACAAATAAAATATTATACAATATTACACTTGTAGTGATGGGAACAAATAGAATAATATCCACTTTTTTTCTTTTGGCCTCTCATGTTGCTGTCATAAGTAGTTAGCAATGAGAAAGGGCCTTCACCAACAAAATTTTTTCATTCTTTGTCCTTCTCTGTATTAATCTTATAGGACTGTGCTGAGTGGGAAATAGAGGAGACCCTCGGCACATAAGTGATTTTATACTTTTTCAGATCCCCCTGAGTCCAGCCATGCCGGCTCCCATTTGGCTGTGACTACCCAGCATGCTCCATGCTGAGATGATCCAGCTACTGAAGGACTGACTGCTCACACCGGGAGCCGGCCTTTTGGGAGGGGGTTGGGTGAGTTCATTTCTTTCATTTTTCAGAAAAATTTTTTTTATTGAAAATAGAGACTGGAACTCTTTGTCATTTAATGATACATATTATTTCTTAACATTGTGCTTCCAATTAGATGTGAAAGCACCTTATTGTAACTTTGAATTCTTTTAACAGTTCCAACAGATGAAAGGTATCTGTTTAAAATGTTAGAACAAAACTGCCTTGATTAGCCTCTTTCCTTCCTCTTTAAGCACCCACCTGAGCATCAGCAGGAGTGTTGGTGTGTGTGTCCTGTTGTGCGGCTGTTTGGGCTGCTTGAAGAGGAGCAGCTTGAGCGCACACTTGTTTTCACTGGCTGCTGCCACTGCAGGACAGTGTGAGAAGTACACTGCTCTTTGAAGCACTCATAGTATTGTTTTCTATGAGGGGAACCTTAAATACATCATCCTTTTTTGCTTATTTCTTATTAGCATTTTGATATTTAATCATGGGAAACTACAAGTAGGAAATTCTACAGCGGGAAGAGGTATCCCAGGAGTCGTGGCTAGAGTTGGTGTTCTGTGCGATGGTGAACCTCTGTCCTGACAAGGGGCATTCACGTTTAATCAGGCACTAGTAAGCAGCCAGCTAACAGTCTGAACCCTGCATGTGCCAGTATTGCCTGTAATTCTGAAAAGTCAGCGTGGGCTTTAAAGTTGGCATTTACTCATTTAGTCAAAAGAAGACTTGAGTCATGGTCTGTTCTCTCAATCAGACTTTTGCTTTCAATTTTGTTGTGCTTTTGTGGGTTTGTTTCTTTGATTCTGTCCCTAATGTTTTTTGGGGGGGCGGGGTTGGGGTTAGAGACAGGGTTTCTCTGTGTATCCCTGGCTGTCCTGGAACTCACTCTGTAGACCAGGCTGGCCTCAAACTCAGAAATCTGCCTGCCTCTCCCTCCCAAATGCTGGGATTAAAGGCATGTGCCACCACTGCCCAGCTTGTCCTTAATGTTTGAACTGATCCTCCTTTACCTTCTGAGTGCTAGGATAGCAGGCATGTACCACCATGCCAGTTAGCCCTGTCCATACAAAATGGACAAAATGGTTCCTCACTCATAGCTACTTCCTGTAGTAAAAATTATCTAGTAGTCTTTTTCTAAAGACTACTAGCTAAAATGAGTTTGACTATTTCATTGAGTTTGTATTTTAGCTGTCAACTTTACTGTTTTGGCTTGTTTTGGGTTTTTTTGTTTTGGACGTGGTTTCATGTAGCCCAGGCTGACCTTGTCTTTTCCCTCCTGTCTTTTCTTCCGAGTGCTGGGATTATAGGCTTTTACATGCCATACCTGACTTATAACTATATTGTTTAAAATATTAAAATCAGTTAAAAGTTTTGATAATGTATTTTAAACAGAAACTCCTGTTATGACCAGTGAACTAGGTTCTAACCTGTGAAGTCTTTTTGATTTGTTTTTGAAACTGGGTCTGACACTGTAGCCTCATTTGTTGACCATGAGGAAATTCTCCCAGTTTTCTAAGCATTGGAACTTCCCATGTGCCTTTTTGGTTTATTTTTGATACAATGTCTCACATTATGTAGTCCAGACTGACCTCAGACTCATACATGACACCCCTTCTGACCTGACAGTCTTTCTACCTCACTCAACCTCTGGAGTTCTTGAATTATAGATGTAAGCAAGCATGCCAAACTGCCTCTTAACTAATTCTGTGTGAGGGAAATAAGGTGTGGAAGCTTGAGGAGATAGAAGATATGAATGGAGTAGTGGGAAAGGAGATGGACTCTAAGAGTGGGCCAGCTAGGGTCTCTTGGTGTGCTAGCGATAAATATGTTGTAGTTTCTGTTCTAACCATGTTTACAATGAATATGAAAAGCCTGGAGCAGAAAAGACTGGGCTTTTCCAAGTAAATACAGAATATGAAGGAAGTTGTTCATTTGTATAAGGTGGATTGTTATTATTGCCCAGAATTAAGGTTAAGTGAGGAAGGATGGAAGCCAGTCATGGTGGTCCATGCCCATGTACTCCTCAGGCTTAGGAGCATGGCTTGTCCAGAGTCTTGAGACTGTCTTGGGCATTATAGTGACCCTCTATTTTTTTGTTTATTTGGAGAAGATTTGTCAGCATATTTCAGACAGGGCTCAGTGGATATCCTGAAACTTAGAAATCCTCATGCCTCTGTATCTTGAATGCTGGGATCATAGGTGCAAGTCACTGTACCTGGATCTGACATCCCACCTCTAAAAAAAAGTGTGTGGGAGGGACAAACAGGTTAGGATCTTGAAAATGTGGTAAAATTAATGGATTTAAAGTTTTGTGAGATACTCTTCGGGGGTTGGGGGGGGGCAAACATCTTTAATCCTAGCACTTGGGAGGCACATGCAGGAGGATCTCTGTGAGTTGGAGGCCAGCCTGGTCTACAGAGGAAGACCCAAGACAGTAGGGCTACAAGGGAAACCCCCGTCTCAGAAAACCAAGACAAGTCTTGTGAGATTGAAGGATTGTAGACTAGAGTGGCTGAGAGAATGAAGGGTGTGGGGCATTAAACACAACACAGTCAGGACTAGCAGTGCAGCCCAGAAGGAAAGGTACTTGTGTCTATGTCTGAGCACCTGAGGCCAATCCCTGTGACCCACATGGTGGGAAGGGAGAACCAACCTCTTTGTGTTTTCCTGACTGCCTCATGCATAGCACCACCCAGCACACATATACTTAACCCACGTAAGATAAACAGTGGAATGTGCTAAAAGAATTTTAAAGAACTGTATAAAATAAGTGAGAATTCATAGTGCTCATAGTTAATATATTCATAGAAGTGAGTTTTTCATTGTGGGAGAGAACAAAGAGGAGTTTAAGAACCCAAGAGCCAAGGCCAGGAGGGTTCTTTATCTGAACAGTATTATTACTGCTCTACATAAGTATGTTTTCACAGAAATGTTTGCCTCTGGGTTGAGACTAAGCATTTATATAGTATATTCTACTTACAGTACAAATTATTGAAGCTGACATAAAATTAAAGGTTGAAAATCTAACTACTATTTCAAGAACAGGATTATACCCCCTGGGCATGTGTGTGCCGTACCCCCCACCCCCTTCCAGGGACAGAATACAGGGTTTTCATGTTCGGCAAGTGTTGTACATTGAGTCAGCCCCTCATTGGGGGTTTTAGGAAGGTGCTCTACAGTTGAGCTGCAGCCTCAGGTTGAGAGTAGTACTTCCAGAAACCTTGAGATGCTTCTGTTTTTAGATGAATTATTTCCTAATCTAGGGCCCATGGATAGACTTTGAAAACAGTATGCATAATTTTTATGTTGTTGCTAGAGAAAGTGTTCATAGAGTTCACTAAAATATTTGAGAACCATCAATGCATATGGAAACATAAAGCTGACTGTGTATCAAAAACGTCTAACATTTGGAGGACGGTAGGTTTTTGTTGCAGTGCTGGAGGTAGAATCCAAGTCCTCACACATTATAGAGAAGCATCCTGTCACTGAGCTGTATAGCTCCACAGTGCGTATTTTAGGGGATGGGGGCATTGAGACAGTCTAATGTGAGTCAGGATGTCCCCAAATTTGGTATGTAACAAAGACAGACTTTAAATTTCTGATCCTCTTGCTTCCACCTCCTATGTTTGGGAATCGCTGATATACTGCCTCCACCACATTGGTCAAGTGTAGGTTTGCTTTCAGACAGGTTAAGACCTGTCTTATGTCTATGTTGTAACGCTGGATGTGTGGCTTTACAGTGCTTAGATAGTGCTTGCTACACATAGTTTTTAAAAGTAATTTTGCTCCTGTTCTTAAATTTTAGTATATGACTCTCAATCCCTCTACCAAGAGGAGGAATACTGGATCTCCAGACAGGAAGCCCTCAAAGAAACCTAAGAGAGACAATTCTTCTCTGAGTTCCCCACTAAACCCTAAGCTGTGGTGTCATGTGCACTTGGAGAAGTCGTTAAATGGGCCGCCACTCAAAGTGAAAAACTCAAAGAGTTCCAAGTCTCCAGAAGAGCATTTGGAAGAGGTGATGAAAATTATGTCCCCCAACAAGCTGCACAGCTTCCACATTCCTAAGAAAGGCCCATCCACCAAGAAGCCAGGGAAGCACAGTGATAAACCTCTGAAGGCCAAGGGCAGAGGAGGCAAAGGCATCCTGAATGGGCAGAAGTCCACAGGCAACTCCAAGTCACCCAGCAAGTGTGTGAAGACTCCTAAGACCAAAATGAAGCAGATGACTTTGTTGGACATGGCCAAAGGGACTCAGAAGATGACCCGTACCCCACGGAGTTCTGGGGGCATGCCGAGGTCTTCTGGCAAACCTCATAAACACCTGCCTCCTGCAGCTCTGCATCTGATTGCCTATTACAAAGAAAACAAAGACAAAGAGGACAAGAAGAGTGCGCTGTCCTGTGTTATCTCCAAAACAGCACGTCTCCTCTCCAATGAAGATAGAGCCCGTCTTCCAGAAGAGCTCCGGGCTCTTGTCCAGAAACGCTATGAGCTCCTGGAACATAAAAAGAGGTGGGCCTCTATGTCAGAAGAGCAACGGAAAGAATATTTGAAAAAGAAACGACAGGAGCTAAAGGAGAGGTTGCGGGAAAAAGCCAAAGAACGGAGAGAGAAAGAAATGCTGGAGAGGTTAGAAAAGCAGAAGCGATTTGAGGACCAGGAGTTAGGTGGCAGAAACCTCCCAGCATTCAGGCTGGTAGATACCCCTGAGGGGCTCCCCAACACTCTTTTTGGGGATGTGGCCTTGGTGGTGGAGTTCCTGAGCTGTTACTCTGGGTTGCTCTTGCCTGATGCTCAGTATCCTATCACTGCTGTGTCCCTAATGGAAGCCTTGAGTGCAGATAAAGGTGGTTTTTTGTACTTGAACAGAGTTCTGGTCATCCTGTTACAAACCTTACTTCAGGATGAAATTGCAGAAGACTATGGAGAACTGGGAATGAAGCTGTCAGAAATCCCCCTCACTCTGCACTCTGTCTCAGAGCTGGTCCGGCTCTGCTTGCGCAGGTGTGACGTCCAGGAGGACAGCGAGGGCTCAGAAACAGATGACAATAAAGATTCCACACCATTCGAGGACAACGAGGTACAAGACGAGTTCCTGGAGAAGCTGGAGACATCAGAATTCTTTGAGCTGACGTCAGAGGAGAAGCTACGGATATTGACAGCTCTGTGCCACCGGATCCTCATGACATACTCTGTGCAAGACCACATGGAGACAAGACAGCAGATGTCTGCAGAGTTGTGGAAGGAGCGGCTTGCTGTGCTGAAGGAGGAGAATGATAAGAAGAGAGCAGAGAAGCAAAAGCGGAAGGAGATGGAAGCCAGAAATAAAGAAAATGGCAAAGAGGAGACAGTGCTAGGCAAAGTGGACAGGAAAAAAGAAATTGTGAAGATTGAACAGCAAGTGGAAGTGGAAGCAGATGACATGATTAGTGCTGTCAAGAGCAGAAGGCTGCTTAGCATGCAAGCTAAGAGGAAGCGGGAAATCCAGGAGAGAGAAACAAAAGGTAAAATTTATCCTGAGAGGTTCAGGAAAGCCCTTTCATGGGTAGAAGACAGAATGTACTAGAATAATGGTAGGGTATCTGTCATAAACTAGCACTCACTAAGATGTTTTTGTTCTCTCATAGTTTTGAGATAAGCTCTTAATTAACTCAGCCTTTCCTGAAACTTACTTTGTAGCTAAACCTCCTGCTTCAGCCTACAGAATGTTAGGATTACAGGCATGAGCCGCCATGCTTAGCTCAACAGCTTTGTGTGCTTGTATACAATTGGGGTGTGTGTGTGTGTTTGTGCGCGTGCGCGTGCACATGCATATGTGTTTAGGTTTAGGTGCTGGGGAGATGCTCTTGTAGGGGAAGTTCACACTACTTCCAAAGAATCCAACATACTCTTCTTGCCTCCATAATCATGCAAGTGGTGCATAGATGTATGCAGACAAAACACTCATACATATTAAATGAGTAAGTAATTTCAGAACCTGAAGATAGTAGTAAACCGTGGAATAATAACCATGTATAGAGAGTGGTTATTATGTTGTGGCTGACTGCATGCACATAGACTATGTCTCTTTTTGTTACTGTTTTTGTTTGTTTGTTGTTTTGAGACAGTCCCACACTGTAGCCCAGGTTGGCCTTGAATTTAAGGAAATTCTTCTGCCCTGGAATTGAATATGTATATCAGAGCATTTTTCTGAGAGGTTCAGTCTGTGTTATAGCATGTAAGACAGTATGTTGGAAGAAGCAAAGACATAAAAGACAATAATCTTTCTTAGTTGCAAACTATTTCCACCATTCCAGAAGAAACCTCGAAAGGCATTCCTGTTCTTAGCCTCTGACAACTACCGATCTCTTTGGATTTATGTGCTCTATGCATTTCATTTAAATAGATTCCCATTGGGCCAGTAAAAGAACTCTGTCAGTTGCTGCCCCACCTAGCAACTCTGCTCTTGGGACCCACAGAGCAGAAAGTAAGAACTGACTTCCACAAGTTATGCTCTGACCTTTACACAAATAGGATTAATAAATGTAATATATATTTGTTATAATATGTATTAAATAGAATCATACTGGGCTGGAGAGGTGATTCAATGATTAAGAGAATATACTGCTCTTTGAGAAGATATGACTTCTGTTCCTGGCATATTGAATAACTTACAACTGCCTATAATTCCAGCTCCAGGGGATCTAAACACCATCTTCTGGCCTCCTTGGACAACTGCATTCTCATGTACATACCTTCACACAGACACATGCATACACATAATGAAAGTAATAAAAATCATATAATCTACTTTAATGTTGTATTTCTTTTGTTTGAATGGTTTCAAGATTCATATATATTATTTGTTCACTGTTCACCAGTCAGTGGACAATTAGATTGCCAGTATCATTTGGCTGTTACTAATATTCCTCTGTAAAGGATTTGTCTAGACATAGTGCCTTTGGGGTATATGCCTAGGAAAGGAATTACTGAGTCCTGTAGCCATGCTTAACCATTTGAGGAGTTCCCTGGCCATTTACAAAGCGGCTGTATAGTTTTACATCCCAGTCACCAGGGTGAGGGTTCCGATTTTCCCATGTTTTCACCAGACCTACCTTTAACGTTTACTACCTTTAATGTTTACTTTTATACTTATCTCTTCTGTAACTGCTGTAATTATATAGTTAGTCTAGAGAACTTTATTAAAGGCCACAGATTTTATACTGGATTATATTTTTGTGGTTTCAGGGCTCAAACTGAGAGTTCTGGATGTGCTGGGTAAGCACTGTACCACTACACCAACATTCCTGTTGTTTAGTTTTTGGGTTTTTGTTTTCTGTTTTTTTGTTTTAGTTTGTTTTGGTTTTTCAAGACAAGGTTTCTCTGTATAGCTTTGGCTGTCCTGGAACTCACTCTGTAGACCAGGCTGGCCTCGAACTCAGAAATCCGCCTACCTCTGCCTTCCAAGTGCTGGGATTAAAGGGGTGTGCCACCACCACCCGGCCTTTGTTTTGTTTTTTGAGACAGGGTTTTTCTTTATAGCCCTGGATGTCCTATAACACACTCTGTAAACAAAGCTGGCCTTGAACTCAGAACTCAGATATCTGCCTGTCTCTGCCTGGAGTGCTGTGAATAAAGGCATGTGCCACCACTGCATGGCTGTTGTTTAGTTTTGTTGAGGTTGTCTCTCACTGCCTGGAACTCTTCTCTGTGTACTTCTGGCTGACTCTGAACTCAAGAGACCTCCCTGGCTCTGCTTCCCAAATGATGGGATTAAGTGTATGTATTAACAAACCCAAACCCCGCCTGTCTGGCGGCCTTCCTTTCTTCCTTCCTTTCATTCTTTCTTTTGATAGATAAAATATCTGTTGACAAATTTTTTTAAAAATATTCTCACTATATTGCATGTATGATCATCAGGGAAGATATAATTTAAAGATTATGACATTGTAAATAGCCTTCTTTTGTACGTTAGACTAGTAGAGTTTGACAAAAACTTAAATGCTAGATAGATAGATTGTTTTTATTGAGTAAAATTCCATATATTAACCAAGTTGGAGACCAGCTTGGGCTATATGAGACTGTCTCAACTCCATAATTTTTCCCCCATCGGTGAAGTAATAACATTAATTTTTGACTTATTTTTATTTATATTTATAATTGCTTTGTCCTTATGTATGTATGTGCACCATAGGCCTCTCTGGGGGTCATATCCCTTAGAAACCAAGTTACAAATGGTTGTGAGCTGCATGTGAGTATGCTGAGAAGTGAACCGAGGTCTCTGACTCATTTCTCCAGCCCCCAAGAAATAACTATTAAAAAAAAAGTCATGTGGTGATGGTGGGTGCATTCAAACCAGGGAGAGAAAGGGGGACAGGCAGACAGATTGCTGTGAATTCTAGGCCAGCTTGGTCTAAATAGTGAGTTCAAGGATAGCCAGAGCTACACAAAGAAACCCTGTCTTGAGAAGTGTAAGTGGCACAGTGGTACCACATTTAATTCCTAAGGTAGAAATCCATGAGTTCAGGCCAGCCAAAGATGTATAGTGAGATCCTGTCTGAAGAAGGAAAAGCTTTCAGATTAGTTAAATGTTAGTTGGTTCATGTGTGTCTGGAGTTTGGCTTTGAATGCTAGGCAAGTTCTACCACTGAGCCTCATTTCTAGTTCTGTAATAATTATTGCTGCTCTTTCCCTGTCCTTACTTGATTTTCTTTCTCTCCTGACAGTCACATTAAGGAGCCCAATGTGGTGGCCTATTCCTTTAATCGCAGCACTCAGGAACAGAGACAGGCAGACCTGAGTTGAAGGCCTGCTGGGGCTACATAGCAAGTTTAAGGCCAGCTATATAGTGAGACCCTGTATGTATGTATATCCATCTGTTCATGCATAAATACATACTTAGTTAAGTTGTCACAGGTTCTTGATTGAATTAATTGATTTTTTTTATTTCTGCATAGGCTTTCATTGTGTGGCCCGGATGTCTTAGAACTCACTCTGTAGACTAGGCTGGCCTTGAATTCACAGAGATCCACCTGCCTCTACCTCCCTAGTACTAGGATTAAAGGCATGCACCACCCCTCACTCCCTTGTGCACCCCCTGTCTTGACTGAAATATTTTCTTTTTAATTCATTCTGGTCTGTTTAGGGATCCTGTGGCAGTGAGGGGTGAGACATCCAAGGAATATGGGAGGATCATAGATGATCATGTTCTACCTTACATGGCAAAGGAAGAAAGGAAGGTCTGGTAAACACGTGCTTCATACAGACTCTTGTTTTTTAATCTTCACCAGTGAGATTGGAACGGGAAGCTGAAGAGGAACGAATGCGGAAGCACAAGGCCGCAGCGGAGAAGGCTTTCCAGGAAGGGATTGCCAAGGCGAAACTTGTCCTGCGCAGGACACCTATTGGTACAGACCGCAACCATAACAGGTAAGTTCCTCAGCTTCATCTTGGTGTCTGCTGAGTGGTCGTAGTTGTTACTAGTTGGGAAGCTAGCTAAGGTGCTAGAAACGGCCAGGCAGTAGTGGTGCACTACTTTAATCTTTAGTCTTTAATCCCAGCACTTGAGAGGCAGAGGCAGGCGGATTTCTGAATTCGAGGCCAGCCTGGTCTATAGAGTGAGTTCCATCAAAACCCTGTTTCGAAAAAAAAAAAAAACCAAAACAAAAAAAGGTGCTAGAAACGAACTGTTTATGTTCAGTTTTTCAGTTCTGTTTGTAGCGATGATTGCTCATTGTTTAGTTATTGACTATTACTGATGTCAGATGCTAGGGTTATGAAGGTAGATAAGACAGTCTGCCAGGCTTGTTGGTGGCTTATATCAGAACTCTTGCATAAACCATGGGTTCTATTCCCATGATTAAGAAAAAAGTCTCCTCTTGTACCTTAATAGGAAATTTAAATAATACATACAGATGAACTGTAATCCAACTAGTTATTTTTAAATGGTTCAGTATTTTAGGAGAGATGGTTCAGTGAGTAAGACCACTTTCTGTTCTTGGGTTTGGGTCTCAGCACCCACGTGGTGACTCGTAACCATTTGTAACTCTAGTTTGGCATCAGTCATGCATGAAGGCAAAACATGACACACTTAAAATAAGTTTTTGGTTTTTTAGGTAAAATATTTTAAATTCATTCATTGAGTGGAACCTAACGAGACAAAATAGACATTACAGAAATGACACAGACATTAGATGAGTTCCAGATGCCAAGGCATCTTTGTTACCCTGCCCTTCCTTACAACACTCCTATGTCAGATTGTAAGGAAGGCACTGTCAGCTGTGACCAGTGCTGCTCCTGCTTGTTAGGCAGCCTGTCTAGCACTAAAGTAACCCAGCCTTCTCCCTGTTCACTGTTGCACCTATCATTGGTGTTACTAATTAATCCTTGTTGTGCTTTGTAGATACTGGCTCTTCTCAAACGAAGTCCCAGGATTATTCATTGAAAAGGGCTGGGTCCATAACAGCATTGACTACCGGTTTAAGCATCACCGCAAAGACCACAACAATTTACCTGATGATGATTACTGTCCTCGAAGTAAGTATATCTGCTGCAGAGGCTGTTGACATAAAGCATTGGTTCTCAACCATGGGTGGAGGGGCGGGGGCGGTAGTCAAGACCCCTTTGTGGGGGTTGGAAGGCCCTTTCACAGGAGTTGATAATCAGGCATTATGGTCAGAGTCACAACAATATGAGGAACTGTATTAAAGAGTTGCAGCATGAGGAAGGTTGAGAACCACTGCCTTGAGTGTGGTGTCATCCTGCCACGGGGGAAGTGGTCATGTCCAGAATGCGTTGAGTAAGTTGAGCTATGGAGCAGCCCAGCACAAATCACTTTGGAGTACTGTTTTCCGTAGTGAGTGTGTGGCTGCCTAGGAGCCGTGGCCACACCATAGAGCTCAGGAAATAGAACTGCACATTGCTGTTGCAGAAAAAGATTTAAGGACTGTTTCTTTTGAATGTGTTTTGACCTTCCTCTTTTGTAAAGATGAAACATTTTTATTTCTTTGAAGCAGTGCCGTGCTATAGTTCAGGCTGGCCTAGAACTGTCAATCCTCCAGCCTCAGCCTCTTGAGTGCCAGGATTGTAGGTGTGCACCTCCACCCTAGCTTTGGCATATTTTAAGTAAGGATTGTCTGTGCTTTAGGATCCACACTGAGGACTGACTTTCCTGTGTCCCCTTTTCCCAGCTGTACGTTTTCCTTATTATCACCCAGCTTCTGAGTGGAGAAGAGTGTGTAGAGGGGAGAGAACCTAGTAACCCTGTTCCTAGCTTAATGAGGGAAGATGAAGAGTTAATACTTGTGGGTAGTAGATTTTACATAAATAGCTTTCAGATTTTGTACCTTGGTAATGTCTGTAGAGGCGTCAAGCCTAGCATTGAGATAGGGGACCAAGGAAACAGTTATTTGTCCTCTCTCTCTGCTTTTTAAATTAATTCTGAAATATCTTGTGTTGTGCACAGAAAATTTAGAAGTGCTAGGGATTTGACTGCAAAAAGGACAGCTGAGGTCCTGAGTGTCATTTCACTGCAAATCTAATAAGGAGATGATAGTATCTCATTTTAAGTCAGGGACCGCTCAAGTAATCTCAGCACTTAGGAGCCTGGAGCAGGATGTAGTGAATTTGAGGCCACCCCAGGCTCCATAGTGAGACCCTGTGGGGTGGGTGCAGGGGTTGACTGAGCCTGAGGCACAGTGGCATGTGTCTTTAGTTGTAGTTCCTTGAAAGGACAGGGAGACCACCTACCACCTGCTTGGACTCTTTGATGTAGCCCTAGGACAATCATGAACTTTTGATTCTCCTGCCTCTACCTCTCAAGTTTCTGGAATTTTAGGCATGCAACATCCTACCTGAATTTTGTTCTCTTCTTGAGATATGAATACATTTTTTTAATTGACGGGTAGATGTGGGTTTTATTTTAATTTTTAATGTCTGTGGCTTCTTTGTGTGTGTGTGTGCACCACATGTGTACAGGTCTGTGTCCTCAGAGGCCCTGTGAGACACCCTGTTTCTAAACAATAAAAACATAAATAGGTGATTTAGAAGAGTTATAAAGAGTCACTGGTAACATTTTCCATCTGATTGTTGGTTATGAGGTATCTTAATTGAAAAGATAAATGCAAGTGTACTTTTCTGGATAGGTATTATATATATACTCTTTCTTCAGCTGTGTGTATATGTATTGAATATATTCACGAACAAAAGAAACTTTTTCAGATCAGATGTGTGGATTAGGTGGTTTCTTTGTAGTTAGAAAATGTCTTGTGGGTATTAATATTATATTTCGTAGCACCTCATCCTCTGCCCAGTAGATGTCAGTAGGCATGTCCAAACATCTCCAAACCCTGAACACGTCTTCTGGCACAATCCTTGTTCAGAACCATTGGGTTATAATAACCTGATAAAGATTGCTTCCCAAGTATTGTATTTCTCTAGGAATTTATTTTTATTTTTGTTTTAAAGTAGTGCTTGATTTTGGAGATACTCCTAATAGCAAACTTAATGCAGCATTATTTTTAATAATAAAACTACTAATTTCTTTATACAACTGAAAACGTTAAGGCTTCTTCATGGTAAGTTATTTTAAGTGTTCTGGATTTGGTATACTTTACAGATATGTGAGGGCCTTTCTGAGGCAGTTGAACTGGAAAGCAGTTGACTGTAGAGCCAAGGTCTTCAGGTTTGGAAGTGATTCCAGCGGAGTGTGGGACTCTTCAGAAGCTTATCCAGAGCATCCTAGTGGACATTTGTTTTGTTTTGTTGGCCCCTGCTGCCCCCCCCCCCCCCCCACCTTTTTTTCTTTTGGGTGTTTTGAAACAAGAGTTTCTCCGTGTAGCCCTGGCTGACCTAGAACTCACTATGTAGGCCAGGTTGGCCTTGAACTCAGAGATCTGCCTTTTGCTGCCTCCTGAGTACAGGGATTAAAGGTGTGCATGACCACTGCCTATCTGTGGATTTTTTCTATATGATATTGATATGTTTGTGTATATGTATGGGTGCATGCATGTAGTGGTCAGAGGACACCTTGTAGGATTGGTTCTCTTCCCTGTGTTGGTCCTGGGGATTGAACTCAGGTCTGCAGGTCTAGTGGCAGGCACCTTTACCTGCTGGGCCATTTCTCTGACCTCTAGTGTATTTTTAGATTGATTTAAATTTATTTATTTTGAGTCTGGTCTTAAATATAGCCTAGAAGTTGCTGGCCTAGAGTGCACAGAGATCTCCCTGCCTCTGCCTCCCAAATGCTGGGGTTGATGGTGTGCACTACTGTTTCCTGAAAGATTAGTTTGCTTAAGGCTTAAGCTGTGCAGCTGTTGAACTGTAAAGAATAAATATAGAACTTCTCAACTTATGACGGGGTTGTGTCTAATAACCCCATCAAAAAATTTTAAAGTACTTTATGTTAAAAGAATGCATGTAATACAGCTACTGTACTGGCTGGTTTTGTGTGTCAACTTGACACAGGCTAGATTTATCACAGAGAAGGGAGCTTCAGTTGGGGAAGTGCCTCCATGAGATCCAGCTGTAGGGCATTTTCTCAATTAGTGATCAAGGGGGTAGGGCCCCTTGTGGGTGGTGCCATCCCTGGGCTGGAAGTCTTGGGTTCTATAAGAGAGCAGGCTGAGCAAGCCAGGGGAGGCAAGCCAGTAAGGAACATCCCTCCATGGCCTCTGCATCAGCTCCTGCTTCCTGACCTGCTTGAGTTCCAGTCCTGACTTCCTTTGGTGATGAACAGCCATGTGGAAGTGTAAGCTGAATAAACCCTTTCCTCCCCAACTTGCTTCTTGGTCATGATGTTTGTGCAGGAATAGAAACCCTGACTAAGACAGCTTCCAGATGTGTGTCTTAGCCCTATAGTTCTACTTGGAATGTAGAGTGCCAGCTGTTTGTGCTAGTGGGGGTATGACTGCCTAGCATTGTGACGGTACAAATCCCAGCCCCAGAAAAGGCATGGAAATACAGTTTCCAATATGAATTGTCTCTCATTATTAGTATAAGACAAAAGAGTTGGGGACCATGTGAGACTAAACATACTACACATACGATATTGCTATCCAATGCTTTAAAACATTTGAATTTCTTTTTTAAGCAAACATACTTTCTCAAGGTTTGGAATTTTATTTTTTTAATATAACTATATTGTGTAATGGTCTTATTAAATTATAAATACTTGTAAATCTGGAAATAGTTGTCTAGAGATTTCTTAAATTTTGTTAATTACAATTCAACAGTTTAGTAATTATAAATGTATTCTGTGCTTAATAGGCAGCATCTGTATATTGTTGGTCTGGGCATGGAGTCTAGGTTTTCCGAACAAGGAGTTGGTTTTTTAAAGTATTAAACTTATTATTTGCATTTCTCTTAGGTAAGAAAGCAAACCTTGGCAAAAATGCAAGTGTGAATGCACACCATGGATCAGCACTAGAAGCTGTGGAGACCACTGTGCCCAAGCAAGGACAGAACTTATGGTAACAGAACACCTTGGCTTGCTCATTTTTATTCCATTTAATTCCTTTCCAATGAAATATTTAACACAGTAATATTAAAGATATTTTATGTTGCTCGTTTTTGTATAGTAAAGCTTACTATTGGGCAAGGGCTGGAGCTCAGTTGCTAGAGTGCTTACCTAACATGAGTGGACCTCTGAGTTGCATCTCCAGCAGCTCTTAAGCTGCTTGTGGTAGTGCATTCCTATAATCCCAGCACTCGGGAGATGGAAGCAGGACATATCAAATTCAGCACCAGCCTGGGCCACATAATACCCTGCCTCAAAGGAAAGAAAACCAAAACCTCACTGTTACAAAACCAGATGTGATCTTTTGGTAACCAGCTATTTTTCTCAAAGTTCAGGATTTGATTTCCCCTGCTTGTTCTACTTTGGTTTCTGTTGCTGTGATAAACACTGTGACCTAAAACATTTGGAGAGAAAAATGGTTAATTTTGCTTATAGGTTACAATCCATCCTCCAGGGGAGCCAGGGCAGGAAGGAGTTCATGGCAGGAGTCACAGAGGGATGCTCTTTACTGGCTCACTTTTAGCTGTCTTTTTTTCCATCTTCATAGGGATGGTACCAACCACAGTATGAAAGCAATCAAGAAATGCCCCACAGGCATGCCCACGGCCTGTCTGATGAAAGTAATTCTTTAGATTAAGGGTACCTCTTAATAATAGATGTATCCAACTGACAATCTAGATTAGCCATCAGACCTCTTTATAATATAATTTTGTATATTATGTGCTGGATTTATTCCCAATTCTTGAGACAGATAGTCTTACACTGTAGCTCAGGTGAGCCTGGAGCTCACTATGTAGTCCATGCTGGCTTTGAGCGCACCCTAATCTTCCTGCTTTAGCTTCTCCAGGTACTAGGACTACAGGCATGCACCACACGTCTGCTGTGTAATACAGCTTGTGTAGCACTGTCAAATGCTTCTGAGTCAATTTGAGAATATGAAGTATTTTGAATTTGGTGATTACACTTTACAAAGTATGTGTAAAATAAAATTAAAAATAGCTTTTGGTCTCCCAAGTATGTACAATTCTGCTTTTAGGCAAAGAGCTTGATTTTGAGAAGGTCTTTACTACTTTTGATTATATAAAATATGTCCATTGTAGTCACTTATCTTAGCTGTTTTCGATTGAGGTATAATTTACTTTTTGAAGTCATATGGACAGATGTTCTATTTCCTTTATAAAGTCTATCTCTGAGCCAGGTGGTTGGCGCACACATTCTGTTAGTCCCAGAAAAGAGGCTGAGGCAGGTGGATCTCTGAGTTAGAGGCTAGTCTACAGACCAAGCTCCAGGACAGCCAGGGCTACACAGAGAAAACCTTGTCTCAGAAAATACAAACAAATGTCACTGTATTGTAGCAGAAGACCTTGACTTCCCATAACCTATTAGGTGTTCTAATGGTAGACATTAGATTGAAAAGAGTTTGGAGAGCTGGAGACATGGTTCAGCAGTTAAGAGCACTTGCTACTTGTTCTTTGAGATGTCTGAGCAACCACATGGTGGCTTACAACCATCAGTAATGGAGTCCAATGCCCTCTTCTTGTGTATCTGAAGACAGCTACAGTGTGCTCATAAATGAAATAAATAAATCTTAAGAAAAAAGGACAGTTTGGAATTCTGCGTTTTTCACTCACCGTGAACCTGAGACTCCATACACTGTTGGGTTTTCATTGTTCTTCCAACTTGTAAGGTTTGTTTTCCTTCTACAGGTTCCTATGTGATAGTCAGAAGGAATTGGATGAGTTGCTAAATTGCCTTCATCCTCAGGGAATAAGGGAAAGTCAGCTTAAAGAGAGACTGGAGAAAAGGTAAGTGTTTCTTCTTGTTTCTCAAGTCTTCTCAGTGTTAATGTCAGTATGTGAGTGTGAGCTTTTGAAATAGGGTCTCTGTGTAGGTCAATCTGACCTAAAACTCACAGAGACCTGCCTGCCTCTGTGTCCCTAGTGCTGGGATTAAAGGGTGCACCATGATACTCAGTAGCAATATGGTTTTTGTTTGGGCTTACTTCCATGCTTGGGGTGTGTGTGTGTGTGTGTGTGTGTGTGTGTGTATTTTGTTTTTTAATTAGGTGCTAAGGAATCAAAACCTTGGTCTTCTAGAAGAGCATACAGTGCTCTTAACAGCTGAGCTGTCTCTCCAGCCTGACCTTGCATGCTTATTTGAAATAGGGTCTTCTGTGGCCCCAACTGTATAGCCCAACACAACTTCAACTTCTTACTTTCCTGCCTCTATCCTCTGTGTGCTGATACAGATCTCAAGGAGCTCTTGACTAGAGCTCTGTACAATCATACCTGACTTTCTGTTGATAATCTATTAAAATAAAGTTACAATGATAAGTCTGTAACCTTTGATGTTCACATAATTTGTAATCTTTTTGAGCATCATGTTTATTCCGAAAAACACATTCTACGTATATATGATCTAGGGTAGCATACTTGCTCTTTGCCTAGTATGTGCCAAGCACCAAGCTATGAGCCATTGTAGTTAAGCAGTATTGCAAAAATGCATTCCTACCTGAGTGAGTGTTCAAAACTGATCTGTTATTATTTATGATAGACCAAAGGTAGAAGTACCATAAATGTCTACCGGTTCATCAGTAGAAAGACAGAAGGTGACCTGTTCAAACAGCGTACTATTCACTTACAAAAGGCATGAAAGCTGGAGAGATGGTTGCACAGAACACATGCAGATTAAAAAAAAAAAAAAAAAAAAAAGCGCACATGGGCAAGTATCAAAACATTATGCTAAGCAAAAAAAGCCAGACATGAAAGGCTACGTGTTGTATGATTCTGTTTATGTGCAGTGTCAACATCCAGTATTGGGTAACACAGAAACAGATCCAGATATTAGCTGCTGGAGGAGATATAGAGTACTTGTAAAAGTTTCTTTAGGGGCCTGGAGAGATGGCTCACTGACAGCTCTTCCAAAAGTCCTGAGTTCAATTCCAACAACCACATGGGGGCTCACAGCCATCTGTAATGGGATCTGATTCCCTATTCTGGTGTGTCTGAAGACAGCTACAGTGTACTTTTATACATAAAATAAATAAATAGTTCTAAAAATGAAAAGCTCCATAATTTCCCCCTTTTCCCTATCTCAACTCCTCAGATATCAAGAAATTACTCATTCCATTTATCTGGCTCGGAAGCCAAATTTGGGTCTAAAATCTTGTGATGGCAACCAGGAGCTCTTAAACTTCCTGAGGAGTGATCTTATTGAAGTGGCAACAAGGCTGCAGAAAGGAGGACTTGGCTACATGGAGGGGACATCTGAGTTTGAAGCCCGGGTAAGCATGCAAGAGAATCCCCTGGGGAGGTGCTGCTCTCAAAAACTCAGCCTGGACTCATTTCCAGAGCTGCTGTCTTACCTGCTCAAAGGATCATGTTTTGGTTTAGGTTTGTTTTGCATAATACATGTGAAACCAAAAGATCATGCGCGTAATATTTTTTTTGTCACCTCTTTTGTTTGCTAAGTATTTATCTGGAAATGAGCCAAATCTAGTACTTTGTCTTGCTGACATTGGTTTGTTTTTCTTTCTGG
>NW_022196905.1:129127662-129130201 GCF_008632895.1 Mastomys coucha
GCTGTCCTCAAACACAAGTGATCTCTTGATTCTGCTTCCTTAGTGCAAGGAATAAATGTGTACACCACCACATTTGATTGTATTCTTTAAAATTGATACTCCTTATGTGACTGACAACGTTTAAGAACACAATTTTGTGAACCGAAGGGTTGGCTCCATGATTAAGAGCACATATTGCTCTGGTAAAACACCCACATTGAGTTTCCAGCACCCACCTGTACCTCCAGTTCCTGGATCAGACACTTGGGGGCACTGCACTTATGTACACATACTCAAGCAGGCACATATGTATGATTAAAAATAAAATAGATCTTTATTAAAAATATAAGTCAAGCTGGGCAATGGTGGTGCATGCCTTTAATCCTAATACTTGACAGGCAGAGGCAGCTGGATTTCTGAGTTTGAGGCCAGCCTGGTCTACAGAGTGAGTGCCAGGGCTGTACAGAGAAACTCTGACTCAAAAAACCAAAAAAAAAAAAAAAAAAGTCAGATATGGTATTGCATGGAGGCAAAGGTAAGTGGTTCTTTATGATTTGGAGGCCAGCTTAGTCTATATAGCGAGTTCTAAGCCAGCCAGTGTTGCCTAGTGAGACCCTATATTACAAAATTGTTTTTAATATTTTTTTCCTCTTCTTTTGAGACGGTATTACTACGTAGCCTTGGCTGGTCAGGAACTTGATATGTTGACCAGCTCTGCTGCTAACTCAGTTTTAACTGCCTCTGCTTCTCAAGTGTTGGAAGTAAAGACTTGTACTACCACTTCCAGTTACAAAGTTTATTTTCGATGTGTTTGTGTATGTGCACACATGTTCTTGTCCTGGAAACTGGAGGTACTGGATCCCACTGGAATTGGGTTAACTGGAGATTTTGAGTCTTCTGACATAGGTGCTGGGAACTGAATTCTGGGTCTCTGCAAGAGCTGTACACATTTTTAACTGCTGAGCCATCTCTGCAGCTTCATAAAGAATATAATTTTGATAATGATTTAGTGCCTGTCTCTTCATCCGTAAAATAACAGAGGTTTAATGGACATGGAAGAATGTAAAGCTTAATGCTTGACCTCAACCAGAAAGTCAGGAAAGCTTGCGTCTTCTCAGACTGTCTCTGCTTTTCTTGCTTGTTTTATTTCCAGTACTGGGCGAGTGAATGGATTCCTTGGAGCAGATGGAATTTCAGTGTTCTGGATCCTTTCATTGGGGAAGTGGAAGGAGTTAGGTACTGTTAGATACCTAGTTACCATGGAAGGCAACTTGTGAAACAATTCTGGATGTTAGGGAACTTGTGGGCCGACTTCTTTATTGGTCTTGTTCTCTTCTCAGTCTCAATTTTAAACCTTTCCTCCAGGTCATTTCCTTAGAGAAACTGAAGGATTTTGGCGAATGCGTCATTGCCCTTCAAGCCAGTGTCATAAAGAAATTTCTGCAAGGATTCATGGCTCCTAAGCAGAAGAAACGGAAACTCCAAAGTGAAGACTCCACGAAGTCCGAGGAAGTAGATGAAGAGAAAAAAATGGTAGAGGAAGCAAAGGTATTGAGTTGCTGAGTCTAAGCACTGGGTTCTTTGTTTTATTTTTTAACTTTTATTGCATTATGATGAGAAAAGTTACATGATTTCAAATAATATTATGACAATAGAAATAAGTATTATAAAAGTTGTTTGATATAAAACAACAATCAATTTAACAGTCTTATGTAGACATTTGTCTACAGCAATCGTGAAAATACATTTTTCTCAATATAAATTTTAAATAACTCCAAACATATTAGCTGTATACTTCAAAATAATATATCACTACTAGTATTTTCTTAAATGAACATAAATATATAAACTTTTTGTTTGTTGGTTTTGTATTTAGTAGAGTTTAAAACCTTGGCTCTTACTGTGGTACAAGCTCAGAATAAGAACAATTTTTAGATATTGGATTTCATTGTAATAAGGCTGTACTTCAGTGACCCTCACATCACCAAAGGATTTTACTTCCATCGTAGCTAAGCTGAGAGTTGACAGTTCTGCTGCACCAAGAAATGAATTGTAGGCACGATTTTTGGATACAGACTTCCTGCTATGGTCAAAACTATTTGACTTGAGTGAGTGACTTCATTCTCAGCCCACAGAGAACAGGTTACATTCATTTAAGAAATGGTGTATGTATTGGGGTGGTCTGTCCATAAAGTCATTCACCAACTGTTTCCATGAACAATGGTTCTGCTTGGAGGGTGGCACAGACATTAGGTGTGGGTAAGAATCTGGTTCATTAGCTGTGATAATTTGGAAAAGCATTCATCTCAGAGAAAGGGTAACTTATAAAGTCCCCTTCTTCAAACTTGATACAAGAGTTACAAACGTCATGCAAAGCATTCAGTCTCACTTTTGTTCTCTTACAAGCAACTTCCCTAGTTAATCGTCTATGTTTCTTTTGGGTATATAAATATTTTTGAAATATAAGCTGTTCTAAAAGCCATGGTATAGTATAAAGATATGAAATAAACAATACTACTAATAGAGAGGCTGAGATAGGAGAAGCAAGATTTCAAGACCC
>NW_022196905.1:129130918-129135079 GCF_008632895.1 Mastomys coucha
TTTCTTTGACTGTTGTGTCAATGCTTTCTATGGTGTCTTCTACCCCTGAGATTCTCTCTTCTATCTCTGGTATTCTGTTGGTGATGTTTGCATCAATGACTCCTGATTTCTTTCCTAGGTTTTGTATCACCAGGGTTGTGTCTCTTTCTGATTTCTTTATTGTTTCTATTTCCATTTTTAGATTCTGAATGGTTTTGCTCATTTCCTTCACCTGTTTGATTGTATTTTCCTGTAGTTCTTTAAGAGATTTTTGTGTTTCCTCTTGAAGGGCTTCTAGCTGTTTACCAGTGTTCTCCTGTATTTCTTTGAGGGTGCTGTTTATGCCTCTCTTAAAGTCCTGTATTATCACCATGAGAAGTAATTTTATATCTGAATCTTGCTTTTCCGGTGTGATGGTATGTCCAAGACTTGCTATGGTGGGAGAAATGGGTTCTGATGATGCCAAGTAACCTTGGTTTGTGTTGTTTATTTTCTTTTGCTTGCCCCCCCCCCCCATCTGATTATCTCTAGTGCTACCTGCCCTTACTAAATCTGACTGAAGCCTGTCCCTCCTGTGATCTTGGTTGTGTCAGAGTTCCTCAGAGTCAAGCTGTCTCTGGGATCTTGTGATCCAGGGCTTGTTAGAGCACCTGGGAGTGGGGCTTCCTCTGGGTGTTGTGGGACTGGCTGCAGAGCTTGTTTCCAAGGTCTGCTCAGGACACAAGCCCAGAGAGACCGGAAGGAACCCAATTCACTGGACTGGTGGAGTTCCTGTGTGCCTGGTCCCACTGGTCCCAGTTACTCCCAGTGTTGGGACAGATGTTGGTTCCTCCTCACCTCTGATCCTGGGTGTGTCAGAGCGCCTGGGAGTGGAGCTTCCTCTGGGTGTTGTGGGACTGGCTGCAGAGTTCGCGTCCAAGGTCTGCTCAGGACACCAGCCCAGACAGATGGAAGGAAGCACTGGGTTCTTGATTTAGGGAACTTCTTTGAATGTTAGACCAAGAAGTAGAGCCGCCACCTGTCGTAGAGTTACTTACCTGTTTCTAGTGAACAGCTATGTGTTGAACATATCTTAAGGTAGAAAGTACACTGAACATGCTTGTCCTGTGGCAGGCACAGCAACATTTAACTTTACAGTATGCTGCAAAGCCCCAGTTCTTCCCCTAGTAGCCAGCTTCTGCTGTGGCTCCATGTTCTGGTATCAGCTTTACCAGAGAGGATTGCACTTTTGTCAGCATGTCATTGCTATCTCAGAAAAGATGGATTTACCTGGGGTTTCTACTAAATGAGTATCCTTTTCACACCATCTTAGAACTCAATCCCTCCATGTGGTGAGGCAGGTCTTTAATCCTAGCAGGCACTCAGTCTCTGAGCTCAAGGCTAGGACAGCCAGGGCTATATAGAAACTCAAAAGGAAAAAAAAATTGAAGCCATTGTGAGTCCAGGCCATCTGTGCTGATGGGAAGGAGTGGCCTTTGGGCTAACTTGTGGAGGGTGCCAGGGTGTCAGAGCTTCCTAGCAGTAGGTGTGGGGGCTGGGTTCTGAAGCACCCTCAAGTGCAGATCAAAATGGCACATGTCTCACTGTCAGACAAATCCATCTAGTTTTCTGTTGTTTTTGTTTAGCCAGTGCTTTCACTGTGCTGCCTAGAACTCTGTGTAAACCAGACTGGCCTGGAACCAGAGTTCTAAGCTTCCTCTGTGATTAAAGGTGTGGGTCACTATGCCTGGCCTTTTGTTTTGTTTTGTTTTGTTTTAATCCAGGGTCTTAATGTAGCCCCAGCTGGATTTGAACTCCTGAGTCCTTTTACTTGCACCTCCCAAGTGATGCATAGGCAAGCACCACTGCTTGCAGATAGTTTCCTCCCTGGGGGCTGGAAAGATAGCAAGGCAGTTGAGAGCATTGGCTGCTCTTGCAGAGGACCTGGGTTTGATTTCCAGCACCCACATGGCTCATACCTGTCTATAACTCCAGTTCTGACTGATCTAACAATCCCTTTTATGTGTGCATATGTGATTACTAGCAAAAATGCTTAAGAGTAAGTCTCCTGCTCTTCCTAAAACACCTCAAGAGTTCTGCACAGTTGTGTTTACCCTTACTTTCCTTAGACCACAGTGGCATGTGATCCAGGGAGGATCATTTGGAGTAAGGCTGAAGACACAATCGGACTTCACACCTATGTCTGTATTTTACTGGGACAGTCCTTGGGTTCCTTTTAATGGCTTTTAGCACCCAGATAATCTAGGTGATCTCTGAGACAGCGCCTGCCTCAGGCTCTCAAGTGCGAGGTTAGAGACCTAACTTTTTTATTATTTTGCTTGTATAAATTTATGAGTACAGTGTGATAATTCAGTCTGTGCAGTGTGTAAACTGATAAAAATCAGAGTAGCTAGCATTCCTTTTTTAAACACTTTGAAGTTCATTGTACATATTTATGAGAAGCTGTTTTACTAAGTGCTACATGGGTTTTGTTTTTAACTCAGTTTTTGTTTTATGTGTATGCATGTTACACATATTTGTGTGCCACAGCAAGTGGGGATCAGAGGACAACTTGCAGGAGTCAATCATTTCATCATGGAGGTCTGTTTGTTTGTTTGTTTTTGAAACAGGGTTTCTCTGTGTAGCCCTGGCTGTCCTGGAACTCACTCTATAGACGAGGTTGACCTCAAACTCAGAAATCCTCATGCCTCTGCCTCCCAAGTGCTGGGATTAAAGGCGTGCGCCGCCACCACCTGGCCATCATATAGGTCTTACAGATAAATGTGATTGTTGGGCTTGGTGGTGATTGCCTGTTCCCTGTGAGCCATGCTACCCTTTAACCAGCTGTGTCCGGACTTTTATTGGAAAGCTCTTGGAAAGGCTCTTTCCTTGCTATTTATTTTTCCTGTGACATTTTCTTCTTACTGAGGACCAACAGGTAATTAAGTCCCATTAAGGTCCCTTTGTGTACTAAACTTTGAGCTGAAATAAATGTAAGCCCCAGACAGAGTGCACAAGTGGAGAGCATCTTGGAAAAGTCAGTTAGGCTGAGCGGCTCTGCTGTGCTCTGTTGTAGCAGTGTCCTGCCCTGCAGCTCCTACCAAAGGTCAGCTTTGCCACAGCTCAGAATTTTCCACTGTCCTCTGCTTTGAAAGTTTCCACTTAACAAGGGCCAGAGTTTCGTTGGCCAGGACCAGGCTGCTACATGAGTTTATGTCCGTCTCGTCTAGGCTCCAGTTTCTTTGGCTCTATGAGATCCTTTCTTTGGTTCTTTTTGTAGTAATACATAACTATGAGTTTTTTAAAAATTTAAAAATAGTGTTTATTTTCACCTATGTTGATATGTGCATGCCTGCTTGTCTGTGTGTGCATCAGCTTCCCTGGAGCTAGAGTTAGAGGTAGTTGTCAGCTGCCTGCTGTGGGTGCTAGAGACTGAACTGCAGGCTAGAATGTATGTCTGCTCCCATCAGGCTAGGGGATAACAGGTTACACATCCCTTCCTTTGGAGTAAAAACCTCATGTGTTTATCATTCCCAGCTCCCTAGTGCTTACCTGTGAACTCAAGGACTTACATGCTTTATGTAAGCTTCCAGGCCTGGCTTAAGTTTTCTTTATTGTTTTAGTTGTATAAATTTAATAGTAATGCAATAATAACTCAGTATATGCACAGTCTATATAGTAATCAAGTCAGAGTAGCTAGTATCCCCCCTTTAAATACAGTTTATTTAGTTAGTTGGTTAGTTATTTAGCCATTCATTCATTTATTTATTCATTTGTATATTTATGGCAGTTTCTTGGTGTGGCCTTGGCTGTCCTAGAACTCGCTGTGTAGATCACACTAGCTTCTGCCTCTGCCTCTTCAGTGCTAAGATTAAAGGCGTGAACCACTACAACCTGACTAGACTTAGTTTATGCATATGAGTGGCTTGCCTGCATATACGTGTGTATGTGTATATAGCACGTGTGGTTTTGGTGCCCATAGAGGTAAGAAGAGGAGGGATGTTGGATCCTCTGAACTAGAGGTAGAGATTCTTATAAACCACTATGTGGTACTGGGAACTAAACCCAGGTCCTCTGCAAGAGGAGCAAGTGCTCTTAATCACCTAGCCATCTCTGGCCCTATTTAAATACTCTAAAAGTTCATTAATACCTAATAATTGTGCATATTTATGAGGTACTGTGTAATTTTTGGTTTTTTTTTTT
>NW_022196905.1:129135172-129137582 GCF_008632895.1 Mastomys coucha
TTTTGGTTTTTGGTTTTTCGAGACAGGGTTTCTCTGTATAGCCCAGGCTGGCCTCGAACTCGGAAATCCACTGCCTCTGCCTTCCAAGTGCTGGGATTAAAGGCATGAGCCACTACTGCTTGGTGGTACTATCTAATATTTAAGAGTATGAATTTGCCTGTCTTTGTAGTGCAGGTACCTCATGGCTCTTTCATGTAGCAGTCCCTTATTGGTTTGTTCTGTTAGAGCAGCAAAGCTTTCCATTTTGAATGCTATCTTGTAGAAGAGTCTTATGCAACCTTCTGTCCCTTCCACAGTGAGGATAGCTGCCTTTCTAGTGTTAAGCCCAGGGGCTAATGGTGTGGTTTGACATGCAAGCTCCTTCCTGAATTCTGTTCCACTCCCTAACCAGAGGCTGACCATAAGCCTTCCAAGTTTCAAGACTTGTTCTAACAAAATAAGGTGCCTACGAGGTCATCTCATTGATATCAGATACCTACTTTATAGAGAGAGAGTGTCATGTTTACCACCCAAATTCTAATTGTACCCCTCTTCATTCTAACTATGGCTAATTCTAATTTAATTTGCTTTTCCTGGTGATGTAAGGGGAGGTGCAAAGCATATACTGGTGATGAATGTCCAGAGTTAATTGGACAACTCTTGGGACTTAAGAATTTGCACTTTAAAGGCTGGTGAGGAAAACCTTATACCAGGTACATGAGCTTTATGGATAAGACTTACCGTATCTGAGGCTCAAATGGATGACTCATTGGCCAAAGTTTTGTAGGCCATACATTGATATTGCATGGTGGTGTTTATTCCTACTTCTAAATGATACAGATTCTAAATACTGATCTCACTGGAAGAGACATGTTGCTTCTCAACCCTACTCTATGCTTTTGGTGTGACCTCTGCCATGCTTGGTTTTTATCCTTTGAAGCCTTGATGGTGGGTTTTAATGAAACTCTAGAAGGCAAATATTCTCTGAATTCTGTCTTTACCCATTCTTAGCCCTTTCTAATTTTTGAGGTCATGGTCATAATACCAGGCTGTTTTATTTGCTGCTTTAGGTTGCCTCTGCACTGGAAAAATGGAAAACAGCAATCCGTGAAGCACAGACCTTTTCCAGAATGCATGTTCTACTTGGGATGCTTGATGCATGTATCAAGTGGGATATGTCTGCAGAAAATGCTAGATGCAAAGTGTGTCGAAAGAAAGGTAGGCATTGAGGAGTCGCTCAGTGACTGTTTGGGACTAGGCTTTCCACTCAAAGTTTTCCTTTCCCTTGAGACAGGGTTTCTCAGTGTAGCCTTGGCTGCCCTGGAACTTGCTCTATAGATTAGACTGGCTGCCTCTCTCTCCCAAGTGGACCACCACAAGGAGTGAACCACCACAACCCACCTTCTGAAGGAATATTTTGTACATCATTTAGTCCCTCTCCTGTCTGCACAGTCAAACTGTGGTAGGGCTGGTTTCCTCTTTGCAGTCTCATGCTGGTGACTCTGCACATGTGAACATCTGCAGTGTCTGACTGGAGCAGCTACTGAGTCTTCAGGAGCAAGTTAGTTCATCTAAAATCTATAATCCCTCAGGAACCTTAGTGCATTGTCACCTGTGAGGTGAGGTAGGTGCTTCCAGCAGGGGGCAGTCTTTGCACATTGCACGCCCAGACCTCAGTCTTTAGCCTGGAGTCCAGAGCACAGTATTTGGAAATGCTTTTTACCTCTCCTTGACTTAAGTTCTTGTTATGAATTAGTTTAGGGCTCAGTTTCCAAAGCGTGAGTCACTATATAGACTTGGTTGCTGTAAAACTGACCAGGCTGATAGTTAGAAAAGGAAGTTAATCAGATGAAGTTCATATAGTATACTGTCAACTGTAGAGAAACCAGATCACAGAGGACCCATGCAGACGTCTGTGGAAGAGTTTTGGGATCCAAGAAGAGCAGCAGAGTCTCTAGCCATTGATTTTTTTTTTTTTCTTTTCCTTTTTGCTGCCTTTTAGTTAAAATACCCGTACAATTAAACGTGGTTTATATATTTATTTACTTATTTTGAGATAGGGTTTCGTGTAACTCTGGCTAGACTGAAATTCAAAAATACCTCCCTGCTTCTGCTTCTTCAGTGTTAGGATTAACGGAGTATGTGACCATGCCCAGTTAACTCGTAGTGACTATTAACTGTCCTGCCCTGGTTCTCAGTTGTTCTGAGGAAATAAGTTAGGAATTCTCTCAGTTGTCCAATTTTTAGAAAGTAAATGCATTTTGTAAAGAGCAAGCTGCAAAGATGTTCTAGTTGGTAAAATACTTGCACACAAGCATGAGGATGATAGTTCCATTGCTGCACCCACATAAAGATCTCAGCTCGTCGGGCGGTGGTGGCGCATGCCTTTGATCCCAGCACTTGGGAGGCAGAGGCAGGTGGATTTCTGAGT
>NW_022196905.1:129137791-129139395 GCF_008632895.1 Mastomys coucha
AAATCCCAGCAACCACATGGTGGCTCACAACCATCCGTAACAAGATCTGACACCCTCTTCTGGAGTGTGAAGACAGCTACAGTGTACTTATATATAATAAATAAATAAATCTTTAAAAAAAAAAAAAAGAAGATCTTAGCTCTTAGGAGGTGGAGACTAGGGGTTTTACAGAGCCAGTGTCTAGCTCTGGATTCCAGTGAGAGACTCAGTATGCTGAGGTGCAAAGCTGTCAAATACAATAACTAATGTCAGCCTCTAGCTCCATGTGAGCACACAGACACAGCTGAGTGTGGTGGGATGTATCTGTGGTCCCATCACTTGGGAGGCAGAGGCAGGAGGAGCTCCCCAAATTCCAGGCCAGTGTGGGCTATACAGGGAGAGAAAGACAACGGATCTGGAGTGGTGCTCAGCTCTCCCAAGTGCTTGCTGCTGCTCTGGAGGGCCCTTGGTGGGCAGTTTGTAACTCCAACTCCAGGGGATCCAGTGCTCTCTCTGGTGTCACAGACTCTCTGACACACATGGCATGCATTCCCACAGATACACGTGGACATAAATAAAAGGGGGAGAAAGAAGTGCTGTGCTGCACTGTTTGTTTTGTTGTGCTGCCAACAGTCCTGTGTGTGCCCGTCTTTGCAGGTGAGGATGACAAGCTGATCCTGTGTGATGAGTGTAATAAAGCCTTCCACCTGTTCTGTCTGAGGCCAGCCCTCTATGAAGTACCAGATGGTGAGTGGCAGTGTCCAGCTTGCCAGCCTCCTACTGCCAGGCGCAATTCCCGTGGCAGGTGAGAAGTTTTTAAAAGTAAGTTGGGGGCTGGGAATCTGGTTAATGTTCACTTATAAAGGCCCAGATTTGATCCCTAGAACTACAGAAGTCAGGCATGGTGGTGCAAGTGTGTTATCCCAAACACTAGGAAGGTGGAAGCAGGAGGATCAGGAGTTCTGATCATCCTTGGCTACAAAGCAGTTCAAAGACTTTCTGGGCTATATGAGACCATTAGATAACTTCATTGGAAAATTAGTTTCAGTTACTCAAAACTGAGCGTTTCCAAGAAGCTTTAAAGCTTGGTGCAAAGCTTGGTCACTTGTAGTATGGATAGAGGAGCTTAGATGCTATCATATGACTTCGGTTTAGGGTGTGCATGGATGTGGGTGGGTGGGTGGGTGGTTTCCTTTTAATTTTACTTCTTTATGTGTATAAATATTTTGCCTGAGTGTGTGTATGTAAGTAATGTCCATGTCTTACCTGTGGAGGTGAGAAAAGTGTGTTGGATCCCCTGGAACTGGAGTTGTGGTCACAGGCTATCATGTGGGTGATGGGAATTGAACCCTGGTTCTGCAAGAGCAACGAGTGCTCTAACTGCTGAATCATTTGATTTTGTTTAGTGTTCTCATTTCTGCTTTTCACTGTTAGCCCTGTTTTGTTTTGGTCTTTCAAACAGGGTTTCTTTGTGTAGTCCTGGATGTCTTTGAACTCAGAGATCCTCCTGCCTCTGCCTTAGGAGTGCTGCACTACCATGATCAGCTGGCTCTTCTGGGCACATGCATGCATACTTGCTCACACACATACACACCACATTTAACGTTTTTTGTTGTTGTTGGTTT
>NW_022196905.1:129139405-129158649 GCF_008632895.1 Mastomys coucha
GTGCTGGGATTAAAGGCGTGCGCCACCACCACCTGGCCATATTTAACTTTTCATTTTGTTTTAAGTGTGTAAATGTGTGGCCATTTTACCTGAATCTATGTCTATGCACTACATGTGTGCTTGGTGCCTACAGAGGCCAGAAGAGGGCACCGGAGCCTCTGAAAGCCAAGTTAGAGATTGTTGTAAGCGTCTATGCGGGTGTTAAGAGTTAAACCTAAGTCCACTGGAAGAGCTGCCACTGTTTTAATTCTGAGCTAGAGAAGCCCGTTGATATACTTTATTCTCAGGTAGCAATAACATCTTTTCCTGCCTTTAAATTTACCTCATTGCTTACTTTATAGCTGCAGCCAAATCATTGCCTTCTTTCTCTACTCATGCTTAGTTTCCTTCCCCTGCTGTCTATTTGGACATGGTTTCTTGTGTCAGTATAGCCAAACCAGCCCCTTGAAGGCACCTAATATTTTCCCAGTTAACTGTCATTGCTTCTTACATTGACATTGGGATGTGAAAGGACATCCTTGCAGACACTTGTAAAGGGCAGAGCTGTTTGATTCCAACCACACCTTAACAGCCTTGCTGGGTTAGTTCTCCCTCTGCCTCCATTACAGTGTCCTCTTGTGGGGACACGCGGCGTGCTGCTCTGAAGTAGGGTTTTTGACCAGCTGTTCTGAACTGGGATTAGTTGCTTTGTTGTGTGGTCATCTGCAAGCTGTCTCAGCTCCTGGAAGAGAGCCATCTAGGTGTGCAGTAACACCTGCTGGCCTCTCAGTCCTCTCAATATACTCCAGAGTCGGGCAGCTTTGGTGTCTAAAATGTTCCCTTATCTGGCTTTTGTGAGGCAAAAGTAATAGAGGTTTATACTGTTTGTGAGAGGAAGTAGAGGTTATATTTTGTTCTTGGTCCCCTTCCTCCATTGGTGTCCCTTAAACCCTTTTAGGCTTAGGACAGGGAGGCATAGTGCTGAAGCATAGTAGAACTGACCTCTAGGTCTCTCCCCTTACTGTCAGCTCAGTCTGGTCCATGAATAGAAATGCTGCAGAGATCTAAGGGGTTTTAGCTCTCTGTAAGCCGTCCTGTAAGACTAAAACCACGTCTCTACTTGGCTTTTCCTTCCCATAGGAATTACACTGAAGAGTCTACCTCTGAGGACAGCGAGGGTGATGAAAGCGGTGAAGAAGAAGAGGAGGAGGAGGAGGAGGAGGAAGAAGAGGATTATGAAGTGGCTGGTTTGCGGTGTAAGTGTCTAGTATGGCATACTTGCCTCGGTCTCTCACACTAACCAGAGAAGCCTGGCTGGCAAGAGAAATTCAGCTTTGCCATTTTGTTGTCTTCCTCTTCTCTCAGGGCCGTGGGTAAAGCCATGTGTTTATATTGGCTTTCAAGATGGGTTGGGTGGAGAGGTGGATCACCACTTAAGAGTCTATACTGCTCTACCATAGGATCAGTATTCACTTCCCAGTATCCATCTTGGGCAGCTCACAACTGCCTGCAACTCTAATTCCAGGGACCTAGGACCCTGATCTAGACTCTGGGCACCCTCATTCATGTGCACATATACACACTGGTTCACACAGAAACATAATTAAAAATAAAATCTATTTTTAAGCTGTCAGGGAGAAGGTGTAGTAGTTCCCAGAGCATCAGCCCATAGCAGAGCACTTGCTCTAAGATTTAGTGGGATTCAAGCATGTTTATAACAAGGTTTCTGGTCTATCCCCATCTGTGCATAGTGACAGTGGCCAGAGAAGTCTTTGGCCTATGGTCCAGGGCTGGATTCAGCGACTTCTGCTTCTCTTATCACATGCTTATTAATGTCCCCCAACGTGTGCACATCTCTAGCTTTCCACGTTTGGAAAAGGAAGGCTGGCTTTCCTGTGGTTCAGTCATAGGGATGCTGAGAATATTCATGTTGTGTTTGATAAAACCAGTGGCTCCAGCCATCCTTTCAATGGTATCTATCCTCTTTGTAGGCCAGTAGAAAATAGAGCTCAGGTCGCAGCTCTGAAGCATTATCCATGCTGTGAGAAGAAAGCAGCTGTTTGCTGTGGCTGCTTCCTACTATGGTGGTGCACCCCATGTGTTCTGGCCTCCGTGCCTATCCAAATTTACCTTCCTCCCTCACACACTGCACAGCAATTGAATGATCACCTTTCCCATCTCAGGCTCTGTTTTGATGCAGGAACTCACCGTGGCTTTCCTGGAACTTGCAGTGTAGGTCGGGCTGGCCTCAGATTTCACAGATAGCTGTCTGTTCTGGGCCTTCTAAATGCTCTGATTAAAGGTATATTTTCAAAGCTGTCCTGGAACACCTCCCCATTGGTGGGATTGTTGATACATGCCACACTAGACTGTTGGTTCACTACTTATGACTTCAGGGGTTCAGGGCCAGCCTGTGCCATGAAGAGCCTCCTCATAATGATGTGTAGTGTGCACACTGTCCACAGACAGCTGGATGCAGCAGCCTGCTGATGTGTTTATTTTCATGCTGTGACTGCTTCCCACCTCTGTTCCACGGAGGCAGTTGTTCTCTCTCGCTGGGTTCCTGGGGTTATCACCCAGGAATCTAGGAAATACTTGGTTCTCTAGGGCCTTGGTGCCTTCAGCCTTTCCCTTGTGCAATTTCAGGCCTAGGACTTGAGCCTCAGCTTCTTCTTCATGAACCTTGTCTGAAGCTGGAAGCCTTAAAATAGCCACTGAAGGGTTAGCATGATCCAGAAATAGAATGGGAAGCATCGTTCATTGGTTCTCCACATGGCTGCTTCTCTGAGCACATTCTCTGCCCAAATGTCATCTCCCCCCACTCAGGGTATTAGTAAGGAAAGGTTGTGGAAATGGTTTCGTGGAGAAGCAGCTTTGAGCTAATCCTTGCAGAGAATGTTCCCAAGGGCATCCCAAGGAATGTTGGTTTGCCTGTCCTGAGCACCTGTCGCCAACCAGTGACATGAATAGTCTACGTGCCTTCAAGTTTATTCTCTTCAGAGATTCCAGGCAGGGCTCTTAGGGAAGAGCCCTCACCTAGCATCTTAGTGTTCAGAAGCATGAGAAAGCTGATTTGGATTTGCAAAATGTGTGGGCCATTGTGTGAGTGAGCTTTCCCCTCAAAACACTGAGTAAAGGGAATAGGGTAACTGGAAATTGCAAGGCAATGTTGGATTCCCTTGTACATGAAAGTGTGTGCATTCTCTTGGGCTAAATCTGGGCTGTAGGAGAGCCATACTGCTGTGTTGGCAAACATGTTTCCTATGAGTTACTTGACAGTTGACTCCTGCAAAGACCTTGTCTTGAATATAGCTGAAGCAAGTGGAGACAGGATAGAAGTGCTGGGACCTGGCCTTCTTCTGCAGCCCCAGAGTCACTGCCTGCTTGCTCTGGTGGCTTCATCCCTCCCCTGTCATATACACACCATGCGCCACCCATCCCTTTGCTGTACTCTGAGCCCATGTTTCATTTCAGTGAGACCTCGGAAGACCATTCGAGGCAAGCAGAGTGTCATCCCTGCAGCAAGGCCAGGCCGACCACCGGGTAAAAAGTCACATCCTGCCAGAAGGTCACGGCCAAAGGATGACCCAGAGGTTGATGATCTGGTAAGAGTTACTTAGCCTCCTCTAGTCTTTGTGTTCTTTATGTTCTAGTCCACAATGGGGAATTCACAAGGCAACAGGTGGGAGCCTCCCTTCCCTTCCCCTCCCCTTGGGTTGGGGGCTGAGGCAGCAGATGGATAGACTCTGAGTAGACTAGGCAGCAGGCCCTCTAGGAGCAGCTATGCCCGGCATCCTGCCTAGCCTGCAGACAGTCTCCCCTAGTTAGCAGCAGCCTGCAGCTCGTTAGGGACTTTAAAATAGTATCCATGTGTCTCTGGTGGGCCCAGAGGGGTGGGCCTCCCTGTGGGAATGCCAGCAATGCCAGAGCCACTAACTGCTGCATTAGCCACAGTTGTTAGGACATTGCCCCGCTCCTCTGTTGATCACGGTGTCACTTTAGTAGTTTAGGTCTGGCTTGAGCTTGAACAGAAGGAAGCTCTCAGGAGCTGGCTTGTCTTTACAATTCAGTTTGGGCTTGACATGAAAGAAGCCATTAGGGAGAGATCAGTCTTTAAAGTTGCCAGTGCCTTGTGTGAGGCTCCCACTACTGGAGTTCCACCTGGTTGTGGCTGCCTGGAAGGATCCACCCACCACCACCACCTCCCCCTGCAGCCAGCTGGGGACTGGTGCTACACTCTTTTTTTTTTTTTATTTTCTTCCTAAACTTACATTGTGTTCCACAAGGCTGGCTCCTGGGGTCAGCGGCTGCTTTCTGCCATTGCTCATTTATGTCCATAATCATGGATCCATCTCACTGGGTTAGCTCTCTCCAGCCACCGTCTATCTGTTCTGTTGATGAGCACCTGCTGCTTCACCTCTCCTGCTTTAACCACTCTCTGACTTGAGAGCATCACCTGCCTTGAGTATCACCCAGCCATGATGCTCAAGGAAGTGATGAACTGTCTTCCTTTGTGTTTTAACAGATTGTGTGTGTGTGTGTGTGTGTGTGTGTGTGTGTGTGTGTGTGTGTGTGCGCGCGCGCGCGCGCATCTGTCTGTGTGTCCTGCCTACTCTTCTACTTTTTAAATCCTATAATGACTGGCACTCTGCTTCCTCTGGTGCTAGGTACTTCAGACCAAGCGTAGCTCGAGGAGGCAGAGTCTGGAGCTACAAAAGTGTGAGGAGATCCTTCACAAACTGGTGAAGTACCGATTCAGCTGGCCCTTCCGGTGAGTGGCCCCCCCCAGCCCCCACCTGTCAACTACTCTGCCCCCTTCTTTTTGAGATGGATCCTGGCAAGGGAATGGGGAGTCACGGCCCCTAAAAGGGGAGGAGCACACCTTGTCTCCTGGCTCATCTTGATCCATCCTGGGCTAGTGCTTCTCTGGCCTGGGCATGTTTCTCAGTTGGTGTTTTCCTACAGGGAGCCTGTGACCAGAGACGAGGCTGAGGACTACTATGATGTGATCGAGCACCCCATGGACTTCCAGACCATACAGAACAAATGCTCATGCGGGAACTACCGATCTGTGCAAGAGTTCCTCACTGACATGAAACAAGTGTTTGCCAATGCTGAGCTATATAACTGCCGCGGCAGCCACGTGCTGAGTTGCATGGAGAAGACAGAGCAGTGTTTGCTAGCTCTGCTGCAAAAACACCTCCCGGGCCACCCCTACGTACGCAGGAAACGCAGGAAGTTTCCTGATAGGCTCGCTGATGATGAAGGGGACAGTGACTCAGAGTCTGTTGGACAGTCCAGGGGACGGAGACAGAAGAAGTAAAGAGGCAGGGCCCTAGTGAGGGAGCTGAGGAGGGGGGACAGGAGGAGACCTCCAAGGGTTTGGGGGAGGCAGGAAAGCTGGGGGAATTTAAAGAAGTGGTGACTGAGGCATCCAGAAATGCCTGTCGTGCCAAGCTTGGGCTTCTTCTGCAGTTCCCCATGGGGCCTTTCTCAAGCAAAGCCAAGCTCTTAGGGTTCATCAACCCTGATGAACCCTTCCAGAAAAGCTAGCAGCAGAAGTGGGCTTCCCCCTGAGTTTGGAGAGTTGGAGAAGCTTAGATATAGTTTCTCCTGTGAGCTCTGCCCTGCTCTCCTCCTCTTCCTCTTCCTCCTCCTCCCGCCTCATTACAGCAGTGCCAAGGCCCCTGGTCTCAAAGAGGGTGCCGTACCCCACAGTAGGAAGGAGCATCGTCTGGCCACGCTGGGTGAGGTGTGGGTCTCTTGAATTTATATTTATACACAGCCCTATCTTTACATCCGCACTGTCTCTTCCTCCTCCTCCCTCTCAGGTGACAGTATCAGCGAGTGCCATACAGAATTCTGTGTTCACCAGCATCTTGGGACAGTGTGGGCTTTGAGTTGATCGTGGCAGAATAGAGAGACATTTTCTGGAGCTGTTCCTGAGGACTCTCCATTGTGACAGCCCTTCCCCGCCCTCACCCAGCTCTCTGCCTCATAAAAAACAAAGCAAACTAAGGCACTTCCCATAGACTGGAGTCCTGCTTCCAATCATGCTATGACCTGGGTTAATAATGGCTCTGGCCAGAGGGGTGTTGGAGCCCAGCCCACCCACAAACCAGACAAGCCCTTAGGGAGCCGGAAAAAGAGCAGGAAGAAGTTAAAATGTTTAATTTTTTAAATTGACTTTTGTAGTTATTAAAGTTGCTTGTTTCCGCAGTGATATTGTATAAAGAACATCTTGTAAAATACTTGTCATCTTGCTTTGGCACATGTACAGTACAGTTTCTATGATATGTGTTCGCTTTACTATCCTCAAAGAGGCCAGCGGGCAGCAGGATCTGGGGTTAGAGCCCCCTTTCTGCCCTAGCGGCACTCTACCTACCTGTGAGTGCCTGTCCTCCAGGACCCACTCTGCAGACCTAGTGCTCCTTCTGAGGGCCTCTCCTAGCGGAGTGGACAGTAATTGGTGTCAGCATCTGGAGCGGGTGGGGAGGGCAGCTCTGCCCTTCATAGCCAGTCTAGCCTCGTGTTGTATTTAGGCAAAAGTTTGTAGTCTGCTTTCCCTTTTATGACAGATTTTGATAAAAGTATAAGACAGGGTTTAATTTTCTTTTCCATCAATTTTGAATTTGGAAAATGTGAGTCCCTCAGCTCTTCTTGTACGGAAAAAGAAGTCTACCAGGTCTGGAAGCTCACCATTCCCAGGCCTGAGGGAAAGTCTTGCTGTGGCTCTGGGTATGGCCCAGTGCAGTGGCTGCGGAAGGCTTCCTTTCCCTCCCTCCTACAGGCTTGGTTGAGGTTAGCGCTAACGCTCATGCTGTGATCCCTGCCACCGCTGCCTCCCTGCTTCCTACCCTAGATGTTGGTGTTTTAGCAGAAAGCTGGTGTTCCCATTGCAGTGACATTTGCCGGCATGGTGGATTTTTAAATTGTCTTAAAGGAGGAAGGGCCACAGTAAAGGGTAGACTTGTAATAAATTGGAATTTCAAATAAACATTATGTACTTGTGTTTATAAAGAAGAGACAACTTTGATGGCTCCTTTTTTTCTCTTGGGGCAGTGGTGGGCAGTGCAGCCCTGGGAACTAGGTATTTCAGCATGAACAATGCAGTGAATTTACAGCACCTGCCTAGAGCATACACCTGCCCCACAGAAGGCTGTTCCAAACACACCCTGCTATAGAACAGAACAGGACCCAGGCATCTGATGAAGCCTTTCCTGGCATGGCCTGTCTGCCCTCCTGAGTTCTGACAGTGACTAGTCCTGAGGCATGCCCTTCACTGCTAATCTCTGCTTCCCTCCTGGTTTCTCTAGAGCCTAATACCAGTCTTGGTTCTACTGCACAGACAGCCAAGTACTGATCCCTTCCTTACCTACTGACTGGCAAGGGAAAAGGGGTGCACTGGTTGCCCATTAAATGTACACCTCACACAGCCCCCAGCCTTTTCCTTTATCTGCCTGCCAAAGTCCTACTACAGGCCATTGAGCAAATCCTGTGTACCCACTACCTTCTCATTCCCAGTGTGAGCTAGAAAAGCTTTCTCATGCAAGAAAATCCTAGCATGAGATTCAAGGTTGCTTGGCTTTGTGGGTCAGATATAGGATGAATGAATGCTCCTTACAAAGCAGAGAATGAGGGTATTCTCCGTATAAAGAACTTCCTAGGGAAGCCTGAGGGTGTGGCTCAGCGGTAGAACACCTGTCTATCACACTTCTGGCCCTGGGTTACATCCTCAGCAAAGCAAAAGCAGTATTGTGTGCTCCAAGTATCTATCTAGTCCATATTAGGGTTCAGTTACATACACACGTTATCCCCAGAGAGGTGTTTTGCGGTTCCTACCTCTGATTTCAACAAGATAACAAAAGACATCAAGTGAGAGCTGAAGTTTCATAAAACTTAGCCAAGCATGGTGACTGCCTTTAATCACGGCACTCAGGTGGCAGAGACAGGTAGATCTCTTGAGTCTGAGGCTAGTGGGTATGTTGAGTTCCAGGACAGCCAGGACTATATATAGAGACCCTGTCTGAAAATACAAAAAATAAATATAAAAACTTTGAGGGACTGCACTCAAATGCTGGTCATGTGTAGACTATATCCAGGCCCACTGATCATGATCTTTGCCTGTGGCTGGGAAGATGGGACAGTGGGCAGGAGCACATGCTGTGTGAATGTCAGGACCTGAGATGAAACCCACAGCACCCACAGCAAAGGCTGGGTGTAGATCAGTGAGCTGATGAGGGCACCCGCCATTCTCTCTGGGCCATGTATGCATATATTCATGCATGCATACACGCATACACACACACAGAGGCAACTTCTGCCTAATTGGCAACAGCGTAGATACAGTTTCGGCTGATACAGACCTCCAGGGTGACCACGTACCTCATAGGGGACAGGGATGGGGCATGTCCCAGTAGCCTGAGCTTCCCTAGCACACAAGTATACATGGTGCTTTCCCAACTTTCCACACACATGTGCAACTGCCCCAGCACAGCTGTGTACATCCCTAAGGTCCTGCCTTATTTGCGAAGCTGCAGTCAGCGCCCCAAGTTCTGGAGTTTGGGGTGGGTTACAATTGTCAATGAACTCAATAGCTTCCTACTTCCCAGTCTGTGCTACCAAGACACATGCATCATTCTGCCCGTCCTTCCCCTCCATACCAAAATACGAAGATAGTTTGGGGCTCCAACTACTGAACATTCTGTTTTGTTTTGTTGTTGTTTATTTATTCTTTTGGTTTTAGAGCTTTATTGTATAAAACAGAAAGAGAGGGAGAGAGAGGGAGAGAGAGGGAGGGTAGAAAAGTAGAGGCTGGCCATGGCCATGTGGAGAGGGAAAGGAGGGGAGAGAGGGAGGGAGAGGTGAGAGTAAGAGCAAGAGAGAGAGCAAGAGCTTGAGGCTTCTGTTGTTAGTGAAGGGTTTTAGTATTAATGTTGTTAATGCTGATTTTGTTTTTTAAGACAAGGCTTTTAACTTGCTGGGCAATTCTTTTAAAAATAGTTTCACATTGGGCTCGTTAAGAGCACTGACTGCTCTTCCAAAGGTTCTGAATTCAATTCCCAGCAACCAAATGGTGGCTCACAACCATCTGTAATGGGATCTGATGCCCTCTTCTGGTGTGTCTGAAGACAGCGATGGTATACTCATATAAAATAAATAAACCTTAAAAAAATAGTTTTACATCAATTTAGTGGGGGTCAGAGATTTGTGGGAGTTGGTTCTCTTACCTAGTGGGTTCAAGGGATTGAACTCAAATTAGACTGGATAGCAAGCAACTTTACCTGCTGAGTCATCTGGCCTGCCCACTCCTATTTATTTATTTATTGTCCAAAGTGTCTCGGGTAATCCAGGGGATACCTGATCTTAAATTCCTCATCTTCCTGCTTCTACCTCCCAAGTATTTGAATTACAAGCATGCTCCACCACACCTCTTATAAGCCATGCTATAGACAGAACCCAGGGCTTCATGCATGTCAGGCAAGGACACTGCCAACTGAGCTTGGATCCCCAGCTCTCAGCAACCTTCATAGATAATGAGGACCATCCTCCAGACTCGGTTGAGGGGATGACTTGGAAACAGTCTAATTCTGCCCTTTCTTTATAAAAAGCATCTTATTACATTTCTTTATTTGTATAGATAGTAGGGGTTGTGCCACAGAGCACAGGTGAAGGTCAAAACAACAGTCTGCAAGTTGGTCCCCACCCCCTATGTGAGTTTCAGCGATTGAATCCAAGTTTAGTGGCAAGCACCTTTACCCGCTGAGCTCTTTTGCCAGACCTGACCTTATTTGCTAAAGCAAAGTGTGGGGGGGGGGGGAGGCCTTACCTGTTTCCCTAAACAGGCTATATGACACTGTTAGGACTAGAAGTAGCCATGTCACAGCCAGGGGTTCCTGGGTATTCACAAAGGTTCTTGTTTCACTTCAGAAGCATGGATCTCAGGCTTGAGACAGGTGAGAAGAGAAGCATACACACACACACACACACACACACACACACACATACACAGTCTAGGACTCCTATAATCCACCGATGCCTCCAGAGAGGAACTTGCTCCTTGACAAGGGGTCAGAGCATGAACCTCATGGCCTCTCCCCTACCAGCTCTGCTTATGAAGTTTCTCACTCTCCTGTCTCGTCTTCCCTCTTTCCAGCCCAGAGAGGACACAGCAGTGCCACACGAGGGTTTATTCCAGTCACAGCTTCCAGAGAAATGCCACAATAAATTACATCATTAAATAAACTCCGCACTGGACCCTGCCTGTCCCCTTCTGCCCCTTCTTATCCTGGGACCCTCTGTGGACTTAACTAGGCCCACTCCCTACATGAGAAGGAAGGACACGGCCCTGAGTTTTACTGGGTCCCCACCCCAGTCCTCAGCCCCTGTGTCTCACTTGTCTGACCTTGACAGCTGGGCAGCTGTTAGTCAGCTGTCTCTGAAGGGGGGAGGGAAGGACAAGGAGGGAGCAGCCATAACTCATAGCCCAGCCTATGTTCTAGAGGTGTGTGGGGTTCTCCAGAGAGGGGTCTGTCTTAGTCATGTGCAAGACCACCGTGGGGGCTTTGTAGTGGCAGTGGGTACCCCGGCCATAGCCCCCTGGGGTTCGGCAGGTCTTGGCCCGGGCTCGGCCGGCTGCCATTTTTCGGTAGCACAGGCTCTGCCAAGTCTGAAAAGTCTTGGAACTCCATACCCAGACTCCACTGGTGATGCCCACCACCAAAGACATGAAGATTTTGAGCATGAAGACAGCCACAGTGGGCACCGAGCCCCCTGGCAAGGAGCAGTCTCTCCGGCCTCCAGGCACGGTGGCAGCAGTGCATGGTTGCTCTGTGGCCCGAAGACGCCAGAAGTCCATGTTAAGGCGTTCATAAACGTAGCAGACGATGACGCAGGTAGCCGGCACCGTGTACAGGATGGAGAAGACTCCGATTTTGACCATCAGCTTCTCCAGCTTCTCCGTATTGGTGCCGCCCGTCTTCATAATCTTGCGGATATGGAAGAGAGCCACGAAACCGGTCAGGAGGAAACTGGTGCCTAGTACCAGGTAGCAAGAGAGGGGCACCAACACAAAGCCAGTGAGGGCTGCTGGGTCCATGCTGGCTACGTAGCAGAGCCCAGTCAATTCATCCCCAGCCACCTTGCGCAGAGTCAGGACCACGATAGTCTTGAGTGCAGGCAGGCCCCAAGCTGCCATGTGAAAATAGCTGCCATGAGCCTCGATGGCCTCGTGGCCCCATTTTTTGCCTGCAGCCAGGAACCAGGTGAGAGTCAAAACCACCCACCAAAGTGAGCTGGCCATCCCGAAATAATAGAGCAATAGGAAGACCAGGGTGCAGCCTGTGTTTTCCAGACCCTCTTGGATCACATACAGAGCCCCCGCCTCCTGGTCGCAGGCCACACTCTGTGCACCTGCCACCGCTCTGATCAGGAAGGCCAAGGAGTAGACATTGTAGCACATGGAAAGGAAGATAATCGGGCGCTCTGGGTACTGGAACCGGTGAGGCTCCAGCAGGAAGGTGAACACGGTGAAGGCCGTGGAGAAGAAACACAACGCGGACCACACAGCCATCCAGACCAGCGCGAAGTCCTTGTCGCGCCGAGACCAGAACACCTCGACTCCCGGCCCGCAGCGCGGAGCGCACGAGCGACTCTTCTCCACGTACTGGAACTTCTCCGGGTTGTCGCAGGTGCCACCGCTCTCGGGACCCGGGGCTGAATCTCCCGGTGGCCTCGCGGGCCGAGGTGCCACAGGGAGCATGCCCAGGCCCTTGTGGGGTTCTGTGGGGCCTGCGGTAGCGTTCTCGGGTGCCTCCATGCAGAGCGCGTGCGGGTCGTTGCGCGTGGGGAGCCGGGCGCAGTCGAGTGAGTCCGGCCAGCCGAAATTGAATTGCTCCATGATGGGGGCGCAGCGCAGGCGAGCCTGCTCGCACATGGGCCGGCAGGCGGGGATGGGAGTGGAGACCTGGTCGGTGCACATGGGGGCGTAGAGCGAGCAGAGGAAGAAGCGCAGGTGGCTGTGACAGCCGTACTGCACGAGGGGCGAGAACTCGGCCAGCTGCGCGGCCGCCTCGCCCTGCGACGTGTGGCCCAGGAGGTTGGGCATGCGGGTCAGGTTGTAGCCGATGCCCCGGCACATGGGGATCTCCATCGCTTGGCACGGTGCGGGGCCACGGCCGCGCTCCGGATCGAAGCGGCCGATCTCCAGCGCCGCGCCGCCCGTCGCCAGCAGCTGCCACAGCAGCAGCGCCCCGCGGAGCAGCGGTGGCACGGCCATCGCCCCGCGGCGCGGCCGCCCCGGCTCACTCGCGCCGCTCCATCCCGCGTCCCGGGATCCGCGCGCCACGTCGCGGCTCCCGCGCCATCTCTCGGCCGCCCACGTGTGTCCCGGAGCACGCGGCGCCTTCGGAGGAACAGCCGCTGCCGCCGCCGTCGCCGCCGCTTGCCGCCGCTGCCGCCGCCACTCTAGCCAGAGCCGGCGCGGTCTCCGCCGCCAGCCGCCGCGGCTCCGAACCCCGAGGGCGTGGTCAGTGGGAAGACCCGCCCGGGGGCGGGGCAAGTCCCTCAGGGCACGCCCCCGTCGCGCTTTAAAGGTGCCGCGCCTCTCTGCCACGCAGGAGGCGTGTGGGCGACGTGGTGGGGCAGCTCTGCTTCCCTTCTGCTCATTCTTTCCCTTCCTTTGCAGACTCGAGTCTGCGGGAACACACCTCCCAAAGTACTCCCTCGCAATGTCAAGCGCGCCCTTTTCTTCCCAGGTGGGAGGGGATTATCTCAAGCTCTCCAAGCTCCAGGCAAGGAAGTTGCTCGCTCCCCTCTCCTCTCTGCTCTTCATGGTATTTTTGTTGATATTGTTGTTTTTTGAGACAGGGTCTCATATAACCCAGGCTGGCCTCAAGCTCACCTTGAATTCCTGATCCTTCTGCCTCATAACGGCTTGTTTTTTTTTTTTTCTTTTTGGTTTTTCGAGACAAGGTTTCTCTGTATAGCTCTGGCTGTCCTGGATCTCACTCTGTAGACCAGGTTGGCCTCGAATCCGCCTGCCTCTCCCTCCCAAGTGCTGGGATTAAAGGCGTGTGCCATCACCACCACCAGGCTTTTTGTTTTTATTTTTGTTTTAATGCTGTTCATTCTAGGGATGGAACCCAAGGGAGACTCATAGAGGCTAGACAAGCTCTCTACCAACCAAGTCACGTGCCCAGCCAAGCTTTGGCGATTTTGTTTTGTTTTCATTATATTTATCACACACACATCCTGTCATTTGTCTCTGTGTGTGTGTGTGCGCGCACCTGTCATTTGTGTGTGTGTGACATGCAAGCACACGTATGCACACGCATGAAACTGCATGCAAACAAGGACAAATGGAGGAGTCACTACTCTTCTTCCATCACGGGGGCCCGCCCACTGAACTCAGTCATCAGGACTGGGGATGTCTACCTCCATCCTGAGTCGTCTCTCTGGTTCGTCCATGTCTGTTTTGTTGCTTTGTTTTGCTTTTAACTTTTAAATGTTCTTATTGATGTGTATGGGTGTTTTGCCTGTCTGTCTGTGCACCACGTGTGTGCCTGGTACCCTTGGGGGCCCGAAGAAGGCTTTGGAACTGGAGCTGTGACCCTCCCTGTGGGTGCCATAGAACCTAGATCCTCTGCAAGAGCAACTAGTGCTCTCAATTCCTGATCCATCTCTCAAACTCCCCGTTTGTTTGTTTGTTTCCCAGTCTGTTTCATGTTGTCCAAGCTGGCCTCACACTCGTTATGTATCAAAGGATGAGGTTGGACTCCTCACCCTCCCACTTCCACTTCCCAAGCACCTGAGCAGGCATTTCACAGTGACGATTTCAACCATTACTGTGGCCCTACAGAAAAGCCAGTGTCTATGGTACAAGTCTGAAGGGAAAGCCATATACTCAGATTCGCATACCTCCTAGGTGTCAGGGCCAGCAGGCACATTGTTTCCCTGCTAGAAGTTGTCTGTCACACACACACACACACACACACACACACACACACACACACACGGCTTGGCCAATACCCTCCCGCTATATTTAGAGCTGGGATTCAGGAAGGAGCTGGGACAGCGCTGATGGCCACAGTGAGAAAATGGGGCGGTCATTTCCCAGTCTCTCAGCTCCCTGGGAGCCAAGCTGCAGCTCAGCAGGGACAAAGGAAAACATATGTGTCACTGGCGTGCACCCAGCCCCTCCTCCCCTGAAAAGACTGGCGAGGGGCGGCTTTGTGAAGATGCAGCCAGCCCTGCCTGCCCCACTCAGCCCCTGGGAGTCCCCAGAGGTCCTACTGCGAGATCCTAAACTCGGGCTGGGGAGATGGCTTAGGCAGGAAGGTGCTTTCTGGGCAAACGTGAGGACATGAGTTCGGATCCCTAACGCCCACAAACGAAGCCGGGTGTGTGATACGCACCTGTTGATCACACTCCTGGTGAGGAGACAGGAAGACCTCTGAGCGTTCTGCCTCCCTCCCTTTATATTCCTCCTCCCAACCCCCACCCCACGAACTACCCTCACTTCTCCATTCTGTTTGTTTGTTTGTTTGTTTTTCACACACCCCAAGACCTGTCTCTTATTCCATCGATCACAGTAGACTTAGGGGCTCTGCTTTGGGTCCCCCCAGTGTCCTTAACCCACCCTTCGTTTTGGAGATCACTACCAGCCCTAGCAGACACCCGGGTCAGGAGCACTTATTTCTGATCTCCAGGCTTAGCCTTCCTTCCTGAGCATTTGTCCCAATGACTGGGGCTTTCTCTGAGGAAAGTTGCCTCTTTCCTCAAAGCCAGCTAGGAGGCAGAGACTAGCCTGGGAGTCCTATTTTGTATGTCCCTGCCTCCCACTCCAGGATGCAAAGGATTTGAGGGCCCCTAACTCTGGCAACCATAGTGGGGAGGGCACTCCAGGGGCCAGTGGGATGCAAGGCCTGCCTGTCGCTATGGTAACAGCCAGCTCCTGCGAAGCCAGAGGTGTATGTGTGCCTACCCCTCAGTGCAGATGCTGCTGGGGGAGAGAAGAGAAGAGGCCCCTTGGGCTGCCTGCCCACCCACCCGGCTTTGTTACCCGATCCCCCTCTTTACAAAAGAGGAACAATACCTCAGGCGCACACTGAAAGGGAGAAGATGCGAAGGGGCAGAGACGGAAGGAGGTCACCATCAATGCCCACCCCCACTGGGAGCCCCTCGAAGCTCCACCTCCCTGGAAGATGCCAGCCTTCCTAGGGGCCTTGGCTAGGGGCCCACTGTGGGAAGGGACAGCCTTCTGTCCTGAGTTCCCACCCTCTCCACGCCAACCTTCCCCTAGGCCTCTCTGGCATTGTCACCTCCCTCCCTTCAGGGATAAACCCGTAGCCCCTCCCCAGGTCCCACCTCAGCTCTGATTAGCCTCTGTCAGGATGCCTCCTACCCGTCCCCCCACTGCAGATTGCAGCTAACCGCTCCAGATCCTGATTCCCCTACAAAACCTGGGGGCTTCAGGAGGAAGGCACAGTGCCATCCCCTACAAGGCTTTGGCGCCTGGCCTGGAATAGGCGCCTATAAATGTCCATTGTGTTCAAAGAACGTGTGAAAGAGAGGGACCATTAAAAATGCTGAAAGAGGGCTGGGTAGACAACTCAATGGGTAAAACACTTGCTGAGTAAGTGTGAGGAGTTTGAGGAGATGAGTTCAAGTCTCCAGACCTATTTGAAGCCAGGCATGGTAGCTGTAATTGCAAGGCTTCTACAGGGGGATGAGATGTAGAGACAGGAGAGAACCCTGTAAACCAGCAGGCCAGCTACCCTGCGTTACAGACAATGAACAACAGAGCCCTGACTCAAACCCAGGGCTGTCCACTGACCTCTACATGTATGGCAACATCCACACACATAACACACCCCCTGCAACACACACACACACACACACACACACACACACACTTATAGTATTTTAAAATACTAAAAGTATTTTTAAAATCTGTTATACATATTTATTGGGGGGGGCATATTCCTGCCACAGTGTGTAGGCCACAATGCACCTGTGAAGGTCAAAAGACAACCTAGGAATTGGGTCTCTCCTCCACTATGTGACCTTTGGGGATAGAACTCAGGTCATCAGGCTTGGCAGCAGACACCTCACCCAGTGAACCATCTTGCCAGCCCTAAAAAACATCTTTTTTTTTAATTATTAAAAAAGTTTAATTTTATGTGTGTGTACCTGTATAGGGAGGGTTATGTGCACATAAGATCTGGGGACCTCAGAAGCCAGAAGAAGATGTCAGACACCCAGGAGCCGGAGTTAGAGATGGTGAGGTGCTTGACATGGGTGTTAGGGAGCAAACTGGGGTGCTCTGAGAGAATACTGCATATTCTCAGCTGCTGTGCCATCTTGTCAGCCCCAAGAAGCTCTCCTTCTCTTCCTCTTCCTCTTTCTCCTTCTCTTTCTCTTTCTCTTTCTCCTCTTCTCTTCCTCTTTCTCTTCCTCTTTCTCTTTCTCTTCCTCTTTCTCTTTCTCTTTCTCCTTCTCTTTCTCTTTCTCTTCCTCTTTCTCTTCCTCTTCCTCTTTCTCCTTCTCTTTCTCCTTCTCTTTCTCTTTCTCTTTCCCCTTCTCTTTCTCTTTCTCTTTCTCCTTCTCTTTCTATTTCTCCTCTTCTCTTCCTCTTTCTCTTTCTCTTTCTCTTCCTCTTCCTCTTTTTCCTCCTCTTTCTCTTTCTCTTCCTCTTCCTCTTTCTCTTCCTCTTTCTCCTTCTCTTTCTCCTTCTCTTTTTCCTCTTCTCTTCCTCTTTCTCTTCCTCTTTCTCTTTCTCTTTCTCCTTCTCTTTCTCTTTCTCCTCTTCTCTTCCTCTTTCTCTTCCTCTTTCTCTTTCTCTTTCCCCTTCTCTTTCTCTTTCTCTTTCCCCTTCTCTTTCTCTTTCTCTTCCTCTTTCTCTTTCTCTTTCCCCTTCTCTTTCTCTTTCCCCTTCTCTTTCTCTTTCTCTTTCTCTTCCTCTTCCTCTTCCTCTTTCCCCTTCTCTTTCTCTTTCTTTCCCCTTCTCTTCCTCTTCCTCTTTCCCCTTCTCTTTCTCTTTCTCCTTCTCTTTCTCTTTCTCTTTCTCCTCTTCTCTTCCTCTTCCTCTTCCTCTTTCTCCTTCTCTTTCCCCTTCTCTTTCTCTTTCTCTTTCTCCTTCTCGTTTTCTTTTTCAGTTTATCATGATGATGGATTCCTTGATACCCTGGCTGCTATGATCTTGAACGTCGCGAGGCTTCGGAAGGACTACACCAGGCCAAACAGTTCCACATGAGGTTTATTGGAAGAGAGAGGGGCAAGGTGGTGACAGAAAGAGAAGGGGGGAAGAGAAAGAGAGATCGGGAGGCCTTTCTTTATATACGGATGATGATGTAATCACAGGTAAAGGTGGGAGGTGAGCCAAGTGGAATCTGGGAATATGGTGGCTGTTGCCTTGGCCACAGATCTGCGGGTCCTGTCTATGTGATGTTATGGGTTTCGGAAGTCCTGATACTAACACTGGCTGTCCCCGGAACTCGCTGTGTAGACTGGTCTGACTTTCAAACTCTCCGAGATCCACCTGCCTCTGCCCCCTGAGTGCTGGGATGAAAGGCATGCGCCACCACGCTCTGAAGGAAGCATTTTCTTAAAATCCAGGCATGCTGAGCATGCTGGCACACACCAGCACCCAGAGGCAGACGAAGGCAGATCCGTGTAAGTTGAAACCAGCCTGGTCCACAGAGTGGAAAAGCCAGGGCTACACAGTAAGACTTCCATGTCAAAACAAAATAGAAGCCCGCCATGGTGGCACATACTTGTAATCCCAGCATCTGGAGCAGCAGAATAATTGTCATGAGTTCAAGGTCAGCCTAGAGTACACAGTTAATAAGAGGCCAAATCCAAAGCCAGATATGGTGGCTGAAGCCTGTCATCAAAATCTTCTGAACTGGAAGCCAGAGGATCAGGAGATGAAGGGGTGCTATCAGCTTATTTTTTCTTTCTTTTCTTTTCTTTTACTTCCTTCCCTCTTTCTTCACCCTCTCCCCCATGCCAGCCTTGCTTCCTAAGTGTAAACCATATTTACGTTATTGGTGTTATACTATAAATGGCAAATCGATTTTTCTCTTAAAATTTGGGGTTTTGGTTGTTTGCTTTTGAGATGGGGTGTCTTAGTTTGGGTTTCATTGCTGTGAACAGACTCCAGGACCAAGGCAATTCTTATAAGGACAACATTTAATTGGAGCTGGCTTACAGTTTCAGAGGTTCAGTCCGTTACCATCATGGTGGTGGGAGCATGGCGGCCTGCAGGCAGCCATGGTGCTGAAGGGGCCCAGAGTTCTACAGCTTGAACCCGAAGGGAGCAAAAGGGGACTCAAGAAGGAGGCTCTGGAATTCCACAGGGGGTGAAGCTTGTGCATTGAGACCCAAAAGCCAGCCTACACAGTGACACACCTCCTCCAACAAGGCCACACCCCAATAGTACCACTCTCCATGGGCCAAGTATTCAAACACATGAGCTTATGGAGGTCAAACTTATTCAAACTACCACACAGGGTCTCACTAGCTGACCTGGAACTCACTATGTAGACCAGGCTGGTCTTGAACTCATAGAGATCCACCTGCCTGTGTGTCTTAGTGCTGGGACTAAAGGCATATGGCACCACACTTGGCTCTGTTGGTTCATGTCTTATTAGCATAGATCAATGATATATAATTACATAATGATGGCCTCATAAAACATTTCCATTCACATATGTAATATGCTTTTGAGTGTGGGCAAGCAGGCACTACAGTGCATGTGGGGCAGCCAGAGGCCAGCTTGCAGGGTCAGTTCTTTCCTCCCACCATAGGGCTTTGGGTTATGAAGTTTTGCTACCTCTCAGCTCTCGACATTTAATTAGTCAGTCAGTCTGTCTGCCTGTCTGTTCTGTGTACTGGGTGCACATGCCAGGGGGAGAGTGCAGAGGTCAGAGGACGACCTATAGTATGTGAATCACTTCTTTCCTTCCACCATATGGGACTGGGAAATCAAACTGAAGTCAGATCGGCAGTAAGTGCCTTTGCCTACTGAGCCATCTTGCTTGTTTGGAGATAGGGTCTCCTTGTGTAGCCCTGGCTGGCCTCAAACTCACAGAGACCCACCTGCTAAAATTGAAGACTTATGCTACTAAGTGGCTTGGTTTTCTTCTCTCTTTTCTTTCTTCCTTTTTTAAAAAATATTATTAATTTTTATTTATATGAGTACACTGTAGCTGTCTTCAGATACACCAGAAGAGGGCATTGGATCTCATTACAGATGGTTGTGA
>NW_022196905.1:129158949-129161440 GCF_008632895.1 Mastomys coucha
CCTCCCTTCCTTCCTTCCTTCCTTCCTTCCTCTCCCCCCTCCTCTCTCTTTCCTTTTTTTTTGAGACAGTGTTTCTCTGTGTAGCCCTAGTTGCCCTGCAACTAGTTCTATAGTCCAGACTGGCCCCAAACTCAGAGATGCCCCTGCCTCTGCCTCCCGTGTCCTGGGATTAAAAGCGTGTGACCAATAGCTTGAGTCAGCAGGAGACTTAACTGAGCACCCACTCCGTGGCCGGCAAGGACTCCTTTGCGCCCCCTACAGTCCACACTCTTCACTTCACACGTGGAGACTGAAGTGGAAGAGGTAAGGCGCAATAGGTGGTCCAGATGGTGAGGAGAAAGCGGAGAGGTGACACTCTCTGCCCAGCTGGATCTCAGTCCTAAGGGGGAGCCATGGAGAAGAAAAGGGAAGGGTGTTCGAGATACGCAGTGTGGGCGCACAACTAATTCCAGCACTTGAGAGGCTGAGGCAGGAGGATCACGAGTTTAAGTCATCCTGTGCTGCATAGGGAATTTGAGATTAGCCCGGGCTTCATGAGACTCTGTCTGAAAACTCCAAAAAGAAGAAAGACTAGGACAAGGAGGGGGGAACAGGAAGAGAAAGGGGGGGAGTAAGGAGGGAAAGAGGAGGGGGAGGAAGCAAAGAGAGGAGGGGCACAGGAAGAGAGAGGAGGAAGGGAGGGAGAGAGAGAGAGAAAAGCATCAGCCCTTGAGGACGAAGCGGAGGCCCCCAGCCAAGACTCAGGGATCCCCCTAGAGCAACAGAGAGCCAGGGAAAGCCTTTAAAGGGGGCCCGAGCGCCTTCTAGCACCAGGACAAAGAACCCGACCCTGCTGGGGGCAGGCGGGATCCCGAGCGGGGCTGGGGGCGCTGCTGGGGAAAGGCGGGGGCGAGCACGAAGGCCAAGTGCAGCCTGGCTGGGCTGGGGGAGCCCCGACAGCCCGGGCGGGAGGCGCCCGCCACTGCTCAAAGCGGCTTTTGTGCAGCTGAGCCCTGAGCGAGCTCCTGTTTCGTTGACGTTGGACGCTCCTGCTTATTTATCCAGTTCAGCAGCAGCCCAGGCGGGTGAAAAAAAAAGAGAGAGAAAAGAAAAAAAGAAAAAGCCTCAGCTGCTGAGTTAGCGAGGAGGAAAGAAGCCCTGCCAACTTCCACAGCCCTTCCCAGCCTGGAGGGGCCTCAAAAAGCCTGGCAGAGAAGCCTCAAGCTGCCCGAGGTCCCAGGGATTGCCCACACTCCCTGAGGGTTGAGGGTAGTCCTCTAGGCCTGTAGTCCATTAGCAAGCCTCTCCCTGCAGGACACCAACCCTCCTCTGGGGTGGCAAATAGCCCAGGGTGGGGGGTCAACCTGGTGGGAGGGGCATCCAGCCTTTGCCAGGCCTCATCTTGTCCCAGTAACTTTTGCCAGGGTCTGGCCGGGCTACTTGGGCTTTATAAAGCTCTCTCCATCTTGCCTGGCCAGCTGCAGGAAGTTGTCCCTCGAATGGATGAGCTCTACTGTCCCTAGCCCCGTCCTTCCAATCTAGTCTGAGCAGTGATGGCTGCTAGGGATTGAATCTAAGTTGGAAATTCAGTGACCAAATTCACCCCATTCTGGCCCGTGGGAGTAGCCACTGCAGAAGGTAGATAGTACCAGATGACCATATCACTGGGACATGGCAGGACATGTGTCCCCGTGACCCCAGCACTCCTGAAGCTGAGGCAGGAGGACTGGCATGATTTCAAGGCTAACTACAGTTGCATGGTGAGATCCTGTCTCAAAGAAGAAAGAAAAGGGGCTGTGTAGTGTGTGTGTCTCTGTGCATATGTCTGTATATGTATGTGCCTGTGTATGTACCTGCATGTCTCTGTGTGTCTACATGTCTTTGTGTGCCTGTGTGTGTATCTGAGTGTGTGTGTCTATCTGAATCTGTGTGTACATGTCTGTGTTTTTGTATATGTGTATATCTGTGTATGTCTGTGTGTGCCTGTGTATGTATCTGCATGTATCTATGTGTGTGTCTGTCTGTGTGTGCCTGTGTATGTATCTGCATGTATCTGTGTGTGTGTCTGTCTGTGTGTGGCTGTGTATGTCTGTGTGTATATCTGAGTGTGTGTGTCTGTCTGTATCTTTGTATGTGTGTATATCTGTGTATGTCTGTGTGTGCCTGTGTATGTATCTGCATGTATCTATGTGTGTGTCTGTCTGTGTGTGCCTGTGTATGTATCTGCATGTATCTGTGTGTGTGTCTGTCTGTGTGTGTCTGTGTATGTCTGTGTGTATATCTGAGTGTGTGTGTCTGTCTGTATCTTTGTATGTGTGTATATCTCTGTGTATGTCTGTGTGTACCTGTGTATGTAACTGCATGTATCTGTGTGTATTTCTGCAAGTGTGTGTCTGTCTGTGTGTGACTGTGTGTGTCTGTGTGTGCCTGTACATGTATCTGCGTGTATCTATGTGTGTGTCTGTCTGTGTGTGACTGTGTGTGTCTGTGTGTGCCTGTACATGTATCTGCA
>NW_022196905.1:129162040-129173431 GCF_008632895.1 Mastomys coucha
GTCTGTGTGTGACTGTGTGTGTCTGTGTGTGCCTGTACATGTATCTGCATGTATCTATGTGTGTGTCTCTGTATGTGTAATGCCTCATGGGTAAAGGGGCTGGCCACCAAGCCTGACGCCCTGAGTTCAATTCTGGTCTCCCACACAGTGGAAGGAGAGCACACCCTGGAGAGTTGTCCTCTGAGCTCCACTCCCAGGCTGAGACACATTATAAGAAAGAGATAGGCGTTGGTGGCCCAGGCCTTTAGTCCCAGCATTCGGGAGGTAGAGGCAGGAGAATGTCTTTGAGTTGGAGGTCAGCCTGGTTTGCATAAGGAGTTCCAGGGCAGGGTTACACATTCAAAACAAACAAGCAAGCAAACAAACACACACAGTGGCAGCCATTCGTGTGGGCACAATGACATTAATTGTGGGACAGCGGAAGGACCCAGTGCTGGCAGGACACTTGCTCAGTGAGGATGTAGAGTAGAGGAATGTCTTGGGAGCAGTGTGAGGTCTCTGCCTAGCGGTGTGAGGGCTCAGCCCTGTAAATGTCAAAGAAAGAATTCAGAAACAACTAGGTAAAGAATTGAGAGGAAGTTGGTTATAAAGCAATGTACACACTCAAATGGTGAATGTGGGATTCTGAAGAGTCAGGATGTGGCAGGCCTGTGGTCCCAAGTACTTAGGAGGCAAAGGCAGAGAGGCAGAGGCAGAGGTAGAGAGGCAGAGACAGAGGCAGAGGCAGAGACAGAGGCAGAGGCAGAGGCAGAGGCAGAGGCAGAGGCAGAGAGGCAGAGGCAGAGGCAGAGGCAGAGGCAGAGGCAGAGGTGAACAGAGACTTCAAAGCCTGTCCAGGAATCAGAGGGAGTTCAAGGCCAGATGGGACAATTCAGGGAGGCTCTGGTAGTACAGTTGACTTGGAGGCACATTAAGGGGAAGATCCTGGGAAGAAAGAGACTCCACTCCTGACTGGTGGCTTGCCACCATCTCTCCTCAAGAGTCATGCCAGCTGGACTGGCAAGCCTGGCCAAGGATGTGCTCTCAGGAAGGCTCACCCCAAGTTGTACAGAAGAGGTGACAGGAATAATTAGCCCATCAGTGAGATAAAATACATTGTCTCCCCAGAATTCCTGCCCCTATCACCGTGCCTACAAGCCCCTCTGTTTCTGGTCTGCCTGGTCTTTGGGGGTGCTGTCTGGGGCTCCTTCCCCCAAGTTCCCCTCCCTGCCTTATGGCTGCATGTTAACTCCTTGCTGATTTAACTCACACAACATGGCCTCTTTTCCTTTCCTTTCTTCTCTGTTTCCTACAGATATACACACATAGGCTGCCGCAGAGGTCCACAGCCCACCTGCTTTGGTGTCTTTCCTTTCAGATTTATGTGTATGTGTATTTTGCCTGCATATATGTATGTGTACCATCTGCGGGCCCGATGCCTTCCAGGGTCAGAAGAGGGTGTCAGATCCCCTGGAACTGGAGTTATCATGTTGGTGGATATTGTGTCCCCTACAATAGCAACAAGCGCTCTTAATCATTGAACCAACTCTCCAGCCCAGGGTTTTTCTTTAAAACTCTAATAAAATTGTCCTTGAACAACAGGCTGTGGTGGCACACGCCTTTAATCCCAGCACTTGGAAGGCAGAGACAGGTGGATTTCTGAGTTTGAGGCCAGCCTGGTCTACAGAGTGAGTTCCAGAACAGCCAGTGCTACACAGAGAAACCCTGTCTCGAAAGACAAAAAAAAAAAAAATTGTCCTTGAGCTTCCATTTGAGTCTGCTTTTTTTGTTTTTTGTTATTTTCGAGACAGGGTAGCCCTGGCTGTCCTGGAACTCACTCTGCAGACCAGGCTGGCCTGGAACTCAGACATCCATCTGCTTCTGCCCCCCAAGTGCCATTGAATCTGCTCTTAAATCCTTTTATTAATGAGAATAAGTTGGTCCCAAGAGGGGACCCCAATTTCCTGAGCATCACTTTCTCGAAATGATAAATAAGAGGGGTCAGCCTGACGTGCTAGTGCACACTTTTAATCCTAGCACTTGGGAAGCAGAAACAGGTCCATCTCTGTGAGTTGGGGGCTAGCCTGGTCTACACAGTGAGTTGCAGGCTAGCCAGGACTACCCAATGAGACCTCATCTCAAAACAGGGTTTAGGGGCTGATGAGACAGCTCAGCAGTACAGGTTCAGTACTGGCCTAGAACCCATGAAGAGTCCAGATGTCTTTTGGAAGAGAGCCAGGTTTCAGTTCCCAGCACTCACACCAGGAAGCTCACAGCCTTCTAAACCCACAGCACAGGGGGATCCAGTGCCTCTGAACTCTGAGGGCACCGACACTCACATGTACCTACCCCCACTCCACATGCATAACTAAAATAATGAAATAAATCTCTTTTTAAAATCCAAGAGCTGGTATTCTAGCAGTGTTTACATTAGTATATGTGTGGACATATGTGTTTATACATGTGTATATGTGTATACATCAGTGGCAAGAGTGTTAATGGTGATCATGTGTTTGTTTCTCTGAGACAGGGTCTCGGGATATAGCTATGGCTGGCCTTGAACTCGTTAGGATCCTCCATCTTCAGTCCATGAAACTGGGATGAAGGAGCTTCATGGAGGATGCCCTCTCCTTAGAGGAGGGTGCTGGATCCCTTGGAACTGGAGTTACAGATAGTTGTGAACCATGAGGATGCTGGGAACTGAGCCCAGGCCCTCTAACCCAACAGCCTGCATTTTTATTGCTCTTCAGAGGTAAAGATGATGCTACCAGAGCTGGGTGGTGGTTGTGTATGTTTTTAATCCCAGCACCCAGGAGGCAGAGCCCGACCTTCGACCAGCTTGGTCTACAGAGCAAGTTCCAGGACAGTCAGAGCTACACAGAGAAAACCTGTCTTGAAAGAAAATAATTAAAAATAAAATTAAAAATCAAGATGATGGGGCTGGAGAGATGGCTCAGTGGTTAAGAGCATTGGCTGCACTTCCAGAGGACCGAGGTTCGATTCCCAGCAGCCACATGGTGGCTCATAACTGTCTGTAATTCCAGTTCCAGGGATCCAACACCCTCATACAGGCATTCATGTAGGCCAAACAACAAATGTACAAAAGAAGAAAGGAAGGAAGGAAGAAAGAAAGAAAGAAAAAAGAAAAAAATCAAGATGACATTATCAGAGCCATAATTAGGCCTAAGGTTATGCTCCATTGGTGGCATGCTTGCCTGATGTAATGAAGCCCTGGGTTCCATCTCTGGTACTACCAGTACTTCAGTAATGCCAGCACTCAGGGGTGGAGGCAGGGGATCAGAATTTCAATGTCATCTTTGACTATGTAGCAAGCTGGAGGACAGCCTGAGCTACATAAGACTCTGTCTCAAAAAAAAATTAAAAATAAAATAAAATAAAATAAAAAGGCGAAGCCAAACCAGAGATTGCAGAATCCTGAAAGAGCAAGTGAGCTTGCTGTCAGCAACCGACAGAGGTGCATGGCAGGCGGGGACAGGAGCCAGAGAAGGGGACTGCGATCTAATGCATACAATGACCTGAATGACAATGCATGCTCAAAGGAATAAAGGAAGGAAGGCATGCATAAATATATGAGTGAATGCATGAACAAATACATATGAAATGCATAAGTGAATGTGCATAAGTGAAGGAACAAGGTATACTAATGAATAGATGAATGGATGGATGGATGGATGGATGGATGGATGGATGGCTGGCTGGCTGGATCGGTCACAGACACTGGCTTGTCAGGAAAGAATAATTTATGGTTAGGAATAGTCAGTATTCTCGAAGCCTCTTCACAATGACTGCCCAGCCTCCAGCCTCTGAGGTGGATGGAGAGGACTACCAGAGATTGGTGAGACACCATCAAGATGCTAGACGGGATTGAACCCAGGCTAAGCATAGTGAGTGTCTGGTTATCTGGCTCCCAGGCATCCCTCCACCCTGGGCTCACAGGGTACCTTAGCCCGTGACTGGGAATCTTTCTGGTCCCTGAATCCTTTCTTGTCCCTCCCTCAGCCTCGGTCCATCCCAAGTGGCATCATCCTCAGCAGCCCTCCATCCCTCCCCACACAGAAGCCCTTTCACAGGGCTGGCTCTGAACGCTGGCAGCTTGGGTCCACGCCTCCTTCCTGCCTGGGCCCCCATGCTGCCTCCTGTCCCCAGGCTCCTGTGGCTGGCCCAGGGTGGGGAACTCGGGCAGGGAACACAATGTGGCTCCTTGTTCCCCCAGCTCGGCCTGCTGGAATTGGTCCATTTCCTGCCTGGGCCTTGGGGCCTTTTCCAAGGTAAATAAACAAATACAGCAAAGTTGGGGCCTGGGGTGTAGGACGCGGTGTTGGGGTTTTCCTACCCCGGTACCCCACGGGCTGGGACCTTACTCTCTGACTTTCTTTGACTTCTGGGAAGACAAGCTCTTCTGGAAGATTTGAGCGCTCTGCCTTGGGTACCCAACCCTGTCTCTCAGTTCCAAGTGTTGCCCCTAGAGAGGAAACCTGGGCCTCGGCCGGGGGGCGGGGGGGACCAACTGACAAGCTCTCTGGAAAAGGGACTTGGGGTGCATGGTAAGCCCAGTGTTGCTGCATGCCTGCTTGGCGTTGATTTCAGGAAGGAAATGACTGCCATCCGGCTTTGGGTATGGGCTCCTCCCATGGGGTGCTTCCTGGAGAGCCTTGACACCTGGTCCCCAGCTCTGACGTGGATCTGTAGCTTGCTGTCCTCTGGATTCGGTTTCCATGGCTTCAAAATGGGGGGATTTCCTCTTTCAGAGTGGCTGGTTGGCTGCAGAATGCAGGCACTCAGCTGGCTCCACGGGTTTGGGTGTGGGAGACCCTACACCTGCTCCAGGGAAACGCCCAAGTGGGACTTGATTTTCTTGTGAAGAAAATGAGAAGAACCTGAATGGAGTCGGGCACCTGACACCCAGTATTTCAGAGGCTGAGAAAGGAGGATAGGGCACCCTGGTTGACACAGAAAAAAACTGACCAAAAGAAAGAAAGAGAAAAAGGAAAAATTTTAGAGAGCAGGGTGTAGCTTACATGGTAGAGTTCTTGCCTAATATACAAAGCTCTAGGTTTGAACCCATTACTACATAAACAAACTGGATACCTACAAGCCTGGCACTTGGAAACAGAGGCAGGGGGATGAGACTTCATGGTCATTCTTGTCTAATTGGAGGTTTAGGGCCAGCTGGGACCATATGGGGCTCTGTGTTAAATATGATGGTCATGAAGACAGTGCAGAAGAGAAGTCCGTCAGCTCCCTCCGGGACTCGGGGAGGGAGGTGTCAGGCTCTGCACCCTCACCTCATAGAGGCCCAGCCTTCTCTGTCCTCTGGGTCCCAGCTGGGCCTGCTATGGCCTGTAAGTATAAGAGGGACCATGGAGGACAAAGCACCCTCATACTTGTCCTCTCTCTGGCTCTCACCACCAACACGCTTCTTTCATGGAAAAGACACACCCATCCATGGCTTGTCTGTCCACCATCTTCCCATAGTCCATCATCCACCCACCTGTTGTAGAAAATTTTAGTCCCAATCTGGGTTTTTTATTTTGAACTCTGCCTTTGACCATTTAGTTTTCGGATAAAAGACACGTAACTTTTATTATTTACAATAAGCACAGAGCTGGCAGATATCTACTCTCTATGCTATTAAAGTCTATTTTTTTATCGATAAGCCAGAGTTATTACTTACTATGTTTTTACTGGGCTGCTCTTAACTCTAACTGGCCAGCCCTCAGGGCTGTGCTTTTTTGACTCTTAAATCATGGCGACTATTTCCTCCCCCCTACCCCGCACCTTCTTTCCCTCTCTTGTGGTTCTGTTGCGGTAATAAGAGAATCTGCTCTATAGTTCCTGGCGGGTGTGCAGGCACTTCTCACTATTGTCCCAAAGTTCTGGGTTTCCAAAAGAAAGACACACAGACACAGCCTTATATTTTAAATACTTTAAACAGCTCAATGGCTGGGCCACTCCTTAACTCCATATGGATAACACATACTCCCCTCAGGCATTCCTGAGTTAATACTTGCTAAATCTATATTTTATCGTTGCTGCCCTGGATCCTGCTGGGCAGTCCTCCTGGGGACACATTCTCTCTGCACCTACATGTCAGGTCTCTCACCCTATGCCCTCATCATGGTGGAGTCCCTTCTCCCTCCTCCTCCTCCTCCTCCTTGCCCTCATCCTCTTCCTCCTCCTCCTTGCCCTCATCCTCTTCCTCCTCTTCCATCCATTCCCAGGAATACTAAACGTTCAGCCTCTGTCTCCCTGCCCAGCATTGGCCACGGGTAACTTTACTGAGCAGTAAAAAACCAATGGGGAGCCGGGCGGTGGTGGCGCACGCCTTTAATCCCAGCACTTGGGAGGCAGAGGCAGGCGGATTTCTGAGTTCGAGGCCAGCCTGGTCTCCAGAGTGAGTTCCAGGACAGCCAGGGCTATACAGAGAAACTCTGTCTCGAAAAAAACCAAAAAAAAAAAAAAAAACCAATGGGGGACAGACTTCCTTTAGTCCTATATGCAGGACACTGCAAACAGGTTTTTGGATAACCTAATTAGCATGAGAACACAGTCCAACCACAGTTCTCCTCTGACCCTAAGCCCTGCAGTCCTAAAGCCCACCTATGTCTCTTCTGCCCAGCTACTGGATGTCAGAATCTTCATTCACCAATCAGAAATAACTTGGGGGCAAGGTTGCACTGCACCATTTGGGTCTATGTGTGAATTCTCTAGTCTTGGGGGGCAACCAGGTCTTGGGGGCCTGCACGTTAGCATTGTTAGCATTACAATACACAGCAAAGCCATAGCTCATCAATCCATCATCCTCCCATAGTCCACCATCCTTCCATAGTCCATCATCCCTTCCATAGTCTATCATCCACCCACCATTCTTCTATAATCCATTCTCTTTTCATCCTTTTTAGACGACCTTCCATGCATCATCCACCATAGTCCATCATCTACCCACCATTCTCCTGAAGACCACCATCCATTCATCGTCCATCCATAGACTGACATCTATCTATGATCCTTGCATAGTCCATTGTCTACCTACCAGCACTGAGCGCACTGTCCACCTGCCACTCCCCATCGCTCCCCTTTGCCTGTCTACCACCGCCTATCTGCTCCATCCTGCCTGTGGCCACCTCACACACCCAGAAAGAGACACTTTCTGCACCAATGCTTAGCATCCACCCTCATCCGTCCAACGCTCCCCATCTTCCTTCATTTATTCTCTCTGCGGGTGCTTGCCAGGTGCTTACTTAGCCCGAACTCTGTTAACAGAAGCAGTCTGCACCCTCAATGCGGAGGTCTTACTGGGTGTAGATGGAGCTTGGGGGAGTGTTTCAAGTCCTACATTCTTTGAGAATGTAGAACATTCTCTTATAACAAACATTATATGTTTGGTTGGATTGGTGCTGGGGGTGTGTCTCAGCTTGCTTTCTAATACTGTGATAAAGACTATGCCCAAAAGCAACCTGGGGGAGGAGAAGGTTTATCTGGCTGATAGCTTATAGTCCATCATCAGAGGAAGCCTAAGCAGGAACCTGGGGGAAGGAACCATGGAGAGCCAATGCTTCCAGGATTGATAGTTCTCCATGGTTGTTTACTCAGCCTGATCCCCCCTCCCCAGCCTGTCTCTCTCTCAAGACAGGGTTTCTCTGTGTAGCCCTGGCTGTGCTGGAACTCACTCTGTAGACCAGACTGGATCCGTCTGCCTCTTCCTCCTGAGTGTTGGGATCAAAGGCATGTGCCACCACTGTCTGGCTCAGACCAGGGGTGGCACTACTCACTGTGGGCTGGGGCCTTGTACATCGACTATCAAGTGCAAGCATGTTAGCTCACTGAGCCATCTTGCCAGCCCCATGGATCAAAGAAACAGAGGAACAGAGAGGTCTCTTCTGAGCTCCCAAACCTGCCAAATGGAACTGGTAAAAGGGTGAATGGGGTGTCTGAGGACACAACAGGGCCAAGGTAAGGTCCATTCAGGGACCGAACATCCCTTGAAACTGGTTCCAAGAGGGGCATGTCCTGTGGGGGCATTTTGGATAAAAGTCAGCCACTTTGACCTTCTGCCTGGATCCTGGCTCCCTTTTATTGTCTTAACTTCATATCTATCCTATACCAAATCCTGTTTCTTCCTCTCTGCTCCCATCTGGGATCAGAGCTGTGCTCTGCCCCCCCTCCCTGAACCCCCTGCCCACTTATACTAACCCTGAGGGACTGAGGTGACCATTTGAGGTGGGAACCAGGCCATACAGGACAGGGCCTGAGCTTTCTCTTCAAATGAACGAGAGCATATGGGGCTGGGTGTATTTATAATCTGGCCTTGAAGGGGACCAGGCCGCACATAAATCACACTGTTTCCTAGCATGGGTAAAAATAGCCTGTGGCAGGCTGCTTAGGCCTGAGCACATGGGACAGAGTTGGCCTCGACAACCTTCCACCCCCCAGCCTCACCCCCCTCATCCCCCCCCCACCCCCCGCCCCTGGTCACTCTTGCTTTGACAGTCAGGGCCAGGTTTCCGATCCTCTCATGGCACCAGCTTCCTGACTTGCGTTCATCTCCCAAGACAGGGGTGCCCCCCAACAGGGCTGGAAGGCTCACTTGAAGAAGGCGGGGTTAGGGGAAACTGGCTAAGAGACCAGTAATTTGGGCTGGCTCCGGCCTGCTCATAGAGGGACAAATGACAACGCAAAGTCTGATGGAGGGAAAGGTTGGAGCCAGGTAGCCTGCTCAGTCCGCCAATCCAGGCTCCTGCCTGAATCCTGAACGCCTGTTATCCTACCCTGTCTCTCGAGGGTGGGGACAGGGGATATATGCTGAAGAAACCCACATCAATACCCTGGTGCACGTGAGGCTTTTGTGATCTGACAGTAGGGGAAACTGAGGCAGAAGGAATGGAAGACCTTTGCCGAACCCTAATCAAGATTCCAGCGGGAGAACCCCTCTCCAGCATGGCCATCTGGGTATGCTTCCCCATGGGCCCTGTCGGGGCCCCTCAGAAGCCCTTGGGGACATGGACTTTGTGGGGTGTGTGATCAAGACTGCTTTTGATTTATTTGGGGGGTGGTAGTGTTGGGGTCCCACATCAGGGCTTCCTACCCTGCTAAGCTAACTTACTTTTTGCTTGGTTTTGAAACAGGGTCTTAGATAGTTCAGGCTGTTCTCAAATTTGCTAGGTAGCCAAGGTCGACCTTGAACTTCTGACCTCTGCTCCTACTTCCTGAGCCCTGGGGTTGTAGGGGTGTGTCACCACACCCAGTTTATGAAGTGTGAGGGATTAACCCTAGGACTCCTAGGACTTTGGGCATGCTGGGCAAGCACTCCATCAGCTGAGCCATTACCCAAACCTCACTTGTTTTAAGACAGGGTCTCACTATGTAGCCTAGAGCGGCCAGAAACACACTATGTAGTCCAGGCTGACTTTAGACTCATCCTGCCTTAGTCCAAGGTCCCATCAACCATGACAACTTTTTTTGTACGTTCCAGGATCTGAACTCTGGTCCCCAAGCTTTGGTATAAGCAATTTACACACAGGAGGTGTAAAAGATGTAGAGTGGTTTGGGGTGGTGTGGGGTATGTGTGTGTGCTTGTCTCTTCTTCCAAGCTACATTTGTTATCTCGCTTGTGGCTTTGCAAGGAACTGTCCCTACCCTCAAACCGGGCACCCCGCCACTCCATGGGTGCGCTGAGAGCTGGAAGGCAGGACAAGGTCAGGGCTACTTCTTCCACCTCCCTCGTCCCTCGGTCCCTTCCCCTTGAGCCAGCCAGTTTTCCAGCTGTCTGTGGGTCAGCTACTGTGGAAAAAAAAAAGTGACCTGCTGGAAAAGTGACCTATTTGGGGCATGATCACACCCTGTCCTGGCTGGCAGTTGTTCCAGACTCTCTCTGGGGGTCAGGAGAGGTGGCCTTGTTGTAAATGAGGCCTTGGGTCGCATCTGGGAGGAGTCACAGAGAAAGACTTGCCTGCCGAACAGCATCTCTGACAGCAACTCTCTCTCTTTTTTTAATATACTTTTTTTTTTTTGAGACAGAATCATCTCACATAGCCCAGGCTGCCCTCCAACTCACTACGTAGCCAAGGATGACAACGAACTTCTGATCCTCCTGCCTCCACCTCCTAAGTGCAGGGACTACACCACACCCAGTTTGTGCAGTGTTGAGTCTGGACCCCAGGGCTCTGTGCACGATTGGGCTAGCGCTCTGCCACGTCCCAAGCTACATTTTAATTTTTGCTTTGTCCTGTTCATTTTCTTCTCGAGACAGGGTCTCGTTATGCAGCCCAGACTGACTCTGAACTCATGATCCCTTGATGTCTGCTACCCCGAGCGCTGTATTGCAGGCCTGTACCACCACACCTGGCTCCATTGTTTCTCTACTTACACAGAGGGATCTCAGCCAGGGTCTCTTTGATAGCTAGCCACATGGTCTGACTCAAAATGGAAAACTGCAGTTTCTTTCTTGCGTTCAAGCTCAGCTTCATCACTAACCTGGCTGCGGCATCTCCCTGCTGGGATATTTGGGATGTAGGCATCTAGTTGAGCCCAGGCCAGAGATGGCAGCGTGCCCTGCCCTCCCTCTACCTTCCCTGGGCATCCGCCTCTGCCAGGCAGAACTTCACGGTGCCCCTGGCGCTGAAGCTCTGCCAGAGCCTTCGGGTGCTTAATTCATCTAATTAGCCTTGAGCAGCGGTTCTGGCCACACCAAGCCCTGGGAGATCTCGGGGGACTTAATTTTCCCAACTCTGATGAATTCCAATCCAGCTGACAGCCTGCTTGTGACCAGCTCCAGTCCGGGATATTCTCTTGTATTCTATACATGCCCTGGGTGGGTGAGAGTAAGATGGGAAAGGTCCCTGTCCACAGGACGCCTCTAAGGAACATCATAGAATTAAGAGCAGAGAACTCATTCAGCCAGTGCTCACTCTGCAAGCATAAGGACCGGGGTTCAATACCCAGAGCTCCTGTAAAAGTCCCGTGTGCATCTGTATCCTCCATGCTGGGAGGAGTAGACAAAGGTAAGTCCCTGGTACTGGCTGGCAAGCCAGGCTGGCTGACTTGATGAGCTCCAGCTTCAATGAGAGGTCATGTCTCAAAACATAAGGTGGAAAGCAACAAGGTAAGTGTCAATCTGTGGCCTCCCCATGCACACCCACATGTGCACACACCCACATGTGCTCGCACACACGCTCGTGCACACACACACACACACACACACACACACAAGCGGCTGGATGGGGAGCTAGATCAGTTGATAAAATGTTTTCCTTTCAAGAATGAAGAACTCTATGCTGGGCATGGTAGGGCTTGCCTCTTTAATCCCAGCACTCAGGGGCAGAGGCAGACAGATCTCTGTGAGCTTGAAGCCAGCCTTGTGTACATAGTGAGTTCCAGGACAGCCAGGACTGG
>NW_022196905.1:129173441-129179845 GCF_008632895.1 Mastomys coucha
GAGAGAGAGAGAGAGAGAGAAAGAGAGACCCTATCTCAAAGGAGAGGAGAAGGAAGAAAAAGAAGAAGGAAGAAGTTGGAGGGGGAGGAAGAGGAGGAGGAGGAAGAGGAGGAAGAAGAGGAGGAAGAGGAGGAGAAGGAGAAGAAGAAGAAGAAGAAGAAGAAGAAGAAGAAGAAGAAGAAGAAGAAGAAGAAGAAGAAGAAGAAGAAGAAGAAGAAAGACCTTTGAGTTTGATCACAAAATACATTTTAAAAAATGGAGCTGGAGCCGGGCGGTGGTGGCGCACGCCTTTAATCCCAGCACTTGGGAGGCAGAGGCAGGCGGATTTCTGAGTTCCAGGCCAGCCTAGTTTACAGAGTGAGTTCCAGGACAGCCAGGGCTATACGGAGAAACCCAGTCTCAAAAAACCAAAAAATAAAAAAATAAAAAAATAAAAAGGGATGTGTCTGGACACATCAGTGTTAAATATACTCATTGCTCTTGCAGAGGACCTGGGTTCAGTTCCCAGAACCCACACAGTGGCTCACAATGATCTATAACTCCAGTTCCAGAGAATCTGATACGCTCTTCTGACTTCTGAGGGTACCAGGCACAAGCATGATGCACAGGCATACATTCAGGTAAAACAAACACATAAAATAAAATAATTTTTTAAAAAGGAATACTCCACTAGATTTCTCCTTTGTATTTAACCCAGGACCAAGGCCAGGGAATAATGTAGCTCCCCCTTAGGGCAGGGTCTCCCCAGTTCAATTAACCTAAGCGTGATAACCCCTCACAGGCATCCCGGAAGCTAATTCATCCAAAGGACCCCTCAGGTGAGCTGGAGACTGGCTTCTTAGACAATGCTGCATCCTGCTGAGTTTGCAATCAGCTTCGAAGCCCACAGGATATATTAATAATGGTCTTCTCGGTTCTGTTATTCTGAGCACACTACAGCCGTGTTTGACAACTCACACAGGTCTTACTGAGATAGTGCTATTACTCTGGCATTTGCCCTCCATCGCCACAGGATGCTCTTCAGAGGCCAGCTGTGAACGTGCTCCTGGCCTGCATCAGGAGCTGCCCTGGAATGGGTTAGAACTGGAATGGGTTAGAAACCTGGTGTCTCAGGCTGCTCCATCACTGGATCTGGGCACTGCGTGGGTGGAGCCCGCATTTCCCACTGTAACATGCCTTGAGTCTGTCTCTCTCTCTCTCTCTCTCTCTCTCTCTCTCTCTTTCTCTCTCTCTCTTTCTCTCCCTCACTCTCTTCCTTCTCCTCTTCCTCCTTTTTCTTTCTCTGTGTGTATGCATGCAGGTTTGTGCAGGTGTGCGTGTCTGTGCCTGAAACTCACTATGTAGATCAGGCTGGTCTCAAACTCACAGAGATCTGTCTGCCTCTGCTCCCACTCTCTGAGTGCTGGCACTAAACATTTGTACCACCACAGCTCACTTTCTCTTCTTTTGACATTTTTTATTATATCTATTTATTGTTAGGGTGCGGGTGTGGGTGGAAGGTACCATTTATGCGGAGGTCAGAGGACAACTTGTGGAAGCAGTTCTCTGTGTTCCCCATGTGGCTGTAGGTATGGAACTCAGGATGCCAGCTCGGTTAGTCGGTTCGCAGGAACCTTCCCCTGTGGAGCCACTTCCCCTCCAGCTCCCTCCTTCCCTTACTTCCTCTCTTTGTTTCCAATCGTCTCCGTCTGTAGTTCAGGTTAGTCTAGAATTCTCTATGTAACCTAGGTTAGCCTTGAATGTGCTTTCTTTCTCCCTTGGCCTCTGGAGTGTGGAGATCACAGGCTTGCCCACTCGCCCAGCTCTTTGGTCTATTTCTGGCTCCATTTTGGGAACTCCAGAGCTAGATCTGTGATGTCAGCAGAGCCTCCCTCCTCCTGGCAGCAGAGGAACGCGTCTTCCTGCTCTTCCCGGGTACAGACCGGAGCGGGGGCACTTTGCTTACCGCAGCCCCCTTTGGAATGGGTCTGAAAGGCATATAAAAAGATGAATAAACATTTATTCAAGAAAATCTACGGACACGTGGGAAGCACAGTGAGAGCCTGTGGTTTTTTGAGCCACAATCCATTCCCCACTCCCTGTGCAGGACAAGATGGAAATTCCACTCCTGGCCACACAGCCAAGAACACTGCGGCCCCTCTGCCTGGCGTGCATGGGCTCCCACTTGGAAAGCTTTCCCCAGGAGGGAAGTGAGGGATACTGGGCTCTTGCCTCTTCTCTGGTTTGAAAGACAAAGAATTCAGTGTGCTGGAGTTCTTGAAAGAGGGTCTCATGTAGACCAACGTTTTTGTATCAGAGAATGATGAAGTCTTGAGTTTGGGAGTGACAGGCGTGTGCCACCAAGCCTAGCTTCTCTTTGCAAGCCCAGCACTGCGGGCTGGAACTCATTGACCAGCTTAGCTCATTGCTGAGTTGCAGGTTGAAAGGAAGCTATGTTTCAAAGGAAGGCAGAGGGATTGGTGAGATGGCCGCTGAGTGGGACAGCCCCAAGTTTGATCCCCACGTGGTGGAAAAAGAGACTGCCTGGGTCCCCTGTTCCACCAGAGGAGACCACACTGCACATGAATGCCCCTGAGTCGCCTTAAAACTGTATGGATGGTGGGGCTGGGGAGCCGATTCTGTAATCCTGGCACTCAGGAGGTGACAGCAGAAGGATCAGGGGTTTAGGGCTAGCCTGGGCTACCTGAGACATTGTCTTTAAAAAAAAAAAAAAATTAAAAGGCTGGGAATGAAGCTTAGCTGACAGGAAGCCCTGGGTTCTGATCCCAGCACTATATAAACTCGGGCTTGGGTTGTGTATACCTAAAATCTCAGCACTCAGGAAGCAGGGACAGACCAATCAGAAGTTCGTGGTCCAAGGTATCGGAGGTCAGTATCAGGTGTCTTCCTCCATTGCTCTCTGCCTTCTTTTTAGTTATTTTTAAATTACATTCATTTGTATGTGTACGGGGGAATGTGGGGGTCAGAGGTCAGCTTGTGCTTTCTCTCCTGCCACCATGTACAGTGTAGCCCGGGGATCGAACTCGGGTTGTCACGCTTGGCAGCTGCTTGCTGCTTTTACCCACAAAGCCATCTTACCAGTCTCTCTTCCTTCGAGACCAGCTTTCTTTCTTTCTTTCTTTCTTTCTTTTTTTTTTTTTTCCGAGACAGGGTTTTTCTGTGTAGTCCCGGCTGTCCTGGAACTCACTCTGTAGGGTCTCGAACTCAGAAATCCGCCTGCCTCTGCCTCCCAAGTGCTGGGATTAAAGGCGTGCGCCACCACCGCCCGGCAAGACCAGCTTTCTTAACTGAACTTGCAATTCACTAGATGGTAGGCTGGCTGGTCAATGAGCTCCAGAGAATGGCCTGTCTCCATCCTTATGCTCAGCAGGGTCCCTTGGGCCACATTTGGTGACAGTGTTGCCGATGAGGCAGCCCTCATCTCCTGAGATAATGGCAGTGGGATGTTGGGAAAAGGTCTCCCGACCTTCCCCCAGAGCCTAGAGGCAGCCACCCTGCCCAGGAAAAAAAGCTTACGTCTCCTCCTCCTCTGCCCCGGGGTTCATATTTCCTGTGCTTGGGCCAGGACTTAACCTTCGCTGTGAGTGTTGCTTTTTTTCTTTTTCAAACACACACTCCACGCACGCACGTGTATTTTGGGAAGGAGGAGGAAAGCTTCCAAGCTCTGTTAAGAGTAAAGTGAGGGGGGCACGGCGAGCGCAGACAGAGGCCCCATTCATAGCCCAGGCTGCGCGCCCCGGGCCGCTGCCAACACAAATGCAGGCGGATCCGAACCCGCGCAGCGCCGGCCACGCTCCAGCTTGAGGTCCCGCCGCCCCGCGCTGGCGCCACGCTGCTTTCTGCTGACCGCGCTGGAATCGCAGGCAATGAGGGACCCCTCGCCCCCGGGGGATAGGGGTAGGAGACGGGGTGGGGAGGGCGAGCACCTGGCTCAGTGTCACCACCGCGATGCACTATCCTCTGCTCAGAGCCTATTCGGCTCCCAGCGGCCAGAGCAAGGTTTCCAACTTATGTCCCTCCTGTTCGAGTCTGCAACGTTTGAGCGGACAAGACAGAGCTCTTGGGGCTGGCGAGACGGTTTGGTGGGTGAAGCACTTGCTGAAAAAGCCTGAGGACCTGCGTTGGTTTAGTTTTCCCCAGCACCCATCTGAAAGTTGATGTGTCTGTTTGCCCAGAGCTGGGGAGGCAGAGACTGAAGGATGAATGGATGAGCTCCAAGTTCATTAGGAGACCCAGGCTGAAAAAGTGGAGAGGGCCTGGGACCCACATAGAGAAAGGAAAACACAAACACGCAAACAAACCCAATCTCTCTCTCAACTATGCGCACTCTCTCCCTGTCTCTGTCTGTCTGTCTCCCCCCCCCCCCCCCCCCCCCCCCCCACACACACACAAAATAAATACAACGGAATTAAAAGTAAACCTGGAGAGTGACTTAGGAGACACCTCCTGGGACCTCTGGTCTCCAGGCATGCACACCATGTGCACCCTGTAATAACAGATGTGTACGCACATGTACGCTACACGCTCAAAAGAGAAAAAGAAGGGAATGGGGATGAAAGGAAAGCAAGAAAAGACTTGAGCCAATGAGATGGCTCGCAGGTCCCTGGAGCCCTGAGGGTTGGAGGGGAGGACTGCCTCCTGTCCTCTGGCTGCGCAAGGGCTGTGGGAAGCTTCCTCACAAACAAATGCACAAACGAAAGAGAGACAGACAAAGGTCAGTAAACAGAGGGAAGGCTCTTAGCTGAACCACTGGTCCTGGAGGCTGGGCCTCTGAAGTGAAATTTCTTTCCTTCATCTGGGTGACCTGATAGTTCACCGGCTGGGGTCCGGAATCTCTGTTTAATCCCCTGCAAACTGTGATTTTTTAGTTTTGATATTTTGTTTGTTTGTTGAGATGGGGTCTCTTCTACATAGCCCAGTCTGTTCTGGGACTCAGTATGTAGCCCAGGCTGACTCAAACTCACAGAGATATCCCCACTCCCTCCTAGTGCTGAGGTTAAAGGTGTGCACCACCATGCCCGGGCTTTGACTTTTCCTTTTGTTTGGGTTTTCATTTTCTTTTTAAAAATGTTTATTTTTTTTTTTTGTGTGTGTATGGGTCTTAGGGATGCATGAGTGTGTGTGTGTGTGTGTGTGTGTGTATGTGTGTGTACTTACTACATGTGTGCCTGGTGCCCACAGTGTTGTGAGCTGCCACATGGGTGCTGGGAATCGAACCCTGGTCCTTTGGAAGGAGAGCCAATGCTCTTAGCCCCGCCCCCAGCATCATCTCCTCAGGCCTGGTTTATTTTCTTTTGGGGTGGGCTAGCTATGTTGTCCAGGCTAATCTCAAACTCAATCTGTAGCCCAGGCTGGCCTCAGACTCATGAGGCTCCTGCCTCACCTTGCTGGTGCTTGGGTTAGACCTTCCTGAGGTCTGCGCTCCTGTGCCCTGTGCAGAGAAAGCTAGTGGATCTCAGAGGCACGATGACTGCAGTCACCTCCTCTGAGGTCACAGCTCCAGCACTGATGGGAAGTATATTGTTTGCCGTTGCTGTAACAGACATACCTGAAACTGGCTCCTCAGAGCTAACTGGGACTTGAACCAAAACTTTGTGCTTCCTATACAAGCCCCAAAGCCATAAACCCTAATAAAAATTTTATTTTATTTATTTATTGAGGTGGGGGCCATGTGTGGAGGTCAAAGGACAACTTGTAGAAGAAGATTCCCTCCTTCCTCCATATGGGCCCTAGGAGAGAACTTGGGTCACCAGACTTGGTGTCAGGCACCCTTTCCACTGAGCCCTCTTGCTGGTTTTAGTTTTATTTATTATGGATCTAGCGCCCAACTCTGGAGGAACTCGGTCTTAGATTAGGCAGCATTGTCTGTCCAGTCTCCACTTCTGGAGGAGTTGTGGCGAGAGGAAATCTGTCGGCTGTGGAAGGTCTCGCACATTTATAAGAAAGCTGGAGACCAGTCTCATTCACTCATCCATCCATCTTCTGGACAAGGGCTCATGTATCCAGGTTAGCTTCCAGTAGATATGTACCCAAAGATGACCTCTGGTCCTCCTGCCTCCATTTTCCAGGTGCCAGGATCACAGATGGAGTCATCTTGTCCAGCCACTGAGCCTGTGCTGCTATGCTATGGCCTTCGTTTGGTTCTTGGGCTAGCGTCTCACCAAGCAAGTCTCGCTGGCCTGGGACTTGTATATAGACCAGGTTGACCTGGAATCCATAGCCCCTAGTGCTGGCATTAAAAGCCATCCATTCTAGATGGATGTAGTGGCGCACACCTTTAATCTCAGCACTCGAGAGGCAGAGGCAGGCAGATCTCTGTGAGTTCAAAGCCAGCCTGGTCTACATACTGAGTTCCAGAGCAGCCAGGACTACATGGTGAGGCTTGGTCTCAAAATAAAAAAAAA
>NW_022196905.1:129179855-129193292 GCF_008632895.1 Mastomys coucha
AAAAAAAAAAAAAAGCATAGGGTTCCACGAGGACTACACCAACATCTTCCTGGGACTGAACCCTCTGCTGGGCTTCCTCTTTAAAAGTCAAAGGTCAAAAGTTCCACTTCCTTGATCTTCCCCCCATTGGAGATAAGGCTTTTACCACGTGAGTCCATTGAGGATGAACAGCTACAAACTGTAGCAAGGCGGATAGCTCCAAACCACAGGGGCGATGATTCTTTTCCTTTTCCGATAAAGGTGTTGACTACTAGCCATGAAGTCTCCCTCTGGATGAGCTCACACCCTCCTCCTCACCCCTCCCCAAGGTCATGCCTTCCACCTCCTCACACTGGAACGAACTTCCAAGACTCCCCCTGTGGAAGAGGTTTGGCAGTTTCCTGGTTTCGGAACCTCATTACTGAACTCTCATCGCCCAAATCACGGGCGGGCACAAAACCAGATGGCCAATCAGAGATTACTACCCAACTTCCTGTTTAGTTCAGGGATGAGCAGTGAGCCAAACGGAGCCAATCAAAGCCATACTTGAGCTGGGAACCCATCTTTTTTTTTTTTTAGACAGGGTCTCACTTTGTAGCTCTGGCTGGCATGGACAACTCATAGATCCTGCGGGCTCTGGCTCCCAAGGGCTGGGATTGAAGGTGTGCCACCACACCAGGCTTCCGGCCTGCACATGGGGTGGAATAAACAGTAGTGACCCTGTTGGAAATACTTTAGCTTCCAGATGATTTCAAGGACACAATGTTTCTAACACCCTCAGCTCCTGGCTGTTTCCCTCTCCTTGTTACAGAGCCAGGGGACTGGGCTGCCTCAGTGTTTTGAAGGAGTATTTTGAAGGATGAGGGAGGGGAGGGGAGAAGGGAGGGACAGCAGCCTCACTCGCGGAGTTCCTGTCAACAAAGTTGAAAAGCACGCTACAGCTTAGCAACACAGTTTACAAGCCACACCAGGATGGGGGCTGAGGGAGAGCTTAGGGAGGACTGTGGATAAAGATGGAGGTTGCAGGAGCTGAAGGTTTTGCTTAGATCAGCAGATGACCCCTTTCTGGGAAAGGATGGGCAATCCAGGGTGGGGACCACATGTCAGAGGCACATGAAGAAGGGACTAGAACAGAGTGTGGCCCAGAGGAGCCAGACGACAGACAGAGCAGAGCCAGGAGAAAGATTTGTGAAAGTCACAAGAGAAACAAGTTTAGTTTGAGGCAGACTAGCCTGGAGCCAACTCTTCAGGCAAGGCTGGCCACTCATTCAAGATGATCCTTTTACCTCAGCCGCCCAGTTTTGGTATTATAGTTCTGTCTCACCTCATCAGATTTTTTTCGATACATGGTCTGTGTTATCAGAGCTGGTCTTGAACCTCCAGTCTTCCTGCCTTCCAAGTGCTGGGATTACAGGTGTATACCTCTAAACCCAACAGGAATTGTGTTATTTTGTGTTTGTGTGGGGATCAAACCCTGGGCTTTGCCCATGCTGGGGGAATGATCTACTGCTAAGCCAAGCTCCCAGCCCTTCACTAGGGGAATCTAAGCAAACAACGACAGAACCACATTCCCTGCCCCTGACACTCCCATACCAGCTTGTTATAGAGCCCAGGCTAGCCTTAGCTTCCAGGCTAGCATGTTTCATCTTCATGGGTGTTTCAGGGACAAGTATGCACTCGTCTTGCCATGCCCAGAGTGTCACCAGTTTAAGTGTTAATAGCTCTAATCTCTTATTGTGACTGTCTTCGCAGTCCCATCCTGGGGTTAGCATTTTACTGTACCTCCTTTTCAATTGTTTTCATGTAGTACTGGGTATGGAACTCAGGGCCTAGCGCCTACAGACAAGCACTGTATCTCAGAACTGTACCATCAGCCCTCTTTACGTTTTTTTTAATGTTTTTTTTATTATTTATTTTTATGTGTATGAGTACACTGTAGCTGTACAGATGGCCATGAGCCATCATGTGGCTGCTAGGAATTGAACTCGAGACAGCCCCGCTCGCTCCGGCCCTACTCGCTCTGGCTTAATACACTGTAACTGTCTTCAGACGCACCAGAAGAGGGTGTCAGATCTTACCATGTGGTTGCTGGGATCCGAACTCAGGACCTTCAGAAGAGCAGTCAGTGCTCTTACCCGCTGAGCCATCTCGCCAGCCCTCTCTTTACATTTTAAGTGAGCCTGCACATGCCCATCATTTGGCTGAATTGTCTCAGTTCCTGCTCCATCAGATGGAGATGTTAGACTTCAGTCTCCAGGGGCAGCTTGGCTGACCTGACTGACCATCCAGTGGGCATTCTGAGTCTAGCTCTCCCACATCTGAAGAATCGCTTCTTAGACATCCATCCCTCTCTGTGGCTCAGCTAGTACAGACACTTCCTGTGCAAGCCTGCTGACTTTTGTTCCTTGGAACTCACATAAAGATGTAGAGAGAGAGAACTGACTCTTAAAACTTGTCTTCTGATATCCACATGTATGCCACAGCACACCCCACGTTAAACATTAATAATAGTTTTTAATGAATTCATTTAAATTAACTTTTCATTTTAATTAATTTTAATTAATCATTTTTTAAATTAATAAATATTTAAAAATTCTTTCTTTGGATGGGGTGTGTGGCCTCAGCAGGAAAGCACCTGCCTAGAATCCCCCAGTGAGGGGCTGGGGGCGTGGCTCAGTGGTAGAAGTTCTCTCAGAATGTCTAAGACCAGGGATTCCTTCCACAGCAAAAAGATGTGGAAGAAGCAAAAAATGAGAGAAGAGGGCTTTTGGTAGGAGGCAGTCCTGCTTCCTTCATGACAGCCAGCCTTGTTATTTAGTTCTTGTGGAGGAGGAGGAATAGCCCCTGGGCCTGGAGCGAGGAGTGGAAAGGCATACCTGGAAGGGGAGAGACCTGAGAATCAAAGGCAGAGTGAGGAAGGGCTTTCTCATGAAATCAAAAGGGAGCCAGTGACGCATTCAAGGGCGACTGAGGAATCCTGAGGTTGGAAACGTACCTCGGTGATTTTTACATCTATTCCATGGGGTGAGTGAGGCTCTTTGTACACTGTGGAACACTGTGGCATTGATTTTCTGTGCCCGAATAGGGTCAGGCCCCTCCAGGTGCCAGCCTTTCTCTCTAAACGTTTAGCTGGGTGGGGTAGGCTCCGCTGAGCAGCAGGCTGTCTGGGGTATGTGTGTATGTGACACGAAGTTGGTAGTGCACAGCCAAGGAGGCACAGGCAGCCAGCGGGTCAGGGCCCTTCTTTAAACCAGGCTGTGGGAGTCTTGCCACAAGTGAGTGAGAACTTGTGTGAGTGAGAACTTGGGTCGGCCGGGGCTGTAGAAGGGGTCCATGCTCTCCTTGTATTTCCAGCCAACTTGTCTTACTGCGCCTCATCCATCCCCCGCCCTGGCAGAGTCTGGTAAGGAGCAGCTGGACCTGAGAATGTCATCATAAGGTTTGGTGTTCACAGCCAGTGGGAGGGAGGTCCCCATGTGTCATAGTTGGGAGTTATAGTTTCTTGCTCAGCTCTCTGAACACAGCCTGATGGGGGCTGCACTCAGAATTGCAGCTTGTAAGACCTGCCTGGGCTTCTCTTCTAGTTTCCTTCCTGTTACTGAGATTAAACACTCTGGCCAAAAGCAATTGATGGAGGAAAGGACTTATTTGGCTTACCCTTGCATGTCACAATCCATCATCTAGGGAAGCCAGGGCGGGAACTGAAGGCAGGACCGGGAAGGCTGGCTATTCTGAGCAGCAACATTACCTCTGACCAGGGAACTCACCTACAGCCAGCAGGAATGCTAGATGGATGCTGCTATCCGGCTTGCTCACCCAGGCTCACACTTAGTTAGCTTTCTTATACAGCCCGGAACTACTAGAGTAGGGAATGGTGCCACCTGCAGTGGGCTGAGCCCTCCCACAGCAGTTGGCAATCATAACCCCTCCCTCATAGATATGCCAACAGGCCAATCAGATCTAGGTGATTCCTCAACCGATTCTTCCTTCTCAGGTGACTCTAGGCTGTGTCAAGTTGGCAGTACAAGCTAACCAGAAAAAGTTCATGGGAGGGAAGAGACCAGCAGAATCCCCAACTCCCATCGCCTGGTGGGATCCTGCCTCTGGCCTAAATTAGTCTTTTTTTCTTTTTTTAGATTTTATTTATTATTATATGTAAGTACACTGTAGCTGTCTAAAGACACTCCAGAAGAGGGCATCAGATCTCATTACAGATGGCTGTGAGCCACCATGGGGTTGCTGGGATTTGAACTCAGGGCCTTTGGCTGAGCCATCTCTTCAGCCCCTAGTCTTTTTTTTTATCAAGGATTTGTCACTTACATTTCCTCTACAGGGCAGGCCAGTGCAGACTGATCTCAGTCCAGGCTACCTGCTGTGTACTGTCACTCCATCTTGGCCATGTGGCAGGGGCTCCTTTAATAATTATCACTGAAGGGGCTGGAGAGGTGCTTGGCAGTCAACACTGGCTGCTTTTCCAAAGGACCTGGGTTCCGTTCCCAGGACCCAAACAATAGCTCATGACATCTGTAATTCCAGTTCCTATGGATCCAATACTCTGGTTGAGCCACTGTGGGCACCAGGCACACACATGGTGCTCATGAACATGGAGCAGCTCATGAACATGGGGCAAATACATACATGTAGGCAAAACACTCATACACATTTAAAAAATTGTTCTTAAAAGTATCCTAGTTGGGTGTGGTGGTCTTTAATGCCAGCATTTGGGAGGCAGAACGGGATGATCGCTCTAGGCAATTTGGTCTATATAGGAAGTCCCAATCCAGCCAAGGCCATATAGTGAGTCCTTGTCTCATACAAAGTTATCATTGTTATTACTACTTTGGTGGTATTGGAGATTGAACTTAAGGCCTCCTACATGCTAGGCAGTAACTCTACCATTGCACTACACGCCCCCTCAACCTCCCCTGCCCTTCACTGGGGAATCACTGGATTCTGAGGTACCACCAAGCTTTGCATCCACTGTCTCTTCTCTCTCTTCTTTGAAAAAGGGTGTTTGTTTTGTTTGTTTGTTTGTTTATATTTTTTTGAGACAGGGTTTCTCTGCGTAACACTGGCTGTCATAGAACTCACTCTGTAGACTAGGCTAGTCTCAAACTCACAGAGATCTGCCTACCTCTGCCTCTGTGAGTGCTGGGATTAAAGACATGTGCCACTACCCTCCAGATAGGGTCTTGATAAGTTACTCAGGCTAGCCTTGAACTTGTTCTCTGCCAAGGCAGGTCTTGAACCTGAATCCCTCCCATTTCAGCTCCCTTAAAGCTGTGACCACAAGCTTGCATCACCAGGTCCATCCCATAAGGATTTCCCAGTGCACAAAAACCTTGCTGAGGCATAGGCTGAGTGAGGAGGTACGGAGCCATCTTATTGTTGGCTTCTATGATGCCCCATTCTAGACTCTCCAAAAGAGATCTGAGGTTCTCCATCACTGTCTCAAGTCTACAGTCATTGGATCCCAGGGACAGCAGAGCTTTGAAGACGGACCACCTAAGATGAGATCAGCTTCCAAGCAGAAGCAGTCACCTGAACCAGTATGTCCCCTCAAACAATGACTTCTGGAGATCATATCACAGAGCTGATTGGCCAGACTATGCTCTGACCAGGTCTGCTTAACTGCGCACGCCTGTTACCTACCCTGATTCTTCCTCATATTAAACCTAAAGTTCATGTCAGTACCCCCAAAAAAGTCTTGGGATTATTAGCCCTCTTTATCTGTCTCTCTTTTGGATACAAAACCTGGTTAAAGCTCTCTGCTTTCTCTAAGCATTCTCTGTAATTGTACTGGGACAGTGCCAAAGCTAGTTTGTTGGGGCTTTTCAAGCTGGGGCTCTAACCCGGGGTCTCCTGAGCAGTGAGGAGCTTTTCCTAGAAAGAGGCTCAGCTTGCAAAGTGTCTGCCACACAGCCATGAGGACCTAAGTCTGATTCCCAGAACTTATGTTACAGAGTTGGGCATGGTGGCTTGTGTCTGTAACCCCAGCATGGGGGAGGCAGTGAGAGGCAAATCCCAGGAGTCTGCTGGCCAGCCTGTCTACCCAAAGCCACAGACTTTAGTTTCAGTGAGAGGCCCTGTCTCAAGAAATAAGATGGAGCCAGGCGGTGGTGGCGCACGCCTTTAATGTCAGTACTCTGGAGGCAGAAGCAGGCAAATCTGAGTTCCAGGCCAGCCTGGTCTACAGAGGGAGTCCCAGGCCAGCCTGGTCTACAGAGGGAGTCCTAGGCCAGCCTGGTCTACAGAGTGAGTCCCAGGCCAGCCTGGTCTACAGAGTGAGTTTCAGGACAGCCTGGTCTACAGAGTGAGTTTCAGGACAGCCTGGTCTACAGAGTGAGTTTCAGGACAGCCTGGTCTATAGAGTGAGTTTCAGGACAGCCTGGTCTACAGAGTGAGTTCCAGGACAGCCAGGGCTACACAGAGAAACCCTGTCTCGAAAAATTTTTTTCTCCAGAGTGCTGGAGAAATGAGCCCCGGTCTGTGTTTTGTCTGTGGAGGGAGGGTCCACTGGAATCAGGACACACATGTGCCCTTGTATGAAGCCAGCCTCTATTGCTACCCTGACCCTGGAACCTGTTCCATTCCAGGAGTGTGGTGATCATATCCCTGACCAGGTCCTGCTGTCGCCAATGTACCACCTGTGGTACAGTGAGTATCCCAGGGGCCAATGGCTGGGACTGACATGACATGGGCTATGTCGCCCCCTATCGTCTGATGTGCTCCGCATAAGTCAGTTTGATCCTTGTGGAGTGGGTACTGAGAGCTCAAATCCTTATTTCTCTCTCTCTCTGTCTCTGTCTCTCTCTGTCTCTGTCTCTCTGTCTCTCTCTCTCTGTGTATGTGTGTGTGGTGTACATGGTAAGTGAATGTATGCTATGAATCTCATGTTAGGGGGTAGAGGACAACTTTTAGGAGTTGTTTCCACCACACTGGCCCTGTGGCCGGAACTCAGATGACCAGGCTTGACCACATGTGCTGATACCCTGTGCTAGCTCACAGTCCCTCAAATTCTGTTTTTGAAAGAGACAAGCAAGACTAAAGTAGTAGGGTAGAAAGTTTGAGGCTACCCTGGTCAAGTGACTCTCTGTTAATATAAAAAACGCAAAGAAGGGCTGGGTGTATAGCTTCACTGTAGGCATTTCCCTGAGGTGTACAAGTCTCGGTCTCAGTGCTTAGCAGTGGACAAAAACAAATCAAACCAAACAAGCAACTGGTGGAGCGATGGGATCTGAAGGCCGGGAGTGTGGTTCAATGTAGACCACTAGTGAGCTGAGCCGGTGCTCAACACTAAGCACTTGTGCTTGCTTTGGACCCACCTGTGCCACAGACCTTCCTTCACTGGGACTCAAAGAGCTAATTCTGAAGTAACTCTGGGGATCCATTCTACCGTGGCTAGAGCAGGCCCTGGGAGGGGATCATCCTACTGTGTCTTACTAGGAAGATGGTTCTAGAAGCTTCCGGTCCTTTCTAAGGTAGCCTTTTCCATCTTAGGTGAGTGTAGCTCATCCGGCTGGTGACCTCTGGCTGCCCAGAGGTGGCAAGAGCCATCCATTACCTGTTTCCACATTACCAGGGAGTCTGGCTCTGTGGCATCCACATGGGTACATTTCACAAGAATACACATACAAAGACCACATGAAGCATGGAGAAGGGACAGGCGAATGGAGACAACATGCTGGAAGTTAGAAAGGATATCAAAGCCATGGAACCCATCTTACCTGAGAAGGGAGTATAGCTGAAAATGGTGGGGCACACCTGCCATTTCTGCTACTGAGAAGGCTGGGGCAGGAAGATTTCAAGTTCAAGGCTTATCTTGGCTACAGAATGAGTTCTAGGGAGCCTAGGCAACTTAGGAGACCCTGCCTATCGAGAGAGAGAGAGAGAGAGAGAGAGAGAGAGAAAGAGAGAGAGAGAGAGAGAGAGAGAGAGACAGAGAGACAGAGAGAGAGAGACAGACAGAGAGAGAGAGAGACAGACAGACAGAGAGAGAGAGACAGAGACAGAGACAGACAGAGACAGAGACAGAGACAGACAGAGACAGAGAGTGACAGAGAGAGAGGCAGAAAGAGACAGAGAGAGACAGCGAGAGTGCTGAGATATAATGTACAAGCAGAAAAGTTGCTAGAATCCCCCAGGGAGGGGCTGGGGGTGTGGCTCAGTGGTAGAGCTCCTGCCTGGAATTCCCCAGTGAGGGGATGGGGGCATGGCTCCTTGGTAGAGTACCTGCCTGGAATCCCTCAATGAGGGGCTGCGGCGTGGCTCAGTGGCAGGAATTCAAGGAACTCAAGGCCATTACACAGCTAGTCTATTACACAGCAAGATCCTGTTTCAAACAGCAAACAACAAACAAAACTAAAAGAGAATTCAGTTTTGCTTCATGAATTGTAAAAATCACCTTGCTTGTGCTGATAGCTTTGCATGCTCTCCTGTTCAGATATCAGGAGTAGCTGATGGCAAGGCAGGGAGGCATGTGGGACCTCACAGTGCTTACTGAGGTGCTTGTGTGCCATCCTGCTGCATTCACAAGGGCAACACCAGCAGGTGCCTCCCACTGTGTACCCAGCTGTACCAGTGACCTGAGACCTCCCACTTATGCCTTAACAGATGTGAAGTGCTCCCTGGCTATCATACTGTGTGCCCAGCTGTATCAGTGACCTGAGACCTCCCACTTATGCCTTAACAGATGTGAAGTGCTCCCTGGGGTAGCCATGTTGTGATTTCTTTTCCCAGTTCCTTGGAAGAATTTGAAGCATTCTGTTTTGTTGTGTCCCCCGGCATGGTTGAGCTTGCCACTGTGACAAGACACCTGACATAAACAAAAATGGCTTACCCTTGAAGAGGTCAGCTAACTAAAGACTGTTGAGAAATCCCACTGGCCCTAGAACATGAAGACCCCTCCCCTCCCAGAAGTTAGTGGAACACGTAGGCTGGAAGGGGGAAGCTGAAGCCCCTACTACCTCATTACCAATCGGCTTAAAGGGCGCACTGTCCTGCCAATCACATTGTGCCTAGTTGCTGATGCTCTATTCTGCTCCTGGAAAGTGTATAAAAACTTGCTGATCAGCCACCCAGGGTCACCTTCAGGTGCAGGACGACCCCAGCAAGCTCAAACAATAAATTCCTCTTGCTTTTGCATGGATCCCCGGCTCTACGTGGCTTATTCAGGGTGTCCCCCAGTAGCCAGGGCCCCTTAGAGTCTTACATTTGGTGCATTGGCTGGGAATCAACCCCCTGTGGGGACGCACTGGTACTGCAAGGAGAGGGGTCCCTGGGCCCGAGAGTGCCCCAACAAATGGAAGGTGGGGGCAGGAAATCCCAGGCCTTGGGAAAAGCACCCCCAAACACAAAGATGTTAGTCCTGGGGAAAGACAGTGTCTAGGGAGGACAGGGTTCAGACCCCCTCCCTGAACCCAAGGTAACTCTGAGAGTGGAAGGGAAACTCAATTCTTGGTGGACACGGGCTCAGCACTCAGTCCTCCTCCAAGCCGATGGATGCACTTCCAAGAAAAGAATCTTGGGTCCAAGGAACCACTAGCACCAAAATGTATTCATGGACTACCCAAAGAACAGTGGACCCAGGGGTGGGCTAGGTATCCCATTCATTTATGGTCACCCAAGACTGTCCCTATCCTCTGTTGGGGTGAGACTTACTCGACAAGATGGGGGCTCAGATACACTTCCTGCCCATGGATGGGGGAAAGACCTCTCTGACCAAACCCTGCTGGAAGCTGAGGCTATCTGCTTTACAGACAGGAGCAGTTTTTTCCATGAAGGTGAGAGATGAGCAGATGCTGTCATGGTGGATGGCACAAATGGCATCTGGGCGGAACCTCTACCCCCTGGCATATCAGCACAGAAAGTGGAGCAAGCTGCTCACTCTCACCAAGGCCTTGGCACTTGGGGCCAGCAAGAAAATTAACACCTACATGGATAGCAGGTATGCCTTTGCCACAGCCCATGTCCACGGGACTATTGCATACAGAGAGGGGACTGCTCACATCAGAGGAAAAAGAAATAAAAATCAAACAGGAAAATCTTGGATTTCTTGGATGCCCTGATGAAGCCAGCAACTGTATTATTCATTGCCCCAGGACATCAGAAGGGAAGAGACTCTGGCCTGAGGCAATAACCAGGCAGATCAAGTGGCTCGAGAAGTGGCTATGCAGGAGCCTATCCTGGTTATGGGCCTGCAAGAGACACCTGCTGGGGAATGGGACTGGACTAAGGGATGGCCTTTATATACTGAAGAAAGGACTCAGATCGCTAGCCACCCTACCAGCTACTACCTAGAGAAGGGCAGTGGCACACACAAAAAGAAAAAACTATACTCCCCAGAAAGCAAGCAAAAGACTTACGAGGCCAAATGCACAGATGGACTCATTCAGGGGACAGAAAGCTTGCCTAAGCAGCTAAGGGATCTAAAGTATATATAACAGACCTCAGGTTTTGGGCCAGAGAGATAATAGAACAGTGTAAGGTATGCCAGCAAGTGAATGTTTATGCAGCCAAGAGTAAACAGGGCAAAAGACCGTGGGGAGAATGGCCTGGGATATACTGGTAGGTTGATTTTACAGAAGTTAAGCCAGGAAAATATGGTTACAAATATCTTCTAGTGTTTGTAAATACTTTCTCTGGATGGGTTGAGGCTTTCCCTACCAAGCAGGAAACAGCTACCATGGTAGCTAAGAAGATATCAGAGGAAAATTTCCCGAGGTTTGGAGTGCCCAAGGTAATTGGATTGGACAATGGTCCTGCTATTGTCTCTAAGGTAAGTCAGGGATTAGCAGAGACATTGGGGACTAAGTTGACCTTAGAGACTAGAGGGGACTGGGTGGTGCTCCTTCCCCTGGCCTTGTTCCGAGCCTGGAATACCCCCTACCACTTTAACCTGGCTTCTTTTGAGATCCTGTATGGGACCTCCACTCCCCTGACCCAAGCTCTTGATTCCCCCAGAGTGATTTTTCACACTGACAAGGATCTTATAGCTTTATTGCAAGCTTTCCAGATCAGCCACCAGGAATTGTGGCCTAAACTTAGTGCCCTGTATAACAGAGGTACCCAAAGTTGGAGACAGGGTATATGTTAAGAGGCATTGTGCTGAAAACTTGGAAGCAAGTGGAGAGGGCCACTCCTGGTGTTGCTAACCACCCTTACCTCTGTTAAAGTGGATAGAGACCAGCACCTGGGACTGACTGATAGCAGCCAGACACCCAAACAATCTCCTTATGCAAGGCCAAAGAAACCATGAGATGGCTATGGTCTATCTTCCAGCACTGAGCCTTGGCAGCAGCCCTCACAATCCTACCAGGGTGACTTGGCAGGTACTCTCAGCCACTGGAGATGTGGCTTGGTCCACTACGGAGGAATACCTGCATTGTATCTGGTGGCTGGACCTTGTCTTTGATCTCTGATTTAGCTGTGGGCCTTGACTTCTGGGGTGTCCCCGCCCTGGAAACACCTGGGAAGGGATTGCCAAAATGTGGGGGATGAGGGACTTGTAAATCTAAATTGTGTCCCAGAAGCAGCCTTGGAGGGTGGGGCTTAGGGTGCAGACACCCAAAGTTGAGGACTGTCCTGAGAGAAACCCCCATATATGTATACCCCCGAGATGGGAGAAGCCAGTAGCAGGCCCATCAGTGCTGGGGTGCCATCCACTTTTTCTGTGCTACCTGGGGGTGTGAAACATCGGGAAGCACATTCTGGAGATCATTCCAGGGGTAAAGATTCAATGGTCAAGGTGAGAGAAGGGCTAGCCAAGTGGAAAAGAGAAAGAGAACAAGCCCAAGGTTGGTTTGAATCTGGTTTAACAATTCTCCTTGGTTCACCACCCTGATCGTTTCCATAGTAGGCCCCTTAATCACCTTGTTTTTACTTTTGACTTTTGCCTCCTACATTTTGAACTACTTGGTCATTTTTTAGGGAACACATGGATACAGTACAACTAATGATCTTAAAGCAGAAATACAGAGAATTAGATACAAAAGACTAGGAGTATGAGCTATCAGAAAACCAGCAATAGCTTCAGGGTTGAAGCATGCACAAAGAAAAGGGGGGAATGAAGAGGTCTAAAGACTGCTGGAAAATTCCACCAGGCCCCAGAACATGAAGACCCCTCCCCTCCCAGAAGGAAGAGGTCAGTGGAACACGTAGGCTTGAAGGGAGAGGCTGAAGCCCTACTACCTCATTACCAATCAGCTTAAAGGGTGCACTGTTCTACCAATCATAGTGTGCCTAGTTGGTGATGCTTTATTCTGCCCCTGGAAATTGTATAAAGACTCACAGAAAGGGCTGCCTGGGGTCACCACCTCTCCTTTGGGTGCAGGACAACCCCAGCGTGTTGGAACAATAAATTCCTCTTGCTTTTGCATGGATGCCCAGCTCTGCTTGGCTCACTCAGGGAGGTCCCTGGTGGCTGAGGCTCCTTAGAGTCTTACACTCTTGTTCATGTTCCAGAGATTTTAGTGCATGGTCAGCTGGGGCTGGGGAGAGGTTAGCAGGTGGCAGCTAGATGGCAGGATGAAGCAAAGCTGCTCACTCCATGGTGGCCACACACAGCAAGAGGAAGAGTCAAGGCCAAGCTAGTCCCAATGCGGGGCATTCTCCCAACTGGACCTCACCTTGTACAAGCTATTCAGCTATGAATTCATCGGTGGTTGACAAGGGTGCCTGGTGCTCTCCTGATCTAATCTCCTCTCAGGAGTGCCCTAGCTGGAAGCTGAGAACACAGGAGCTTGTTCGCCCAAAGGACACATCCAAATAGTAACAAGGACACAGGGTGAGCATCCTTTAACTCCAGTGTCACTGTTTTAGGAGACTCCTAGAAATGGCAATGCTGAGTTATATTCTGAGTGTGTCTTCTTCTTATATTTAAAATATTTACTTTTAATTATGTGTCTCTGTGTGCATGTGAGTGTTAGGTACCAGCAGAAGCCCGAAGGTGGTATTGGCTCCTTGGGAGCTAGAGTCACAGGTAGTTGTGAGCTGACTTGGGTCATGGGAAGTGAACTTGGGTCCTTTGAAAGAGCAGTACTCACTTTTAACTACTGAGCCATCCTTTTTGAAATCGAGTCTCACTGTATAACCCTGGCTGGCCTGGAACTCACTATGTAGACTAGGCTAGCCTTGAACTCAAAAAGACCTGCCTGCTTCTGGCTCCTAAGCACTAGGATTAGAGGTGTGTGCCACCATACCTGCCCCTCCACATTTTAAAAAAATATTTATTTTGTATGTACATGGAGGCTCCTAGGTGATTCTAAATCCAGGCAAACTGCTGATCAAGACCGTTTGTATGCAAGGGGGCACAGTAAACATGACACAACTGCTCCATTGGATGGTCAGAGTGAAAGTTTTTATCACAGACACGAGAGAATAACCAGAGGCATCTGAGAAGTGTCTAGAGCACAGAGAAAGAAGTAGACTGAGCATGACTTGTAGATTGGACATGGCCAG
>NW_022196905.1:129193302-129204783 GCF_008632895.1 Mastomys coucha
GGGTAGCCAGAGATACACCCATGTTATAAGAAGGGTAAGTAGCTAAGGGGAGGGAAGCCCATGGGCTGGAGAGAGTTTTGGGTAGGGGAGGTGAGAAAGGCAGGATGCTATAGCATAGAGGCATGGGCTTTGATATGCAACCACAGGGAGCCATTTGTAAGGGAAATGGCTCCTTATGGTAAATGGGACCTGGTCTCACAAGTTCCCCCAGGAATGGGGGTGTTAATTTCTGGATATCTGACAGCCCGAGATTTATCAAAGACCAACAATTCCATCCAAATAGAGTCATTGTGGTAGGGCAGCCTGGAATCCCAGAACTTACAGTTGAGGCAGAAGGATCATAAGCACTAGACCAACTGATACACACACTGAGTTGTAGGCCAGCCTGAGCTATAAAGTGGGACTGTCTCAAAGTCCCACACTTCCTGAGAAACACAACTAGGTGGCTGACCATGGGTCATTACAGGATGTGGGTATTAGGTTTGGGTCCCTTGAATCTGGAGAGACTGAGGGACATCTGCTGTCATATGAAGCCAGGGCATGGTCCAGATCTGGAGATACAGGTTTAGCAGTGTCATGAAGGTTCTCAGGGCCTGCAGCTCTATCCTGCAACACCAGGAACATCCAGGAGAGAACTACTGGGAAGTCATCCTGCCCAGCTCCATCATGTGCCATCTTCTCTAGAAGGAGGCCGGCCTAGCCCATTCTGCTCAGAGGAAAGTAAGCTGCCAGCAGATGGGGCAGAGGCAGGGGCTTTGTTTGGGTCAGGGGCACACTAGTCTCCAGTGGGTATGTGGCCTCTGTGGGTACTTATTCTCACCCTTGGAGTATTGTCAGGATATGAGGAATATCTGTGGAAGAATTTTCAGTGGTAGGAAATTGAGAGAGGGATAAAGGAAAGCTCTTCCTGAGACCAGGGAAACCCAGCTAGGTGGCAGGCCACAGAAAGCTGGCTGGGTGGAGACATGAGGATTCACTTTCTTTTTTTTTTTTTTCTCGAGACAGGGTTTCTCTGTATAGCTCTGGCTGTCCTGGAACTCACTCTGTAGACCAGGCTGGCCTCAAACTCAGAAATCCGCGTGCCTCTACCTCCCAAGTGCTGGGATTAAAAGCATGTGCCACCACCACCCAGCCAGGATTCTCTTTCAAGCTGCAAAGTGTTAGCATTAGAAATGTCTACTGGAGCCGGGCGGTGGTGGCACATGTCTTTAATCCCAGCACTTGGGAGGCAGAGGTAGAAAGATTTCTGAGTTCGAGGCCAGCCTGGTCTACAAAGTGAGTTCCAGGACAGCCAGGGCTACACAGAGAAACCTTGTCTTGGAAAAACAAAAAACAAAACAAAACAAAACAAAGAGAAATGTCTACTGGCTTGCTGTTTGAGCTTAGTGTAAAGATGGGAAGGCAGGGTGTGGAGGATAACTGGTTGTGCTGGGAAAGAAAGGCAGAACAGCAGGCAGCATTCCTGAAGAATGGCCAGACAAGGGACCAGGGCCAGTGACAGCAATGTGAAGGGATATTCAAGTTGGCAATGAGCCCTTGGGGGGCAGGGTGAGTGCTTGTGAAAGACCCTGCCATGTATATTCTGCTGGGAACTGAACAGCTGGGAGGCATCTGAGAGGGAGGAGGGGTACTTCAGCTTTAGCCTCAAGAGGAAGCACTGGGCACTGGGGGAGACTCTAGGGCTCCAGCAGGAAGACTAATTGGCTTTCAGTTTTCAATTAACTTGCCTGGTCACAGCTTCCCACAGAGAGGTGTCAAGTGTGCTCCTTGTCCAGGTGCATGGAGAATCTGTGGCTCTAGTAAACAGACCCTATTCCCACTCCTGCTGCTCTCTGCAAATGGCTCCCTCTGCCCGACCCATGGACTTCAGGAGCTGAGCCCAATTCACACAATAAATTGTAATGCTAGGACAAGAATGTGTTTTATTTACCACAAAAACAATTGTAACATAATTCTCTTCAAAAAACCCAACAGAATATACAAAGCTTTTCTATCTGTACTGACCCACTGACATCAGCAGTTGGAAAGGAGGTGGGGGTGAGGCTGGGAGCTAAGTCAAGAACATGAACACACACACACAACCTGCTTTTCCAAGCAGTTCTCTGCTTTAGGGGACTACCCTTTGCTACTGTGTATGAACCTGGAGAAACAGTCTGTCAGGGCTGGCAGGGTGTCTGTCTTCCAGGGGTGGCAGGAGCAGTCTGCAGTGGGGAGCTCCACCCATCCCTAGCCACATTACGATGGAAGAGTCCAGTCTTGCTTGCAGGAGCTGAGACCCTAGGAATGGAACAGAGTGTGAGGCACGTGCCAAGACCTGCAGTCTCAGAAGAAAGCAGCTATCAGGAAGGCCAGGATGTGGTGGTATCACACACAAGCAGAGAGGAAGCCAGGCCCCAGGTGGTTCTGTGGTCCAGGGAACAGGCATAGTTCCCTGATGGGTAACACAGGGAACACACTTAAGTATGGCCTCCTTGATGGCTTCAGGAAACCAGAACCATGAACACAGAAATAACAACAAAATATATAGGCCCTAACCTCAGAATATCAGGTCAAAAATTTTTCTACATGAGGCTGCAAGTGGTTGGATTTTTTCTTTCTGTTTAAAAATGTATTTTTATTTTATGTGTACAGGTGTTTTGCCTGTGTATGTCTGTGCAGCATGTGCATACAGGACCTGCAAAGTCCAGATCTCTTTGAGCAGGCAATTGGGAGCTGTCATGTGGGTGCTGGGAATTGAACAAGGAAAGAGCAACCAGTGCTCTTAAGCACTGAGCCATCTCTAACTCTCAATTTCTTTTCTTGGTGGGTGGAGCCTGGGGTCAAACTTAAGGGTTCTTTAGAGTCACAGAAGTTATGATAGTCTTGATGTAGTAAGGAATTTATTGCAGACTTACAATCTGTAGTCCAGCTCCCAACAATCCACTCCCAACAATGGTCAGCAGCAGCTATGAATGGAAGTCTGAGGATCCAGCAGTTGCTCAGTCCCACAAGGCAAGCAATTTAAAAAAGAGCGAGCTTTCCTTCTTCCTTATATAGGTCTCCAGCAAAAGGTGTGGCCCAGGTTAAAGGTGTTACCACACCCTTAACCCCAGGTGACCCCGAATGAACTCGTAGATCTTTCTATCTCAATCCTCTGGGATTCGTAGCCACTACACCTCCAGATCTCCATGCCAAGATTCAGGTCGGAAACTTGTTATCTCTCAGCCTCCAGATTAGGGCCAGGTGAGCCCTCCAATTCTGGATTGCAGTTCATTTCAGATACAGTCAAGTTGACAACCAGGAATAGCCACTACAGGGCCATTCCTAAGGACTGTCCAACTTGGGCTGTGTTTTCTTTTTTGAGACAGGTTTGTAAGATGTAGACCAGGCTGGCCTTCAATGTACAGAGATTCACTTGCCTCTGCCTCCCAAGTGCTGGGATTAAAGGACCGTTCCACCATGCCTACTCTTGCCTTGGCTCTTGACCCAGGCTGTCTCCTCAGCTGGCCTGCTACTCAATGATCACCTGGCTTTTCTACATGGGCTCTTAGGCTGTTTGTTAAGGCTGAGTATCTAAAGTGCTGATGCAGGTAGTTCTTCAAGGCATTTGTTATTTTCAACTGTTTTTCAAGGAGTACATGCATTTAAAAAAAAGATTATTTATTTTACATGAGTACGCTGTAGCTGTTTTCAGACACACCATAAAAGGGCATCGGATCCCATTACAGATGGTTGTAAGCCACCATGTGGTTGCTGGGAATTGAACCCAAGACCTCTGAAAGAGTAGTCAGTGCTCTTAACTGCTGAACCATCTCTCCAGCCCCCATATGTGTCTTTAAACTATTTCAAGATGGAACGGTGCCCCTAAGGCCACCCATGGGAGCCACTTTTCATGGGTTCTACAACTCCCTCCCATGGTCTGAGCCTCTCACAATGTCAATATCCACACTAAAGGTATAGGATAACTTCTCCATGATCACTAACCTTCCTTTGCACAACGGTGGGGGGCAGAGGCCCAGGCTCCCCTCCTTCTGCACAGTATGGAAGGCACTGAGCTGGCATACAGACACAGTTGTCTGAAGCTGCTGCACACTGCCTGTCTTGGCTGGGTCTGAAAGCCTTTCATTAGCAAGTGTCCTAACAAGCAGTTGCTTAGGGAAAGTAACTGTGTTCAGAGAAGCTGCTGCCTGCACAGAGGCACAGCACATTTATTCCTGCCACACCAGAGCAACTGCGTAAACCATAATGAGTCAAATGGGGAAGAAGTGAGAAATGGGTCTTTGTGCTAGAAGGTACTTAGTAAAACTTTTGATATAAAGCCCTTAGTGAAATTTCTTTAAATTGGTGTTGAAAAGAATGTTTGAACTCAAAGCCAGCACCATGGTCAATGTCAGAAGGGCAATGGCTCCACTGTAGGACCAGAAGATAGGCCTGTAGTTTCATCCATCACCACTGATCAGGGAGGCAAGTGTGGGAAAATCCTGCTAATTAAGGCCCAAGCCCACCCCTGACTGAGTAGCTTCTGGAGCTCAGCATGTAATGGAAGACTCCCTTCATTGGCAGGGTTTCTCCTTCTCTCTGATCTTGTCTGGGGAATTCAAACCCCTACACATGCCTCTACCTGAGGAATGTCATGTAGCCTTAGATTGCAGAATTAACTTTGTTTCTCCACATAAAAACCTGTTTAGCTAGAACCTGAGATGCTAAAATGCTTCCCCATGCTAAAGAAGCATTTTGGTACCCAAAGCCTTCTGTCTTTGCCCATCTTGGATGTTTCTATTCCTCATCCCCCATATTAGATATGGCTTGAATAACCCCAGAGAAAATTGATCTGACTCCCCACAGCTGGTCCTGGTGTGATCATTTACCACACATACTCACAAGGCTTCTGAACCCATTGGTCCTCTCCGCTCCCATTGCCCATTTGGACCAATATCGGCCTATGATCCCCAAGGGCAGAGAGAGTGAGACAAGTTTTGAATAAAACAAGGATGTTAACTTGGAGGAGGAGAGAGCCATCCCAGCTCAGGGTGCAGATGTCCAATACATCCTGCAAAGCTGCTGACATAATACAGCGACTGACAACTCTCAGGTAGCTAAAGCTAGAGGCCTGGAGACAGATCAGTGGACAGTGTTTACCTCATAAGCATAAGGACCTGTTTGATCCTGAGCACCAAGACATAACGCCCCCAGTCGTCCCCCCCCCTCCCGTGCCCCACTGCCTACAAAGACCAAACAACAAACAACCATCACAGTGCAGGTCCATGGTACATATACATTTATAATCCCAGAGTTGGGGAGGTGCGGAAGGATGGACTGCCTGAGACTGGCTGAGCAGCAGCCTAGCAAATTGATAACTCCAGGTTCAGTGACATACTTTGTCTTAAAAAAATAAGGCAGATGTGGGGTATGATGGCACAACTCTTTAATCCTAGTACTTGGGAGACAGAGACAGGTGGATCTCTGAGTTCTAGGCTAGTCTGGGCTACAGAGTGAGACCACATTTCAAAGACAAAACAAAACTGATGGTTTAAATGAGAACATCCACATGTAGGCCCAGAGGTTTGAGGACTTGGTCCTTAGTGGGTGGCATTATTTGGGAGGTTGAAGAGGTGTGGCCTTGCAGGAGAAAGTATGTTAATGAGGATGAGCTTTGAGGTTTCAAAGCCATGAGCCATTTCCAGTTCACTCTCTTTACTCCCTGCTTACAGTTTAAGAGGTGAGTTCTCAGCTGTTGTAGTTGCCATGCCTGCTGGCTACCACACTGCTATGATGGTGATGGATTCTTACCTCTCAGGAACAAGCCCAAATAAACCCTTCCTTCTTGGTCATGATCTTTTTTTAAAAATTTATTATATATGTATATGAGTACACTGTAGCTGTCTTCTGACACAGCAGAAGAGAGCATCAGATCCCATTACAGATAGTTGTGAGTCACCATGTGGTTGCTGGGATTTGAACTCAGGACCTCTGGAAGAGCAGCCAGTGCTCTTAAGTACTGAGCCATCTCTCCAGCCCCCTTGGTCATGATTCTTATCACAATAACAGAATCCAGACTAATAAACAGAACAGAAGTGGCAAAGGTTGCAGAGGTGAACACCGCAGAAGACAGCTATAGAACCGCATCTCTGACAGACACCAAGGAGATAGGATGGCCAATGGGAAGGCAGAAGAGACGCTCAGGGTTTGGAACACTTGCTTGCAACCATGAGAACAAGAGTACAAGTCTCAGAAACATACAAGATTTACACTGTTTTGTTTTAAAGACATCCTTCACGTTCTTCATATAGAAGCTCCATAAGGGATCCCATTACTCCCACACAGGCCTTTTCTCCCGCAGTGTACATACATACTTTATGGTACTTGTAGCTGGATTTTTCCTACTTTGTAGATTCTTTCTTCCACCCTTCTCCACCCTTTTTCTTTCACCTTCCAACCTCCTATCACTAGATGAGAAAAGAATAGAGGGGAAAGGACAGAGATCTCTAAATAAAGTTGAGAGACAGTGAATTATCATTAGAGTACTTCCTGCTGATGAAGTTTCTTGGAGCAAGTTTGATCTTCACTGTTAAGATATCTAATTACTATTTCTTCCTCCCTCCTTTTTCTCTTCCTCCTCCTTTTTTTTTTTTGAGCATGACTACTTAACCAACAATAATCAAGAACAAACAACCTACTAACAACCCTCTTCTAGGGCCCTAGTATTTATATACTCTAAGAAGTCCTCAGAATTCCAAACATCACACAACTGTAGAAATTGCAGGTGGCAAAATCATGCCCGTGCTAGGGCACGAGGTAAATCAATCTGAAACAGCCCTATATCCCCTACCTAGGATTAAAACAAAACATATTCCTGTAATATTTTTATGTTTTTAAAGAAATCAAAATTCTCACTACAGAGAGTAGCCATTTTTGCCCTGTGGAGCAAAAACATCACACACAGTAGAGTCCTGTCTCTTTTCATCATCATCAGCTGCTGCTTACTCCTTTTATCAAGTAGCCAAAGCTCTATGAAAATGATTTCAATTATCACAGATTTAAAGCTCAACAACTGTCTAGACTGTCAGTCCTGGGCCACCCTCCCAAGGAGTCAATCTCCATGGTCCTCGTCCCAATGATCTTTGGCAAATGGATGTAATCCACATAAACTCTTTTGGTTGTTTTAAGTCTGTTCATGTTTGCACTGGTGCCTCTACATACTTTTTCTCTCTTCTATGGCTGACACACGAGTCTGCGCAAGCTGTTCGCAGACACTGCTTTCTCTGTAACAGGAGTCCCCAAACAGATGGAAACAAACAGTGGTCCTGCCTAGATATGTAAAACTTTTATTCCTTTTGCCAACTTGGGAAATTCATGTCTCCCATGGCATTCCCATAAGCCTCAACACAAGCCATAATTATAATTTATTACTCAAAAATCAAATAAATAAGCAAAAAAAAAATGGAAAAGGGATTGACTGCTCAAGAGTAACTTGCTAAAGCAGCTTATATTTTACATTTTTATAAATTGTTCATCCCAATTTCCATTAACACCTGTAGAAAAACATAATAATCAAAAAGCTGAATTCAAACCAAAGCCTTTATATAAACTCCCTCAATATTGAGGGAGTTCCACTTATTAATCAGAGCTGAGACCCTGCACCTGTGCTTTCTCCTAAAGCCATAGGGCCTGGCGCTAGAAGACAAGGAGGGCTCCTCTGGATCTCAACCCTGACACCTGGGATGAGTTGCTGAAAGAGACAACATAAATCTAAACATAAACATCAACAACTTCAACCTCCAACTACCTTCAAACCTGGGGAGACATCACACACTCAAGCAATGCAGCTCAACATAGCCTGGAGAACCCTGAAAAACACCCTGCAACCCATTCTTACACACATCATTAACAAGCTAGGTGTTGCTGGGCGGTGGTGGCACATGCCTTTAATCCCAGCACTTGGGAGGCAGAGGCAGGCGAATTTCTGAGTTTGAGGCCAGCCTGGTCTACAGAGTGAGTTCCAGGACAGCCAGGACTACACAGAGAAACCCTGTCTTAAGAAAAAAACCAAAAAAAAAACCAAACCAAAACAAAACAAACAAAAAAACAAAAAACAAAACAAAACAACCTAGGTATGTCGGGCTGGCAGCAACCACATGGTGGCTCATAACCACCCATAATGAAATCTGATGCACTCTTCTGGTGATCTGAAGACAGCTACAGTGTACTCATTTATAATAATAAATAAACCTTAAAAACAAACAAACAAACAAACAAACAAACAAACAAGCTGGGTGTCCTGTGCACACCAGATCTGAGCAGGGTAGAGACAAGAGGGACCATACGGCTCTCTAACTTCCAGGCTCACTGACAAAACAAGAGCCCTGGGTTCAGGGAAAGACTCTGCCTCAAAGCAAAGGACAGAGAAAGATGGAGGACAAGCAGCACTCCCCATGTCTCTGCTTACATGTGTACATGTACCCACACAGAGACATGTGCATATATAAATTAAATAATCACATCTTTTTGTTGTTTTCCCTTTTCTATAATAATTGAATCTTTAAAAAACCACAAAAGGACATTATGGTCATACTCATGGCATGGAAATATGAGGTGGTTCTCATGTGTTGACTTACAAATATCCAAAATATACTTACAAATATTCTAGTATATGATGTATCTGTAGAGAAAACAAATACACAATTAACATTTACAAAGGTCACTAGGAACATCAGAGCTGGTTGCCTCTGTGGGGTGGGCAGCTCAGGGCTTGGGAAGACTTCCCGTCCTTTTTTAGAATGTTGGTTCAATATTAAACATATTGAACCCAAAACTAGATGTCAAAGACATTGAGTGAGTGCATGGTGGCAACACGACAGTTCCTTTACCTTTAGGAAGAAGGCATGGAGAACGGTTTAGTGATCACCAAGAGAGCAGAGAGACAGCTTTTGTCTGCTCTGTGTCAGATGCCTTAGATTCAGTGTTCCTGTCACACCAGGCCTTTTGTGTGGCTCAATGCATTGACTTTACAAACTGGAACTGATAAGAAGTATCATCTTAGCCTGACAGAGAAGGAGTCAGAAGAGAATCGCTCCTGTTTCACTGTGAAAACCCAGTGTGCACAATCACAGAGGTGAGTGTTTGCCGCCAGAGACCCACAAGACAATGGAAGTGACACAGCCTGGTCCGAGGGCAGACTCCAGCTGAACCTGTGAATACTAAGCAAGCTGTTTCCCACGGCCTCTGAAAAAGGCACAGGCCAGTGTGAAACAGAAACTGGATGGAGTGATACCATCAGTGTCCACAGTTGTCACCCACACAATGAGCAGTAATCGAAGAAGAGCGTGAACTCGTAACAGAGACAGGATGGAGAAGGCAGGCAGTGCTGCCACCTCCAGTGTGGGCTGCAGACCTGGGATATTTACAGCACATGGAACCTGAGAACAAAGAGCTGAGGATCAGGGCTAGGAGGCAGAATTCAGTTCCCATGGTGGCTGCCCTTCCAGCACTTCCCTATGGTTCTGTGACAGTCACTCAGACAGATGTGAACTTCATTAATGAGAAGCTTCTGGAACCACTGAAGGTCAGTCTTTTGAAAACATAATGATGCTGGATATGATGGTGTATGCTGTAATCTGAACACTTTCGAGGCTGAGGCAGGATCACAGGTTTAAGGGTAACCTGGACTATATGGCAAGACACTGTATCCAAAAAATGTACCCCACAGATGAAAGCTGCTCCAAAGACCTGGTGGAGAGATGCAAGGCTGGGGTGGCCACATGGGGAAATCATCTGCCACTAAGCATGAGGACCTGAGTTTGACTCCCAAGTACCCTACCCACATAAACACTTAGACATATGACACTCCTGCAATTTCAGTGTTGGAGCCCAGAGACAGGCAAGTCCCTGGGGCTCAGAGGCCAGCCAATCTAGCCATCAGTGAGCTCCAGCTTCAGTGAGAAACATTGTCTCAAAAAATAAAGTGTAGAGTCACTGAGAAAGATACTTGACACATGCACCCACTCAACACACACCACAGATTCAGACCTTCCATGAGGCTGCAACCAGCTCTTCCCTGAAATGCCTTACACCTGAACAAAACTAGCACCTTGGGCATCCCTCATCATCTCAGTGGAGGAGATGGAGCCCATCACTGATACTGTGCTCTGGCCAGATGGTCCTGAAGTTGACCCTCCCTCCCTGCCAGGTCTCCTCCACTTGTCTCTCCAGCATGATCGAGCATTTTCTGATGTCACTTTTGAACCTCACTTGTTGATCCTCTGGGCCCTCTGCCCTCCTTTGGTGCTATGCATCAGCATGGGTCACCAAGACCCTAGCCTCCTCTTCTATGTCAGGCATCAGCCTGGGGATGGTTGAAACATTCTTTACATGGTTCAGTGTCACAAGCAAACATCTGCTACCCCCACTCACAGCATCATCCTACCACATTTCTTCCAGAGCTGAAGCTTAAGGTCCAACTTCCACAGGGCACTTTCAAAACAAAAGTCACACCATCTAATGTGTTATTAGTTACCATCTTCACATTCTCATGCTTACATCTTAAGAAGACCCCACTGCTGGGACCCATAGCCAGCTGCAGTCACATGGTGACCTACCCTGGGGTCAGAAACAACAACCCCAAGGGCCTCTGATCTCTGGGTTGCCATCTCTGGGAGGGACCCAGAGCTGTGCATTGGGCATGTCCTGCCTTCAGGATATGGTCCCAATCGTGCCAGCTCAAGTGTTCACCATTCTCTCCACACCAGGCAGTCTGTCCTTTGTTCCCACCATGCCACCTGCCACTATCACCTTGGTCCTTTCTAGCCATTTGACTTCAATCCTCCCTCAACAGTGTCCAACCCAGGAGTGGCAGCATTTAATTAGCCTGTGATATTACTTATAACACTCAACTTTAACACTGTGCGTGCATATGTGTGTGTACATGCACATGTGCATGCACCAGATGGTAGTGGTGGTGCATGCCTTTAATCCCAGCATTCTGGAAGCAGAGGTAGGTAGATATCTGAGTCTGAGGCCAGCCTGGTCCTCACCTGCCTTCTCTAGTCTCTTCCCCCCTTAGACTCAGAAATTTCATTAAAGCTCACTGTCTTATAGCAAACAGCTTGACCTTAGTATAGCTCAGTGGCCAGAAAAGGGCACACTCAATTTCCAAGTGATTTGAGATTGTAAAAACTTCTGCAACTGTACAAGCCCATGATGATCCCCAAAGTCTCTCAACTCTAAGCTTTCTCTACTCTCTACTCTTGACAATCACGTACCTCTATGCTATCTTTACTCTCTACTCTCAAAAAAACAAAACAAAACAAAACAAAACAAAAAAAACCTTAAGACCATTGTGTAAGCTCTCTACTACATCTTAGAATTAGTAAATTTATGGGGTGTAGTTAAAAAAATCTATAACAAAAAGCTTAAAACTTATAACAAAAGGACTGACAGATTTGCTACAGAGTACTGTGTAGGTAACTTGGAACCAATTCTTGGGTTGTTTTTTTTTTTTTTTTT
>NW_022196905.1:129204873-129207537 GCF_008632895.1 Mastomys coucha
TCAGAAATCCTCCTGCCTCTGCCTCCCAAGTGCTGGGATTAAAGGCGTGTGCCACCACTGCCTGGCAATTCTTGTTTAAAAAAAATAAAACTTACTAATAATGTATGTTTGATGATTAAGGTTTATAAATTCATAAGGCTGTAAGGTCTACTCATGCAGAAACTGGTGTAAAGATCTGTGTCTAGCCTCTGTCTTTGCCAACTTTGTTAAGCTTTAGCTATTCAAATAAACGAAGTCACATAAGGAACTATAAGATTACGTACCTATGAGAGGATCAGAAATATAAAGTTCCTAGACAATGTGTAGACTATATTTACGGTTTAAAGTTTATTTTGATGCTAAAACATTTTCAATTAAATCTTCAATTCAAATTTTAAGGCTCAAACTTAATATGTATACTCTACTCATATAAAAGCTATGTCTTGTAAACTGCTATAGGTAACTAAGACATGCAAGTTAATGGTCAATCATCTTGTAAGTGGGAAGTTCTTTAATGTGCTCAGAATATGTTCATAGTCATACTAAGTACAAACGCAATTCCTTTACAGGCACAAGCTTTAGCCTCTGCGTAAGGTATCAAAGTTAAGCTTAAAGCAAGCAACCAAAACCAAAATTTGTTTAAAACCCGGCACACTTATCTGGGCAGTAGAGGCACACACCTTTAGTCCAAGCACTCTGGAGGAAAGGGAGGTGAGTCTGAGTTTAAGGCCTGCCTGGTCTACAGAGTGAGTTCCAGAATAGCCAGGGCTACACAGAGAAACCCTGTCAAGAAACAGACAAGAAATCAGGTGTACTTAATAGATTAGAAAATAGCCTCACACTCCTCTGCTACCCTAAAACAAGCCTTAGTTGGAGAAGCTGAGTGCCTCTAGTTTGTGATGCAAGCTGGCATGATTTCCTGCAGCCTATTATGCTCTGCTGAGTAGCCGATGCTGATTGGGACCAGGGAAAGTATTTAACCCGCGAGTGCTGGGGGCTGAAGAAGGAGAAAAGGAGAAGAAAGAGAAATGAATGAATGATTCGGTAGTACAAGGTTCCTGAATAAACTGCTTGGAGAAGAGTTCGTGGTTGCCTCCTTATTTCCGCTGGATGGTGAGGTGGCGATAAATGATGGCCCGTATGGGGACATCTTCTACAGCTCAGAACTCCTTGACAGGGCAATTGACTGGTAAGTTCCCAGTTAAGGTGGGACAAAAAGGAAGGATCTCGGTAAAGAGGCAATAAGGTCTCCAGAGTGGAGCGATAAAGTCCTGTTAAGGGCAAATCAAAAGTGATAGTATGATAACTCGCAATCTTGTCCCATGTTTGTTGCTCTTAAGGAGCTATTATATTGCTGCCCCTTGGTTCGCTGTGTTGGGTTACCTGACACTGCCCAACTGGGACAAATTAGGGAGAGATCTGGATTTCGCCTGGGAGGAAGGAACCTTTAAAGGTGGAGTGCAACCAATCTGGAAACTGCTTAGGAGCTGCCTGGAGGATAAAGTGTGTTCTAAAGCAGTAGAGAAGGGACAGGAAGCATTAGAGCAGCTGGAGGAAGAGAGGTCAGCAAAGTCTGAGAAAGATCAGACTGATGAGAGTGGCTCGGACTCTGAAGAGGAACTTGAGAAGTTAGTACAGAAAATGGAGAAGTCCACTATTAGGGTGGAGCCCACAGGTCCAGGGCTGCCTGTGTCCTTACCTCCCCCCTATAACACTGCCACTTATGGTACTTCCTTTTGTCTGGAAGTTTGGCGGGAAGCTAGGGGTCAGCATTGCTTCCCTGTGTTTCAAGATGCCCAAGGGCAAAGGTTTCTTGAACCATTGGATTTTAAAGTCATAAAGAACTTGGCTGAGTCAGTCCACACTTATGGTATAACTGCAGCATTTACTGTTTCCCAGTTAGAGGCTCTTCACAGATATTGCATGAAAAAGACAGTCTCAATTTGTATAGCAGAGACTGATAAGCCATTGTGCTGTGGCCAGGAGTTAAGCACAGCTGAAAAGGAGCTGATAGAGGCTGACTGAGTGTCTGCACGAGCCACTCTTAAAGGGGACAACAGCTTTTGCATGTAATACTGGTAACAGAAAATTAGCTTAAAATTAGTAACTCAGGGTTGGAGCCATATTAAGTGACAACACGTGGCATGAGCCGATCCAGGAAAACAGGTCTTCATGATATTTTATGTAATTCTTACTCCTTATCAATTTAATGAGGCCAAGGGTGAGGCCTGGACCAGAGATAAGATTTAAAACGATGTCTTTGATGTATTCAAAATTGCACTCTCATACATCCATATGTAAGAATTGGCAGCTAAGCTTTGTAATGCTTTGATATTGATTTTAAAGAAAATGGAATGTTTAAAACTGGGTTTTGTTTAAATTATGGTAATACCTCAACATTACAAGAATTAAAAAAGGCGTGGAGTCTAGTAAAGTAGAGACAAGTGAAGAGCAGTCTAGAGACGAATAAAGAGATAGTTTGCCTTGGAAATAAAAAGTAAATAAAAAAAATGAACCAAATTCTATTGAAATATGGTAGTAATGCTAAACTGCTAGCACCTTTGCCCCTAGAGTAAACAGGCTTAAAAAAGAAACCTGAAACAGCTGTGGCTGTTGTTGGGAGAAGGCTGTTTTGCACCTATGATTGTCTGTCTCACTGAGCCAGTGGGAGATGCCTTCCCTGCT
>NW_022196905.1:129208036-129239587 GCF_008632895.1 Mastomys coucha
AATCAATGTTATCTTTTGTAAAATGACCTTCTGATAAGAGAAATGGATCATCTGTTGCAGGATCTTCGCATAGCCATAGTTCATGAGGATCTCAAATAGCTAGCCAGGTAGCTGGTAAGTTTGTATTATTTTAATTGATAATATACTTGGTTTATACCCACTCAATTTATCCTCCTTAGGTCTCTGTGATAGACCTGCTCTAGTTTTATCATGTTAGGAGACAGTTGCCTGAGCCCCACCATCTCAGGAACTACCTCTATTTTGCTGACAGGCTCAAAACTGAGTTCTTATCCCCATGCCCAGGAACTAACTCTTTTTTTTTTGTTTTTCGAGACAGGGTTTCTCTGTATAACTCTGGCTGTCCTGGAACTCACTCTGTAGACCAGGCTGGCTTCGACCTCAGAAATCCACCTGCCTCTGCATCCCAAGTGCTGGGATTAAAGGTGTGTGCCACCACCGCCTGGCTAGGAACTAACTCTTATACTGCTTCTCTAGGTGGTTCATTTGTTTGAGCTGCTGTTGCCTAAGCTAAGGCACACAAATTGTAAATGCACTGCCTGTCAGGACTTAACTGACTACATACAACTTGCCCACTCCTTTGTTCCCTTATCATTCTAAATTGTGGGCCAAAAGTCCAGGAGGGGACATGACTACAATGGCTGGGTCAAGGATCTTGAAACCAAGTGACCCAGATAAAGCCCAGTCAACAGTGTTTACTTCCTTGCTCAATCCCTCATGTCAAAATATGATTGGACAGTGTTACAGCCCAACCCCTCTCCCCTGCTTTGTAGTTCTATCCTTTATAAATGTGTTGTACAATCTCCTCAGAGATGTGGTTCAGATCCAGAACTGTCTACCTGTGCACGCAGAGAATAAAGCTTTCATTTTAAGTTTCTGTCTTGAAAGTGCGTTTTCTTGGTGTCTCCCCAACCCAAGAGTTGGTGTGTTAGCAGCAAGCTGAACACCCACGCCTGCTTGGTAGTCCAATAGGTACATCTGTGGTGTCAACTGGAGACCCAAAGAAGAGAAGCTAGGCGCAGCGCTGCTCCTAGGGTTGGGGAAAACACCCCAGCCCCTGGTTCCATTTGGGGGAATGCCTGGTTCCGAATTTTGTTTGGTTGTTTATTCTCAGCCTTGAGACATCTCATCCATCTGATGTTCTGTCTGCTCTACTGTTGTCTTGTTGCTCTGTTTGTTTGTACCAAATTTTGTTTCTATTTACAATTCTTTTTACCGGCCCATTTTCATTCTCTAACTTGAAAACATGAGTCAAACTCCCACTCAATTTCAACTTCCTTAGACCTTCAAGCATTTCAAATTTTTCCAGAAGGCAGGCAGTATCTTGGGAGACACAGTTTATCCTAGAAAACTTTGCACATTCTGCCAGCTTGAATGGCTGGTCTTCCAAACCAACTGGCCCTCTGGGGGCTTATTTAACCCATCTGACTTATTTGTAGCCCCCAAATGTTGTCTTCAGACTCCCTGTGCATCCAGACATCATTGCCTGCTGGGCTTAAGTCCCATTTTGTCCCCATATGATCAACTACTGTGCACTAGCCCAATCCCAGGTGGAAGCCTGAGCAGCAGTGAGTACTCCCCAACTTGCTTTTTGGTCATGGTGTTGTTACAGCAATAGAAACCCTCACTAAGACATCCCAACTTCAGGACAAAGGAGGAATACCCACTTCTCCCCTCTTCACATGGAAACCTAAAATTGTCAGTCCTTCCTACTCCAGAAGAGGAGACACCCCCCACCTCCTATTCCCTTTCCTCTCAGCCTCCAGTTCCAGCCTCATGGACAACTTCCCAATCACTCTCCACTTCTCCTTCCACTCTTCCCTTTGCTTCACCTCCAGGACCCTCTTCTCATCCTATGTTCCTCCACTTCTGCTACAACTTCCCAACCTGTTTCCTCCCCATCTGCACCCCATCCTGAAGCTAGGTCCCTCTTTCCCCAAACCTCCCTCTCAAGGTCCTTCCTTACTATACCCCAATCTCAACCCCTCTCCAAATCTCCACCAAGGCCCCCCAAATCCCTTTTCACCCTCTCACACACATTCCAGAGCCATATACCAGCCACCCAAGGAAAGCTAGCCCCAAAGTATTAAGTCTAAAGGGAGAACTAAGGACATCAGGGTTTGGCCTTCCTCTCCAAACCCTGGATTGACCCTCAAAGTAGAAGGAAAACCTTTCAACTTCCTAGTTTAACACTGGAGCCAAACTCTTAGTCCTGCAACAGCTTGACAGACCGCTGACCAGCCAGTGGACTATAGTCCACGGAATCGAAATCATACCCCTGGACCACCATCAGAACTGTGGATCTCAGAAAAGGTACACTCAGTCCTTCAGTCATCTCTGATTGTCCATATCCCCTACTATGCAGAGAGATTTTACATAACTTAAGGGCTCAAATTGCTTCTCAAGAAGATGGGATTGCAGTTGAACTCTCAACTAGTTCCCTCTTCTAATGGCTGTGTTACTTGGCCTTTGGGGGAAGAATACCTCCTCTCCCTAGTAGACAAATACCAGAATCAAATTACATCCTTGTTGACTGGTAGCAGGAGTTGCCTCATGTATGGGCAAAATCTAAGCCCCCGGAGCTGGCAGGGCATTTGGCACCTGTCACTGTAAGACTGAGACATTGGGCAGATCAGACTGGGGTCAAGCAGTATCCCATGTCAGTAGAGGCAAAAGTTGGCATCAATAAACACATTGCCTATATGATGAAAGCTGGGATCCTAGTCCCTTGCCAGTCCCCCTGGAACACAAAACTGGTACCAATACCTATGCCTAATACAGGATCTCTGGGAGGTAATAAAAGGACTGAGGACACACATGGTATGGTGCCAAAACTCATACTCTTCTCAGTATGTTCCCCACAGAAAGGAGATTTATACTGTTTGGACCTTCTTCAACATCCCCTTGGATATTCGGAGCCACTCTTTGCTTTTGAATGGGTGTGTTGGGGATTGGTTCTAATGCTTTGAATTAATCCAGCCCCCCAAATTTGTGTCCAAATGCTGAAGGTCCTTGTCCCCAATTGTTTTCTGATTGATCACTAAAGAGCCAATGGCCAGTGGTTGGGCAGCCAGACTGAGGGGGATCCTCTGGATTTATTTGGGCAGGCTAGGAACTAGAAGGAAGAAAAAACTGAGAACTGCCATGATTTGGAGGGAGACAGATCAGATTTAGAGCTGCAGAACAAAAATCATCAGAAATGTAGATAAGGAGGAATGTGGCCCCCGGAAGGGCTGCCCAGCAGTGTCTTGGGCAGCAAAGACTAGGGAGCTGCCCAGAAGGAGCCAGGGCAACAAAGATAAAATACAGAATTAGGAGGACTTTAAGCCAGAATTACAGGAGGGAAATATGTGCTAGCCCTGGGGAGAATTAGAATTACCCAGTCTTTGAGCTAGCCAAGGCATTTAAAAACTAACTAGTGTGTGTGTGTGTGTGTGTGTGTGTGTGTGTGTGTGTCTTTCAATCATGAATCCAGATAGCTTCTGGCCAGGTGCACACGTTTGACAGGCAGGAAGCAAAAGCAGTTTAGCCCATTACTGCTACAAGGGTGAAATTAACTTCAGGTTTTAATAAACTGACTTGGTCTTGTCTGCCTCAAGGGTGTTGCTACGTGAAAATCCCCAAAACTGCAAGAGAATCCACATGTCCATACTTAGGGAGCTGAGAGTCCTTGCCCTAGTTGGTTTTGATTGGTAAATAATGTTACTGGCAGCCAATGGCTGGGGAGGGAGACAGAGGCAGGACTTTTAAGATTCCCGTGCAAGGAACCAAAGAAGGAGAGGAGGGAAGAGAGCTGTCATGTTAGGAGAGGAGTAGTTGCTATGCCTGAGAAGGCAGGACAGAGACAGCCAACATGTAAGAGTCAGTGAAGAGTGGCCCTAACCCTGCTCCCCAACTGGAACTAAGGCAACAAAGATGGAATATAGGTTTTAGTAAGTAATAATTCAGGAATATCAGAGGGGAATGTGTTAGCTGTGTGGAAGTTTGGGAGTGGCTGAGCCATTGAGCTGTTTAAGGCATATTAAAATATAAGTCTGTGTGTGTGTGTCTTTCACTTGGGAACCCAGAATGTTGGGGCGGGCTGTGAGGAACTTGTGCTGCTGCTGCCAGGTCAATTTGAGCAGGATTAACTGGCAACTGCAACATAAGGGCTAAGAATTCTCCAATCTTCTTTAATGAGGACCTACACTATGACTCTGGAAAGTTCCATCAGTTTCCCCTGGTTTTGGTTCTGCATTACATGGATGACCTCCTGATTGTAGCAGCCAATGAAGAACTGAGGGGCTTCTCGAAACCCTGTGGTCCTTACAGCACTGCATGTCTGCAAAGGTGGCTCAGCGTTGGACTTGGAAGGCCACCTACTTGGAATCTGAACTCCATGAAAGTAAGAGGTCCCTGTCAATGTCCTGAAAACAGGCTGTCTTAGGGCTTTATTGCTATGAACAGACACCAAGGCATCTCTAATAAAGGACAACTTTTAATTGGGGCTGGCTTACAGCTTCAGAAATTCAGTCCATTATCATCAAGGTGTGAACATGGTAATGTCCAGGCAGATGTGCAGCTAGAAGAACTGACAGTTCATCCAAAGGCAGACAGAAGACTGGTTTCCAGGTAGCTAGGATGAAGGTTTTAAAGCCCATGCCCATAGTGACACACTTCCTCCAACAAGTCCACACCTCTAACAGTGCCACTCTCTAGGCCAAGCATATTCAAACCACCACACAGGCCATACTTGGGATCCCCACTCCTACCACAAAGAAACAGATATGAGAATTCCTAAGAATGGTGGGCTAATGTCAACTTTGGATTCTTGAATTCACAGGACTGGCAAGGCCACACTATGAAGCCATAAAAGAGCCCATATACGCTCCCCAGACAGAAAAAGAGAAGGCTTTCATAGGCCTAGCTTACATCTCTAAATCTTTCTATTTATTTGTGGATAAGAAAAATGAGGTGGCAAAAGGGTGCTAACTCAGAGACTGGGGCCATGGAATAGGCCCATAGTTTATTTGTCCAAGAAATTGGATACCAAGAAAATGGCTGGGAGCTTGCAGTCATGTCTGAGAAATATCACTGCTACTGCATTGCAAACAAAAGATTCAGATAAATTGACTTTGGGACATCATCTTGTCATCATGGCTCCTCACACTATTGAGGGTTGGGGATAGTCCCCCCAGACCCCACTCCATGGCTCAATTACTGAACGAGCAGAAGACAACTTCTGCTTGGCCAATAATCCTCAACACCATGTCACTTCTCCTAGACACCACCGAAGATCTTCTCCATAACTGTTTAGAGACAATCACACACATTCATGAACTGTGGTCAGACGTAACATGTCCTTCCGGGTCTAACCTTGTCTAAAACACCAACCTATTTGGAAGAGAATGACCAATTCTTCCAAAAGCTTCTTAACACCACCATTAAGAAAGGCTGGAGATTGGCTGTAGACAACAGGGTCATCTATCCCAGGCCCTAGGCCAAACTCTAAGGCAGCTCCATGAATCTATGTACCTTGGTTGTGCCAAAATGTGAACACTCCTGTTGAGAAATTCCCTCATCCCCTTCCTACACTCAATTCTCCATGATATTGTTTCCAGGTTTTTAGTCTGCCAAGCAGTGAACACTATGTAGCAGATGGGCTCCTAGAATCAGGGACTGTGCCTGAAGTGTTTGGGGAAGTTGACATCATGGAGGTAAGGCCTGGAAGGTATGGTTAAAATACCTTCTCGTTTTTGTAGACACTTCTTCAGGGTGGGCTGAATCCTTCCCAAGTAGGCAGAAGATGGTACAAGTGGTGACTAAAAAAGTTTTTGATGAGATCATTCCCCAATTTGCAGCTACACTGGCCACTGGCTCAGAAAATGGCCCAACATTTGTGGCTCAAGTTATACAGGAGATATCTAAAACAGTGGAAAATTAGTTGGAGACTACATTGTGCATACCATCCCCATATCATATCTCCATATCGTTGTGCATATCATCAGGTAGAAAGCCCTTCAAGCTGTACACGTCCCTGCCCACTACAGCATGACTGGCCTGCTGGCGGATCCTGAGAGGAAGAAAAGCAGGAATAGCTGAGAACAGAAAAGACTTCAAGTGGTTGTGAGTGCGACAGAGAGACTCTCAGAGACATTTTCAGTAAGACAGCTTGTTTAATTGGGAGAAATAAAGGCTACTTAAACCTTTAGGGGGGGTAGAGGCTTTCAGGTTTAGTATACAGCATAGGCCAGAGCCATGGCACTAGGGCTAGCTCCCCCAAACTTGGTCCTACAGCTCTCAGCCCCATTTTGTTTTGTAAAGGGGAATATCATCTAGTTGTCAACCTCTTGGTTGGGAATGGTTTGGTATTCAATGAGAACCAGGTTGGTAGTGACTTTGGTGATGTTGTTTACTTGCAGTTTTAGAAATTGGATGGAAGAGGGGATCAGGAGGAGGAAGGTGCCAACAGCCAGTACAGGGCAGAGGAGGGGACGAAGCTAAGCTATCAGAGGGTTTGAATACTATGATCTTGCCAGAGATAAGGGGGTTAAGTACCTGTTATGTTTTATACTACTAGCCCAGATTCACTAACATAGAAAACAGCACTCCTCCTCCAGTACAACACAAGTCCCTCCCTGCTCAGCTCTCAGATGAGAACTCTCCTGTTTTGTAAGGCAACTCCTGAAAAAGAAGTTATCTGCTGCTGTTTGAGGTGGAGGCCATGGCCTGGTCAAGATTGTTCTGTAAGTCATCAGCTAGGTGTTGTGTCTGTGCCAGGGACACCTTAGTGGCCCCTGTTGCTCCTGAGATGGCCAGGCCAAATCCAACAGGCAGGAGATGAAGATCTCTCTTTCTCTGGTCTCCTCCTTGCTGCCAAGTGATTTCTTCAGGGGTAATCATTACAGGGTACAAAAACCTTGGAGGCAGGAATGATTGCAGCAGAGAAGAACTGGGGGAGAAGAGGCTAACACACACTGATGTTATGGGGACATGCAGAATGGGACCTGGAAGAGGGTCCTACAAGGCAAAGGGGTTACAACAGATTAAAAAGACAAATGTTTTGGGCTGGCCAGATGGCTCAGCGGTGAAGAGCACTGACTGCTCTTCCTAAAGTCCTGAGTTCAAATCCCAGCAACGACATGGTGATTCACAGCCATCTGTAATAAGATCTGACTCCCTCTTCTGGAGTGTCTGAAGACAGCTACAATGTACTTACATATAATAAATAAAGAAATCAAAAAAAAAAAAAGAAAAAGAAATGTTTTGCAACTTTTGTGTGGTAATGGCCCACTGACTCCTTTGAGAGCTAAAAAGCATGTAGTTCCTTATATTGGGGGGAGTGGTGGGACAACTCTATGAATCAAATAATGGGTTGTTTGTGCCCAAGGGAGTAGTATATTATTGCCATGGCTCCCTTCTTTCTTCCATCAGTAAATACTCAGGGGGCCTGTGTGATGGGTTTCTTTGCAAAGAGCCAGAGGGATAGCAACTATAACAGAGGTGGGACAGCAATTCTAACAGAGGTAGGATAGAAACCCATCTTTTATTAGGGTAATGATTATCAGTTTGTCCCAGGAATTCTATTAGGCTAACAGCAAAGTGGAAGTGATTTCTGAATAGCCATTGAATATTGGAGAGAGAAAAGGGGTGACAAAGTTATCGAGTTCTTTCCCTTAGATTTGCAGGGCTCTATCCTTGTCATTTCTAATCATGATAGTGAGTTCATCAACCTGTTAGAATTTTAGGTTCATCACCCACCGAGGTATGAAGCCACCCCAGCAATCCCTGCAGTTGATACAATACTCCCAGGAGAGTAGGGGAGGAGTTAAAAATAAGATTCGGTAGGGCATTGGTGGATCCTATCTAGCGAATGTCATGTCTTTTAGGGCTGCATTGATGATGCTTAAAACCTCAACTGCCTCAGAAGAGAGAGCTCACAGGGAGGAAGAGCTTTATAACCATTTATGAGATCAAAGAGAAGCTGTAGGGTACTGATGGGAAAGGAAAACCACAATTGAAGCCAATTAAGGTTTCCAAAAGCTTTGGAGGGAAGTGAAAGTTAAGGTTTGAGGGAATAAAGAGTGGGTTTAGGAGGGTGTGTACTAAAGTAAGGGAAGTTTCTGTTCCAAAGAACGTGATGTGTAGAATGAGCTATATTTTGTGAGGAGCTATTTTAAATCCCAGGGAGGATAGGGAAGGTATTAACTGAGCCTTAAGTTGGGAAGGGGAGGTGGAAGAGTCTTCCCCTCACCAAGATACCATCCATATAATGCTAAATATGGAGGCCTTTAAGTAGGGCCTTAATGCTGTGTCAATAGCCTCCTGGCAGAGGGTGGGACTATTTGCCATCCCCGTGGAAGGATTATCCACTCATAAGTCCAGCCTCTATTAACAAATAGAGGGTACTGAGAATGCAAAGTGTTGGTAAGCCTGTGAGTGGAGGGGGATAAAGAAAAAGTAATGTTTACTGCTAAGAGAGGGACACTGGTGGGAATGGTGGAGACAAGGGTTAACCCTCTTTAGGGAATCCCTCAACCCCATATTGTCCTTGAACCTTGTAGCAGTCTCCATCTCACTGACACCTGTTTTATAGTGAACATGGGTATTCCATGGATTGTGGGAAGGGCAAATATGGTAAAGCTGGAGTTGTTCTTTTACTGTGTGTGAACACTTCAACTTTTCCCTTGATAGAGGCCACTATTCAACACAGATAGGCTCACTGGAGAGCCAGTTGAGTCAGGGGGTTTTATACTTAACAGTGGCCCTTAGAATTGCGAGTAAGCCAGGGGAGAGTTATAATTGTTACTACTGGCATGATCATTTAGCCTACTGTAGTCTTCCTTTGGATGACTAGTGAGAGTAACTGGCAGAGTCTCCAGAATCTCTCTTCCTAGAGGATTAGTGGCAAAGTTTCCTGCAGAAGGGTGCACCGTGCCTGTAGAACTGCCAGAGTCCTCCCATTTGTAGGTTTTTTTGGTGGTAAGGGCATGAGAACAACCCCTTATGCCTAGAAGGTGAGGCCTGGGAATTGGTTTCCAGTCTTGTGGGAGCTCTTGTCTTAACACTGTTTTATCTGCCCCAGTATCAGTGAGGCATCTGAACATTTTGTCACCTGTTTCCATGGTTATCTTTGGGTGGGAGCCTTCCGAGATGCTGGAAATCCATAAAGTCTCTATCCGAGTTTTACCTCTTATTAACAGGGGCTGTCCCATTTTAAGTTTAATGGCTTGCCATACCTGCCATAATGAGAGTGACAATTCCTCCTTCAGTAAAAGCCCCGATGGCAGCAGATACAGACTATCTTGGGGGTGGTGGCATTTCTGGTGGAGGCACTCCTTAAAAGTGTCTCCTTTTTTGGACACATTTAAAGCAAGTCATTTGTTTTTATCGCTGCTGCAAAGGCCTGGGCACTAGAAGCAGCCTGATGGGATGCTGTCCCAGTATCCTGAGTGGCCACAAATCCATCCATCATAGTGTTCATTTTTAAAAGGAGGTCGTCTTTGGATGCATGGTTGTAAATTTTTTTCCAAGCTCATTTTAGTTCTAATAATAAAGTCAGAGTAAGAGGAGGGCGGGGTGATTCTGTCCCAGGCTTGATGTGTGTAAAGGTGCATATGATCATAATATCCTGCTGTCCGGGCTGCCTTCTGGCCTCCATGGAGAGATCTCTTTAGCGGAAAAGCTCTTCATAGCCCCATGTAATATCATGGCCCTGAATCCACCTGACTTGCTAGAGGCATTTATCTCTGAGGAGAGTCTCCCATTGTAGGAAGAGTGGGTCACCCAGAGAGGAACAACAGATATCTCACCAATCCTGGGCATGTTTACCGTGGTGATTTGATTTGACTTTGGAAGAGGGATTTAGTCCAAGGTTGTGGATGCCATCCTCTTTGAGTGTCTCAGCCTGATAGGGATACCAATTTAGCAAGTTAACCCAGGTTGGTAGACATTAACCAGAAAGGCCTGGATCTCTGGACCCATGACAGAGTCCCAGAGGTCACAGAGCTTCTGGATAGTAGGAGGGGCAGAGGGAAGACTGTCCTGTGGTACAATGCAGGAGGCGAGTGAGTACACAAGGCAGACTCAGTAGGACCAGAGTGTGTGCTAAGACTGAGGAAGTAATCATTTTGCAAATCTCCTCCATGGCCTTTTCTAGGGCTATGAGATCTGTGATACGACAGTCCTCAGGATATCCATCATCATCAGAGTCATCTGATGGAGGGGATGAAGCATCCTTGGTGGGCCCTTGCTTAAAGGAACCCAAGCACTGGCGAACAGCAGCTGTAATGGAGAGCAAAAAAGGGAGGGGGTTTCCTTTCTGGCTTTCTTGGTGGTGGGCAAGATAACTGACCCAAGCTCATGTATGGGGGTTTTAGGGGGTCTCCTGTTACCATCCAGGGAGTTGCTTCAAGGACTTTTTCCCAAAAGGAGGTGGCTTCCCTTTGGTTAAGTTTCATGTTGTAGGTCATGAGCAGGGCCTGCAGCTCTTTTAACTTGGGATTCCTTCTGATGAGATGAAATATTTCCCATGACAGGAAATATGGACATCTCTCAAGGCAAGAGATGCATTCGTGGTGCCTTGTGACACCAGAAGCATTTCCCATAGTCCTAGATGCAAGCCTTCTTGCAAACTGGCACTGCAGTAAAGGCTTTTTTTTTAAAGGTTCATTTATTTATTTTATTTTATGTGAGTATGCTGTCCTTGACACACTAGAAGAGGGCTTTAAATCCAATTACAGATGGTTGTGAGTCACCATATGGTTGCTGGGAATTGAACTTATGACCTTTGGAAAACCAGTCAGTGTTCTTAACCTCAGAGCCATCTCTCCAACCCATGCAGTAAAGGCTTTTAAATTGTTGTTGTTTTTATGGGATGCATAATGGTTGTAGCCAACACCTGTATGGGCAACTGAGGTTCAAACAGAGGGCTGGAGGCCTTCCACTCACACCAAGGAGCAGCCTTGGCCACAGGGTATCAAACTGTTGCTTCACCATGTCTGATTCCTTACAAAGGTATAAACTGGAAAGAGGGGAGGAAAAAGTAGACTGCCAGCTCTTGTCAACTGGGAGAGGGAGCGATCGCTCACTGTCCTCATGTGCATCCTGGTAAGTCTTCTTGTTGCAGCACCAGCGGCCACTCAGGTTCCACTTCCCTGCCTATCACAGCTCAATCAGCCCACAATCATGACTGGTAGAGCCTGAGAAGAGAAGCAAAGCAGGAACAGCCAGGAAGAAAAGAGACCTCAGGTGAGACAGTTCATTTAATGAAAAGAACAAAGGCTGCTTAAACCTTTGTGGATGGGTAGGGGTTTTCAGGGTGAGTGTACATCATTAGCCAGAGCTAGAGCATGAGGAGGAATTCCAGATGCTGCTGGACATAACCTTTTAAGGGGAGAGGAAGTTTACCCAAGGTATTCGACCTCTCCCGAGCAGAGTGGAGGTGCAGGGCTACATGTACCGGGACATGCATATCTGGGGTGAAGGTGGGGAGCAATATTATTCCTGCCAATCTCAGAATGAGATCTCTGGGGTTTGGACATATCTCAACCCCACTCTTGCTCCAGGCTGGTTCTCCCCAGTCCCATGGCTTCCAAGCCCCACAAATCGGACTCTGAAGATGACCCTGACTAAATTAACCTTAACAGACTGACAAGGACTGGACAGCACTACTTCCTTGTCTCTTGCTCAGGGTTAGAAATTCTCCCTATCTTTTTAAAAAAGATTTATTATCTATTTATTCATTATTATATCTAAGTACACTGTAGCTATCTTCAGATGCACCAGAAGAGGGCATCAGATCTCATTATGGATGGTTGTGAGCCACCATGTGGTTGCTGGGATTTGAACTTAGGACCTTTGGAAGAGCAGTCAGTGCTCTTACCCGCTGAACCATCTCGGCTCCCAAATTCTCCCTATCTTGAAGGGTTTACCCCCATGAAATAATGTTGGGGAGACCAATTCCCATATAACTAAAAGTCAAATCTGAGATGATGGCAAAGATATCTAACCTCTCCTTGCTCAGATCTGTTTGGGCTTTACAAACTGCCCAAGACAGTCTTTGCCCACTTATTCCACATCTTCACAGACTCCCACCGCTGAAACTGCAGGCTCTAACTGGCTCACTGCAAAAGCTGTCAAAGCAGCAGCTGGCCCCTCCTTCCTGCTCCAGCCCATGGCCACTTTAAGATGACCCTACAGGAGCTGTCAAAATGAGTGGCTCCTGTCAAAACGGTGGCACCATGACACCTCCTCAGCTTGCAGTCATCACAGGACCTGTCCACAGTGGTGTAACTCCTTTCCTGCCTCAGTCTTGTGAAATACCACTGAGGAGCTGTCCCACGGGAGCTGACCACTGTGGTGGCACCTCCCTGAGCAGCTCCAACAGAAATGGTGCTTCAGACAAAGCTGCCTGTGGCTGGGAAGGATTTCCCATCTTAACCCATGGGTCCGATGCAGAGAAAACAGGGTGAAAAAAGCCACCAATCCGTGGGCTCCCCATAAGTCTCAATCTGGAAATCTCTGCCCTGAAAAGCTCTGCTCCATAAGAAATCCTATATATGCCCCACCCTTTACCCAATTCCCTGCTTTCTGCTCCCAGGAGCAGAGGGCAGACATCCCTAGATTCTTCCTTGGACCCTCCAGTAAATCTTTTTCATGAGATTTGCTGCCTGGTTTGACTCTCTCATTGGGAGAAGCCAAAAAGCAATAAAGAGAAGAAGAGAAGTGGAGTTGGACTGAGTTATTATTTATGCTTTTGCAGTTGAACAAACCCCTACACTCTCCTCTCTAACGTTTCTCCTACACTTTACTGTCCTGGATGTAAAGGACACTTTCGTTAATCCTACACACTTTTTATTACGTAGATGATATTTTACTCAGCAGCCTTTCCCCGTCCCTGTCCCAAGGAAACACTGAAATACTCTAAACTATATTGGTTCCCTGGGCTACCAAGTCTCTCAGTCTAAAGCTCAGCTGTGCTCAGCCCAGGCTCTAAGACCCTACTCTGACCAAGTCCCAAGTCCAAGTCTTGTAGGACTTGCAGCCCCTAGCCATGGTGGTCCAAATCCTTTCATTCATTTATGGACCTAGTGGGATTCCTCTGCCACTGGACCTTTACAGCAAAGGCCCTCCCTGTACCATGCAGCCAGAGAGACCCCCAGGTCCCTTACCCATGTGGCCACAATCTGCCATCACTTCTCTTTACGTCAAGATGCCCTGCCCTGGCCCTCCTGTACTCCACCTGCCCCTACCACCTCTGTAGGATGAGGGGATGGGAGTGGCCACAGGTGTCTTAGCTCAACTTGTAGGGTCTTCCAATCGGCCTTAGCTTTTTTGTCCAAACAGATCCCACTATGTAGGAATAATCTCTTGTGGACTGTGTAAAAGTATCACCTGTCAATAAAAAGCTGATGGTATATTAGCAAAAGGCAGGAAGTGAAGGTGGGAATTCTGATAAAGAGATAGGAACTCTGGAAAATAGTCAGGTGAGGAGATTTCAGGACCCAGAAGCTTGAGGAAGTCAGAAAGACATATGAAATTGAGGAAAGGTAACTAGGAATATGACAGAACTGGGACAGTATAAACGGGTTAATACAAGTTAAGAGCTGGTTGTGAAGCAAGCCTAAGCTAAGGTCATAAGCCTTGTAAATAAATAAATCTCCGTGTCATCCCAGAGCTGGGGCAGAGCAGACGCAGAAAGCTTTAACACTTACAAAGACACCCTTGTGGTAGGCATGTAATTTAAACTTAGCTAAAACACAAGCTTAGAAAAAAGGTTCAGGTATTAGAAAAGCCCTGGGTGGAAAAGCGGGAACAAACATCTCCCAGAGAAATGTTCAAGCTGGGCAGAAAGTGGTTCTTTTTAAGAGAAACTGAACCAGAAGCCTCAGTGCACTTCCCAGGCAAGGAAGAGGGTCTGAGCATCCTGGGCCCATGGGAAACCAGTATGTACCTGTGGGAAAATCCTACACTCTTTGGGAGGCAGAACAGGCAGCAGCCAGCTGCAGCCCAGACCACCTTCCTAGAGTGGGCAAAGGTCAGAGGCGGATCTAGTATGTAGGCGCGAACTGCCATCAGGTGAGTGAAGGTGGAAGTCAGCAGCTGTGAAGAGCTTGTGAGAAGCTAGCACCAACCCCTTCTACCTCTTCCTTGTGACAGGAGTGCAGAACCAAAGCCGCCAGCCTGCTCAACTGCCTAGCTGAGCAGCAGACAGAGCCTGCAACCACACAACTGCAGCAGGGGCAGAGAGGCTTGGTGGACGCCAGCTATGCACACATGGAAACAGCTGGAAAAGCTGAAAAGCCAAAAGATGTGGCAAGATACTTGAAAAGTCCTTAAGGAGAGAGAGATTTAAAGGAAAAATATTTTCTGTGTTAGAGATGGAAATACAATGATGCAATGCATCTAGATCCCATATGATTGTTTCACTTATCAACATACAAATAATTGTTTTCTTTTCAGTAACAATTACAATTTTACATACTCTTTTTAAGAGAGTTCAGAAGGAGACTTACATAAGGAAAAATTAAATGCTAGAGTGGAGGCAATAAAAATGGGATTGGAAAATCCTCTGAAGAATAAAGGATCCTCAGAGGAATGCAATCTAAAGCCTAAGCCGCCACCTTTTGATAAGATTGCAGAATGGCAGCCTATTAAATTCCTAGATAGAGACTTCTGCTGAGTTAAGAGAACTTTACATTTGAAGCCATCTTAGAGCAATGCCATAAGTAGCTTATACATTGCATTTTGTACAGTTTGAAAATTTAAAGTATGTACATGTGTTAATATATTATACAGCTGATACATGTTCAGAATTCCAAGGAGCTTTTACCTTGAATTCTGAAATGTCTGATTCTAAGATTGTACATTTATTAAAGATGGTGGCTATCTTGAAGATGCCTTTGCAGATTAAAGCTGATAATTCTCCAGCATATATATCCAATAAAATGCAGCAATATTGTAGACATCATAACATAGAACATATTACAGATATATCTTAAGATCTAACAGGACTTTAAAATTTTTTTTACAAAATATGCTCATGGGGCTGGAGAGATGGCTCAGCAGTTAAGAGCACTGACTGCTCTTCCAGAGGTCCTGAGTTCAATTCCCAGCAACCATGTGAGCAACCACATGGTGGCTCACAACCATCTGTAATGAGATCTGATGCCCTCTTCTGGTGTGTCTGAAGACAGCTACAGTGTACTTACATATAGTAAATAAATAAATCTTTAAAAACAAAACAAAACCAACCAAACAAAAGACATCCTGGACAAGTTTTGTAGGAATGCTAAGCTCCTTAAACTGCAACAGAACCATAACCCTTGATACCACATCTCTGTCACATGCTCTGCAGTCCAAAACACATCAATTCTTTGTGGCACTCAGATACATCATCACATATTTGCACATTGATACTCCTTTTCCCTGAGCTAGGAGTAATCCAGGGAAACAAGCCCCTGCCAATCCCAGTTATAAATATGATAGCTGCCCAACATAAGAAGGCAATTCAGGTCGGGCCACTCTTGGTCTCTGTGGGTAAAGCCATAGGTGCTGGTACTGGAATTGCAGTGATAATGACTTCCATGACCCAATATGATAAATTCACTTCCAAGCTTAACACCGGTTTTCAAAAAATGTCTGAAACCATGCTTATAATCCAGAAACAGACTAATTCTTTGGCGGCTGTGGTGCTTTTAAACAGACAGGGACTGGACGTCCTGACGGCTAAAGAATGCTGTTTCTACATCAACCAGTCCAGGATAGTAAGAAATAAAACCTAGCAGCTACAATCAGACATTCAGAATTTCAAGAAACGTGAGGCCTCAAATTCCTGGATTTTCTAAAACTCTACATGGAAGTGGATATTCCCTTTTGTAACGCCTTTCCTAGTCATCTTCCTGGCATTATTTATTATCCACTCCCTGCCTCAATCTTCTTTCTACATTCCTACAACGACAAATACAAAAAAAATTCTAACCAAACTATTAATCAGTTCTGTTACAGGATTACCAGCTGCTGTCCACAGAGGAGCCTGATGCAAACGTTTACCAAGTGGACCCCGATGGTGAAAGTCAGCTCCAGCCCAAGATTGACAACATCCCTTGACAGCAGGAAGCAGTTTCAGAGACACAACACCCCTATTCCCCTTTCACCATTGGCTTCCCCCTCCCCCTTTATTTTCTTCTCTTTATGATAAGAAAAAGGGAGGTTTATTATATCAGAAACTGGTTTTACAGTTGCAGATAACCTCTGAATCCAGCAATGATGGTGACATCACCCATAGGCAATAAGGACCTGTGCATCTGTTGCCATGGCAATTGCCATATATTCCCAGAGTCCACGTGGCTTACCTCCCACCTTTACCTTTGAGCAGTTACTTCACAACCCAAATAGACCCTCCTGACCTTCACCTTCTCTTTCCCACTTCACCTTCGTCCTTTTACCCCCATCCCCCACAATAAACCTCTCATGTGGAACTGGCGTGGCCTGTCCAAGATTCTAGCAGAACACTACCATTTGTCTCTTTGCTAATACATGGCCATTGCAAGCCTGTGTAAATGAATTTTGTTCTTTTCTCTGCCATAAGCCATAGGCTTAATTCACTCCTTGGTTTTCTTACAATAGGGATTCAGATGTTATTTAAGTATGTATAATCTTAAAGTTATTTCATACTGTTCTACTGGTATTTTTTTTTTTGAAAGACAAGACAAAGTTTTACTTTTAAATGATTATAAGCACCCAAATAACATGTAACAAGCTGAGTCCTAGCATTTAGTGATTTGGCTTAGGATACACTAACAGCAGCCGGAACAAGCATATCATACTCACTGTCCTAAATTACCCAGGATAGAGTACTATAAGGCTGGCTGCTTCTTCATAGGAGTTACACATAGCTTTTATTACTTTTTCATAGATAATGCTCCTGACCTTTAAGAAAGTAGAAGGGAACAATTTACTCCCTTTCTTTCTTCAAATACTTTTTTTCTACTAGACTAATAAAAAAAGTCAACATTGATACCCTTTACTTGCATGAAGACACAGGAAAACAGGTGAAATACGCTCCTTAAAGACACACAAGATAAGATGGAACTTCAGGTAGGTAGTAAGTCTATACAAAAAGCTAGACTTGATACTCTCAAAAAGTGAAGGGTCCTACAACAGCATAGAGAAATAATTTAATGCCTTCCAGAACAGAACTCGAGCTCTGTGGAGGTTCCCTGTTCTATGGGGGGCAGATCTCAGGCCAACCCACAGAGCAGGCACTTCTGCCTCCTATCCATTTATGTAGTAGTTTTCATGGATTTCTAGTTGGATGTCACACACAAAGGCCAATAGGTTATCCAGATATTCATTTTTGTTCTGCTCCAAGTAGTTCTGGAGGACGGTCATCTTCTCCTGGGACTCTTTTTCCACCTCACTGCTACAGCTGCCATGGGACCCCAGTGCGCAGCTTCCTTGGCCTTGAACTCCTTTCCCCTCTGCAGGTGGTACTGTTCAATTTCAGCCTGGGCTGCTTCTTTGGTCTGCTTCAGCCTCCTGTTCTTTCCCTTTCAGGCCTCAGACACCTTCTCGGCCGCCTGGATGCCCTGCGACTGACTCGCCATTGCTGAGGGGACTCTGGGCCGAGAGAGTGGCCTAAGTCAACTACTCAAACACAGAAACCCCTCAGGTCACCTCTCTACTGGGATTTTATGCTGTTTTATCTTAGTACTAGCTCTGAAATTAGGTTATTGTTCACCATTTTCAGACTCAGGTACATTCTTAAAATCCAAGGTCAAAATAGTCTATTAATCTTAAATCATGTGACATTCCATTCTAAGATGTTGCCAACACATGGCTAGTTGTCATCTTTGGTAAGGACTAAAAAAGGTAGAGCCATAGCTTCACCACTATATTGCTTATGGGCAGTCACATGACTGGCAGCCATCTCTGTTGTGGGAAGTCCTGGCTTCACTGCCATCTTGCTTAAGGGCTGCAATATATGTCTTGAATAGACCAGGAAAGCAAGTCTCTAAAGATACTTTTAAATTGAAATTAGATTTTTGATTTCCATACTGTCTTAACCAGTTGTTTACAATTGCTCTACATTTTCACTCTTTGAAAGGTGGTTTATTTTAATATTAGTTTAGTTAAATTAGTTTAATATTAGTTAAAAAGGCTAAAGATTGCCGGGCGGTGGTGGCGCACGCCTTTGATCCCAGCACTTGGGAGGCAGAGGCAGGCGGATTTCTGAGTTCGAGGCCAGCCTGCTCTACAGCGTGAGTTCCAAGACAGCCGGGGCTACACAGAAAAACCCTGTCTCGAAAAACCAAAAAAACCTAAAGATCATTGCTTTAAAGATATGTTTAACCTTGTTTTGTTAATGTTATTAAGCTATAATATAGCCTTAGGTTTTTATAATGATATACCATAAAAAGATCAAAGGTTCCCAGTCGCTTTATGAACTGTGTTTAAAGATTTAAAAATTTTGATTTGCTACTAGAAGAGCTTCAACTCAAAATCCTAATTTTTTGTTTTGTTTTTTGAGACAGGGTTTCTCTGTGTAGCCCTGGCTGTCCTAGAACTCAGAAATCTGCCTGCCTCTGCCTTCCAAGTGCTGGGATTAAAGGCCTGTGCCACCACCACCCGGCCAAAATTTTCCTTTTTCTTTGTTTTTTGTTTGTTTGTTTGTTTTTCAAGACAGGGTTTCTCTGTATAGCTCTGGCTATTCTGGAACTCACTCTGTAGACCAGGCTGGCCCAGAACTCAGAAATCTACCTGCCTCTGCTTCCCAAATGCTGGGATTAAAGGCGTGTGCCACAACACCCAGCAAAATCCTAATTTTTAAGGCTCAGGTCTAACAGTTCTAGCCTCAAAAGCTACTATGAAAATATAAGCTGACAGTCAGGAACCTTATAATCATATCCTTTAATGTGTCCACAAATATACTTTAAGTCATGCTAAGAAATGATGCAGTTAACTACAACATTAAGCTTTAGCTTTAGTTTATAATTACTAGTTACAGTTAGTAACCAGAAACAGACATAGATTGCCTAACTCAGACATGCTTTAATAGATACTAGCTCTCAGTCCTGTCAGAAACCAGTTGACTATGGCATTAAATGTTTAAACTTATGATTACAGACAAAGGCTCCCAAGTTCTAACAGTAACCTCCAAGGTCTCCAAGAAGGTATGGGCACAGCAACAAATGACTCTACGTGTAGTGTGGTGCACTAACCACTGGGCAAGAGTACCCCAGTGCCTTGCCTAATGCCAAGGCTCAGCCTCAACTTTGGACAACATGAGGACACCTAAAGTGTTGGGTGCTTTATATTGCCTAAGATAAGGTAAGGTCATCTCTCCCATGCTCCTCCACAGAAAAAAAAGCATCTCATCTTCTGGGCCTTACGGCTAACTGCCTCTGCCTAAGCTGTGATGGAGACCACAGGGACTTGGGAGAACTGTTTAGGTAGTGGACTACAGACTAATCTGTCATTTTATATTAATATATGATTCTAGATTATAAATTATCCCTTTTAGGTCTCTGATTACATTGACAGCTAAGCTAAGTGTAGCTTGACAACTAGAAAACAGGCAACTAGCTTTTTACCCTAAAGTAATCCACCGCTGTATTAGCTCATTAGTCGATTCATTACCAAGTTAAGACTACCACATTTCTTATTTGAAATATAAACAGGTGTGCTTTGCCTACAGGGCTCATGATAAAAGATCCACTGCTTTCAGATATGTAAGTTGTGAGGACCTAAAGAAACTATTAGAGGGTCTAGAAGGCATTTTGAGGTTAGTAATTGCAAGGTATGAAGGTTAGAGAACACGAAATACTCAGATGGTAATAGGAAAGTAATTTAAGGTACACAAAAGGAACAAAAATATTTCAGAATTCTTCCCCTTGCTATTAGGATTTTAAAAGTTCAGAGTTCTAACATTAATCAATGGAGTCCTGAGAGCTTTTTCACTTAACTCCGATAAAACATTCTACTATATGATCAACTATCATAGTAACAAATGCAGCTTTCCCTTGGTTGTCATGTAACTATAGACTTAAAGGTGTTTCTTATACTAAATTTATATGATCAACTATTATAAGCTCAAGTTTCCTTTGTTTGTCTTTATGCTAAATTTCTGTACATTTAGTTTTCTGGAAAGAAGAAAAAGCCCCTCTCTTCCCCTTCTGCTCCCCAAAAAGGTTTCTGTCTTCCTTGAGCTCATCTTAGAAACTGTTCGTGCTGTTAACAAATTTATTTCTTTTGTAAGACTGAAGAGATTTTTGTGGGATCCAGGAAACCCACTGGGATCTCCCTCTCATGAGTCAAGTGAACTCCATCTGGGTAAGTACCCCTGCCAATCAATAGCCTAAGTTCCCTACCTGTTGCCTATTTCTAAGGGTGGGGTTTCTCCATTGTTCCCTTGTTTGGGGACTCCACTTCCCCAACTACATGGGCCTAACAGTTTTAAATGTATATCTAAGAAAAAAATTTTTCTCCCAAACCTACTTAACTTTATCTTCTGCCTCTAACATATATATGTGTTTCAGAATCCTACCAAGTCCAGGTGTTTACTCAAGATCTACATCCACAAAAACTCCAGGGAAGCAGCCCACAGGTGCTGGTCTACCCTCACGGATGCTTCTACCAAGCCTGTCCTTTCCCAGTCTCAGATGGTCCCACAGCAATGAAATATCCAGGACTTGACTGGCATCCCAGTTTTCTTAGGTTCCTCACAATAGAACCATCACCCCAAAGTCAGCAGGAGGTAGTTTAAAGAACACAACACCCTCAGCTCCTGTCCCACCATAATCACTTTCTAGTTCCTCATCTTTAATTAAACAAAAATGGAGGAACATTGGCTTATAGGCAGTTCTTCTAGGGTCCTCCCAGGAAGCTAGCCACAGTGACCTATAACCAGCTGACATCAATCCATGCTGCCAGGTGTGAGCTAGTCTAGTTTATAAGAGAGACTGCACAGCTACTCCAGCTCTCCCTCCATCTCCTATTTTCCCTCTAACCCCTAAGCATTTCTGCTGGCCTCTTCCTCTCTCTCTCTTCTTATATTTCTCTGCCCCCACTTTCTCTGCTTCTATCCTTGCTCAGGGTCCCCTTCCCTTCTCCTGCTAATAAATTTTCTTTATATTAGGTGTGTCCCATGGCTTGATTGTTTAGGGGAACATCTTGGCCAGGTCCACCAAGTTGTCCCTGCATTACACCACATTACACCACATTATACAAAGCACAACAGCTTGCCCATGACTTTTCCCAGTCTCATCCATGGATGCTGGTAAACTCATTCACAAATAAACCTGTCTTTTCTTTTTTTTAACTTTTAATTCAGCTTGAATTGGTTTACTTCATTGACCAAGAAAACCTATTAATACATGATTAAAAAAATAAATAATATTGGGGCTGGTGAGATGGCTCAGTAGTTAAGAGCATTGACTGCTCTTCTGAAGATCCTAAGTTCAAATCCCAGCAACCACATGGTGGCTCACAACCATGCGTAATGAGATATGATGCCCTCTTCTGGTGCTTCTGAAGAGAGCTACAGTGTACTTAGATATAATAAAAAAAACTTTAAAAAATAAACAATTAATATTAAGAGTTCAAAGTTTAACAGTTTAATCAGTGGACTCCTTGTGAGTTGTTAATCTAATCTTGGTAAAGTACTGGCTACCACTCTGTTGTAGTCACAGGTTCAAATTTTAAAATCCCCTCTGCTTGTTTTCTAAATAAAGACTTAAAAGTACTTCTCACTGCTTTGAAAACATCTCCGTCCAATCTATATACATCTTGGTCTCTGAACAGAAGAAAGAGCATTCATGTGTCCCCAAGCTCTTCCCCTTGGTTATCTTTCCTGCCATGAAATTTCTGTTTCATTATAGATAAATGTGCATGCTTGTACCGTGTTCCTAACTTTTTAGGCTTATTTTTGTTGTTTTATTTTTGCTATGAGTTAAAGGTGTAAATCTATTCCAGCTGTCTACAGACACTTGTTAACTACTTTTTCTACAATGAATGTTAGCATCAGGTGGATCTGTGGACAGCCAGAAGCTGTTCACAGCCAGCTCTTGGACCCAACGACAATGTCACGTCTAGGTGACAGCACCGCTCCTTTATCCATTGCCACAGCACCTGTTGCACACTGTTCTGTGGATGAGTCACCTGTGTCACAGCCCTGATAAAAGGCATGTATCCCTAACCCACAGTTCTCTTCTTTGCTTCTTCCCCATTGCCCCACCTCAGAGGCACCTCTGGACCTGTGCCGGCTTGGAGTGATTTGTACAGGAGTCCGTCGTTTATTTTAACAACGAGGGTTTCAGAACAGATTACCAATGGTGGTCATGCTAATATATCTAAAATTTTGAACTCTTTTTGCAAATTTTTAAAAATTCATGTAAATGTCAGTGAGTTGAGACTTGAATCCATCTGTCACAGATCAAACAAGTACTCCTATCAGTCAACAGCTTAGGGCATGATATTCTTCCTTCTCTTGGCTTGGGACTGACTCCTTTTCATTCTCTGACTACCAGGACCACAAGACAGGCCTGAAGTTTTAAGTGTACACCCAACATAAAGATTTTTCCCTTAAGCTCCTTAGCTTTATCTTGTATCCCTTGTCTGTATCTGTACCAGCAGGTATCTACTCAGCGGACAGACACTGCAGGCTTTGCAAACTGCTCCAAAATAGCCTACACTTTGATAGCTCCAAACCAGCCCTGCACTTGCTGCAGCTCAAACCAGTCTACCCAATGTGATCGTTTCCTGTCTCCTCAGACTCCCTCTGAGAACCAGATGCTTCTAACAAAATTTCCACTCTATGTAGCAGGAGCAGTGGGGCCACCTCTATGTAAACACTGGAGCCATGCAGCCACAAAAGCATCTCCTGAAGGAGGACCTAATTGAGGACTGCCTGAGAGACCAAGAATTGCTAGTGCAGACAACGCCGGCAAGTCAGCTGGCTGTTTAGGAGAGATGCTTTCTTGGGACCAATGAGGGTGTAGGTGGAGGGTATTAAAGGAGGTTCCTGGAGGCTGTGTTGTTGACTCTGCACCACCTCACCTCCAACCCCCAAGAACAGGTAGGGTTGGGTGGCAAACAGTCCAGGGCACAGGCAACATCTGGTGCCCAGTGTGGTCAATGGACTACTTCATTGTCCTTGTTTGTGGCAGCTTGCCAACCTCCTTTTCCGGGGGCTCATTTTTTGCCTGCTGCTGCAAGACTGTGCTCATGGTTTGATCTGATCTGCTCTTCTCCATGCTGCTGCTGTGCCCCTTCAGCTGCTGCTTTGGTGAGTAGACCCCTTATTGTTTTATGTTGTGGGTCCCATGAAGATGAGCGCGAAGACTTCACTTCTGTCTTCTTTGTCTTTTCTGTCTGTCCATCTCGGTAATCTCACTTTTGTTTTCAGTTTGGTTTGAGGGTGAGCATGTGGCAGCCATCTTTTCGCTTTTCTTTGTCTCTGAGTGAGCATGCTGTGGTTAACATGCAACCGCCATCTTATTGTTCTTGTGAGTGAGTTGTGGTAAGCTTGAAGTGAGTGTGCGGCAGCTTTTTTGTTCTTGGTTGTGTTTGGGTGAGAGTGCTGCAGTAAGTGTGTGGCAGCCATCTTTCCTGTCTTCTTTGTCCGCTCATTTTCACTTTTGGTCTGGATAGATCCTGGAACCTGACATAGGTACTGGTTTCCCCGGTGGTGGTACCAGGGATCAGCTCCCAAATGCTTTTCCCATCCTGGGTACACCATCCAGGAATAAGGCCTCTGAGTTACAGCTGAGGGAGACTCCTGCTTAGTACACTATGTCTTTCATCTCCTCTTCTGTCATATTTGTCATATCTGTTTGTCAATTGTTTCCTTTGTGCTGGTTGTCATGGGTCTCCTCCCCTCCACCATCAAGGAACCCCAGATTAGGGCTCTGAAAACCCTTCTGGTTACCCATGGTCTCAAGATTAAGACTCATGACCTGGACCAATTTGGGGAGAAGGCTGCTATATTGGCCCCCTGGATATCCCTGGAGAACATGTGGGACTCTGACCGCTGTGCGTGTTCTCTTCCTTATCTGCAAGTACGAGGGACAGCCTGGGATTACCCCTCCCTTGTTCTTTGTCCCCATCCTCCTTGCAGTCATCACCAGTCTTAAGAATTCTTCCCCAGAGGAAGTGGTGGCTGCCCATAACAAACACTGCCAGGATCAGGCTAATATTCACCTTGCCTTACTAACCCCATCCTACTTGCTTTGGGCAAACAGGTTGATTTTAGAGATGAGGATGAGGGCACCTCTATGTAAACACTGGGGACTGCTCAATTGCAAAAGCATTTCCTGCAGGAGGATCTAATTGAAGACTGCCTGAGAGACCAAGGATTACTGGTGCAGACAATGCCAGCCAATTAGGAACTGCTATTTAGAAGAGATGCTTTCTCAGGACCAATGGGTGGTATTAAAGGAGTTTGCAGCAGTGTTCAGAGAGTTTGCTGTGGCATTTCTTACCTGCTCCCAGAGTCTGTGTCATTGACTCTGTGCCACCTCATCTCCAATCCCCAAGGACAAGTAGGGTTGGACAGGGCAATCAGAAAAATCCACGAACAGGACAAGTCAAAGACTCTGCCACAATCAGGCATCTTTACAGCCAGCTTTCAGGGGACCCACCATCATTAGACATGTCATCATTAGCTGCCCAGAGGTGGCACATTGTTGTCCTGTCCTGTGTCCCCTTTTGTCCTTCCTCCACTCTCTTCTTTCCTCCCTCTTCCAGAGGCTGCCTCAATGCCCCTCCCTTTAATCAACCTCCCATGTGAGACCCATTGCATGGTGTGATTTTGTCAGAACCCACCATCTAATTTGCAGGTTTGTGGTCCTGCAACCACATGGGGTAAGCCCACAAGCTGGGATCCCATCCTAACAAGTCCACCTGCTACTCAGGGTCACTTTCCCCACCATCGGATGGCTAGATCTCTCCATCCAAACATCAGCAAATTGGTGAGGTCTCCATCCCCTGGTCAGTGTAAACAGCTCCTGGTCCCAAAGGAATGACTCCTGAACTCCTAGCATCCCTCTGTGTCCTTGGGAACAGAGGAACCCCCAGCCAAGGCTGGCCCTTCTCGGTGATCCACTCACCTTAGGACCTCTTCCCTTGGGTGAGATTTCTCTCTTCTCAAGACATGGCTTCTCTCTTTTCTCTCAAAAATCCCAGTACTGGGTGTTCCATATTTATCAGTCATCTGCCCCAATTGGTCCCTGGTTACCACAAGACAAGTTGGTAAGCCAGCTTGTAGCATACATGTTCTTTATTATTGTTTCTATCTTTAGGAAGCTGCAAGCAAGAGAAAGTGGTAACCTTTCCCCTCACATGTGGGTATCAAGCCTTTGTTCATACCTCTAGGCTACCCATTGGGATGCCTCCTGGAAAACCTCAAACTTCTAAAACTTCCAAATTCATACACGATTTCAATAAAATTTGGCCCCAATACCCACTACAAAACAACTCTAAATGCCCACTTAGCAGCACTTTTAATCCTAATTATTATAAGGGACCTTTACAACTATTGTTATTGATCCAGAAAATGGAAGGTTTCCTACATGCAGGCTTTCTCCTACCTTCACTCCAAACTTTCTTTTTGTTCCTCTTATTCCCCAACTCAGCTCCTCCTCGCTATGAAATCTCAACCAGAACAAACTTCCATTATCTTTGATCCAGCTAACGAACCTCTTCACCTTCCTGACCAGCCTCTGCGATCTCTTCTGCTGCCCCAGCTTCCAGTTTCCCTTACTCCCCCAGCCTCCTTCACTTCCTCTCCTTGCCTGGCTTCTCCAGACTCCTCCCTTTCCATGCCAGCTACAGGCCACCCTAGCTGTCCTATGCTAGCACCTTCTTTCAGAACTCCCAACTACTTGTTCTCTCTCTCTATATAGCCCCCACACTTCTTCCACCACCCAGCCTAACCCAGTTCAGTTCTTCCTCTGTGAGAAGTTGCTGGGGTGGATGGTCTAATTAGGGTACATGATCCATTTTGGCTAAGTGAACTTTCTCAAATAGAAAAAAAGACTGGGATCCTATATGTCTAACTCCTCTACCTTTATCAAAGATTCCAATATATCACTAAATCTTATAGTCTAACTTTCCATAATACATACATAATCCTCAGTAACAATTTACTCACCAAGGAGTGCAGGTGACTTTGGGAGCAGGCTAGAATACATGCAGATGAGATACACCAAACTAACACAGCACACCCGATTGGGTCAGAGGCAGTACCCAACCAGGATCCCCAATGTAATTATAATACCTCAGGTGGCATTTTGGCCAGAGAACAATTTATAACTTGCCTCCTTGGCTGGTCTCCATAAGGCTGCCATTAAACCAATAAATTTGGAGAAATTCCAATAAGTCACCCAGGATAAACAAGAAAACCCACGTCACTTACAGAGTGCCTTGGAAAGGTGCTCTTACAATGTACTAAACAGCTCCTAAATGACCTGGGTTTTTCCCCCAAGGTACCCTGATATTAAGGCCAAGCTTAAATGCTTGGACAGAGGATCCCTAATTCCACAGGCAGAAGTCTTGGTGTTGGCCTTTAAAGAATACCATGGGAGGGCTGGTGAGATGGCTCAGCAGGTAAGAGCATGCACTGTTCTGCCGAAGGTCCTGAGTTCAAATCCCAGCAACCACATGGTGGCTCACAACCATCCATAATGAGATCGGACGCCCTCTTCTGGTGTGTCTGAAGACAGCTACAGGGCTGGAGCGAATGGGGTTGACTGGAGCTAGCAGAGGTCCTAAAAGTCAATTCCCAACAACCAGATGAAGGCTTACAACTAATTTGTACAGCTACAGTGTATACTCATACACATAAAATAAATAAATAAATCTAAAAAAAAAAAAAAAAAAAAAAAAAAAACAACCACTGGGTGGCTGGAGAGATGGCTCAGCGGGTAAGAGCACTGACTGCTCTTCCAAAGGTCCTGAGTTCAAATCCCAGCAACCACATGGTGGCTCACAACCATCCGTAATGAAATCTGACGCCCTCTTCTGGTGTGTCTGAAGACAGCTACAGTATATTACACAGGAGCAAGTGGGTAAGAGCGAGTGGGACTGGAGCAAGCAGAGGTCCTAAGTTCAATTCCCAGAAGCCACATGATGGCTCACGGCCATCTGTACAGCTACAGTGTACTCATACACATAAAATAAATAAATAAATCTTAAAAAAAAATAAAACCCACTAGGTCACTGTCTCAAATGTAGTCAACAGGATCACTGGGCACAGACCTGCTCTAAGTCACCAGGGCCATGTCCAAAGTGCCACCAAGAGGAACACTGGGCTGCTGATTGTCCTCATGTTGCTCATGGCACAGGAATATCACTCCCAGATCACCCTCCAGCTGATCTTCTAGGCCTGGCCATGGACAACTGAAGGGCCCGAGCTCCCCTGACTCAACCATTTCCATCACCAATAGGGAGCCCCAAGTAGTCATTACAGTGTCAGGGCAGCCCATCTCCTTCCTTTTGGACAACAGGACCACTTACTCAGTCCTGATAGAATTTTGGGGACCTACCTCTCCTCATTTTCCTATTATCATGATAGGGGGACAGCTTTACCAATTTCATGAGACCCCACCACACAGTTGCATTCTTAGGGGTATTCCTCTCACTCATTCTTTTCTGACACTGCCAATGTGTCCCCTTCCCTTATTGGGAAAGGATCTTCCAGCTAAAGTGGGAGTCTCTATTTTTTTTTCTGCTCCCCCATTTGCCTCAACTTAAACTCATCAGCAGCCCCTCTCTTCCTTCTTCTAGCCACCCAACCTACAGGCTCTAACATGTCATTTCCTTTGCCAGTCTCTTAGATATTGCCCAGAGTTTGAGACATCCAGAATCCCTCTGTTGCTAAATACCATCCCCTTGTTGTTATCCAGTTATAGGACCATACCCAGTAGATCATCCAAGCTCAGTACCCCTCCTCCTCCAGAGCCTTGCAGGACTTAAACCTATCATTTCTGACCTCCTAAGGAAAAAAAAAAACCTTCTCCTTCCTACTTCTTTCCCCTTCTAACACCTAATGCTAGCAGTTAAAAAACCTAATGGGGCCTATCACCTGGTTAAATATCTCTGGCTCCTTAATTCTGCAGTGGTTCCTCTCCATCCTGTTGTGGCTAATTACATGCTTCTTTCCATTATCCCCTCAGAGACTTCTCATTTCTTGGTCCTAGATCTCAAAGATACATTTTTTTTTCTATCCCTCTAGATGCTCAGTCACAAACATCTTGCTTTTATCTGACCCTGACACCCACCTCACCTGGACTGTTCTACCTCAGACTTCTGGGATAGTCAGACATTGGCTTCTGACCAACTCTCTGTCTTTCCCTAAATCTAAGATTATTATTCATTACGTTGATAACATTCTCCTCTGCAGTCCCTCTCTAGAGATTAGCCAAATGAACACCTCTGCTTTTCTAAATTTCCTGTTCAGCCAAGGCTATTCTCACCTTCTAAAGAAGTGGAGACTGCCCTCCTAACACATCTTCTTCTCATTTTTCTGCTAGTATTTGCACCCTGCTTCATCAACCTCTTTTCCACATTCCTCCCATGACAAACCCAAAAAATTTCCAATCAAATGATTAAGCAGTTCCTCTTACAGGATTACCAGCTGCTGCCCACAGAGGAGCCGGATGTCAAAAACTATCAAGTAAGTCCTGATGGTAAGGATCAACTACATCCCCAAATTGACAGTGTTCCTGGACAGCAGGTGCCTCTCTGCATACATCTGTGCACTGGGGTGCTGCCAGTGGGGAATCATTTGCCTGGCCAAAAGAAGCAAAAGGTCTCGCAGGACTTGGTCATGGCTAGAATAACCAAAGTGTTACAGCTCTCCAAGGAGAAGCCAGAGCAAGACAGGTTGCCTTGCCATGCAGCAGGCAGCTAGGATCCAAAGTTGGGGACATTGAGCAGGAAGTGGCTGCGGTCAAGTGTGTGCACCTGGCTGGTTGAGCTGGGTCAAGGTCTAGTGACAAAAGCTTCAGGAGAGAAAACTCTTCCCTGAAGTGTTACAGCTCAGTAAGACAGGCACTCTCAGATGATCTTTGGTGAAATAACTCGTGCACTTGATTCCTTGTGGATAGGACCTTATAAACATGCAAGGCTGTGGTAGGATCTAGAGGCAGATGCTTTCTGTTGGCTCAGTCTGAGATGTTATGGTTGCCTCATCCGCATGTGGAAGGACTTTAGATGTTTTCCCTACAAGTGGCTGATTGTCACAGTCCTCTCTGTGGGGTATCATGGTCACACGTTCTAGGATAGGAACCTGGTCGGGAGTAAATATTAATGCCCACGATTCTCAATTATGAGAATTGCCTGGGGTTCCTGAACCTGGTCACCCTTACCAGTATTTCTGTCTTGTGGCACAGTCTACATTCCACAAGCGGGAAGTACTTTAACAAATCTGGCACCCCTATTCCCACCTAACCATCACCCTCCTTTTAATTCCCCTCTTTATGGTGGCAATCAGGCACATGCAGGGACAGCTGAAAGTTACTCTGCGACAATCATGCATTTTTACAGCCAGCTTTTAAGGGACCCGCCCTACAACAAGACATGTCATCATTAGCTGCCCAGAGGTGGCACACTGTCAACCCTGTCGAATGTCCCCATGAACATATGCCACAACCCCAATAAAAGTCTTTTCCCCACTCTCTTCTTCCCTCTGTCTCCCAGAGGCCACCTCTGTGTCCCCTCACTTTAATATTTAATAAGCCTACCACATGAGACCTGTTGCACAATGTGATTTGGAATACACTGCCTAGTCTCATCATGAAGTGCTAGTGTTAGGACATGAGGATGGTGAAAAGCCTCTTCCATCCAGCTTCTGTTCAAGCTACAATGCTGACTGGCACCATGGCAGGCCTGGCGCCTTCCTTCTGTCCATTGTGAGTATCTGAGAGCACCTTCTGCTCCCAGCTCTCTATAACCTTTACCTATCAGGTCTGAAACCTTTAGGCTCACCGCAACTCACCTCTGCTTCTTCTCGAGTCTGTGACAGCTCTGGGGCTTAAGAAAGCAACAAAGGGGAGGGGGGCTGGCGAGATGGCTCAGTCTTTAAGAGCACTGACTGCTGTTCCAAAGGCCCTGAGTTCAAATCCCAGCAACCACATGGTGGCTCACAACCACTCATAATAAAATATGACCCTCTCTGGTGTGTCTGAAAGACAGCAACAGTGTACTTATCTATAATAATAAATAAATCTTAAAAAAAAAAAAAGAGGACAACACCCAGAGGAAGCTCCACTCCCAGGCGCTCTAACACACCCGGGATCACAGGTGAGGAGGACACAACATCTGTCCCAACACCAGGAGTAACTGGGACCAGCTGGACCAGGCACACAGGAACTCTGCTAGCCCAGTGGCTCAGGTTCTTTTTGGTCTGTCTGGGCCGGCCAGTGCCCTGAACACACCTTGGGTGCAAGCTCCGCAGCCAGCCTCACAACACCTAGAGGAAGCTCCACTCCCAGGCGCTCTAACACACCAAGGATCAGAGGTGAGGAGGACACAACATCTGTCCCAACACTGGGAGTAACTGGGACCAGCAGGATCCAGGCACACGGAAACTTTGCCAGGCTAGTGGCTCGGGTTGTTTCCGGTCTGTCTGGGCAGGCCGGTGCCCTGAGCAGACCTTGGGCGCAAACTTGGCAGCCAGTCCCAAAACACCCAGAGGAAGTTCCAACCCAGGTGCTCTAACAAGCACAAGGTCACAGGATCCCAGAATCACAGGATCATAGAGACAGCTTGACTCTGAGGAGTTCTGACACAACCAGGATCACAGGAAGGACAGGCATCAGTCAGATTTAGCAAGGGCAGGTAGCACTAGAGATAACCAGATAATGCGGGGCAAGCATAAAGAATATAAGCAACACAAACCAAGGTTATTTGGCATCATCAGAACCCAATACTTCCACCATAGCAAGTCCTGGACACAACATCACACCCGAAAATCAAGATTCAGATATAAAATCATTTCTCATGGTGATGATACAGGACTTTAAGAAAGACATAAATAGCACCCTCAAAAAAATACAGGAGAACACTGGTAAACAGCTAGAAGCCCTTCAAGAGGAAACACAAAAATCCCTTAAAGAACTATAGGAAAACACAATCAAATAGGTAAAGGAAATGAACAAAACTATCCAGAAGCTAAAAATGGAAATAGAAACAAAGAAATCAGAAAGAGAGACAGTTCTGGAGATAGAAAACCTAGGAAAGAAATCAGGAGTCGTAGATGCAAGCATCACCAACAGAATACAAGAGATAGAAGAGAGAATCTTAGGGGTAGAAGACACCATAGAAAACATTGACACAACAGTCAAAGAGAATGCAAAAAGCAAAAAGCTCCTATCCCAGAATATCCAGGAAATCCAGGATACAATGAGAAGACCAAGCCTAAGGATAATAGGTATAAAAGAGAGTGAAGACTCCCAAGGTAATGGGCCAGTAAATATCTTCAACCAAATTATAGATGAAAACTTCCCTAACCTAAAGAAAGAGATGCCCATGAACATACAAGAAGCCTACAGA
>NW_022196905.1:129240079-129254409 GCF_008632895.1 Mastomys coucha
AATAGGTCCAATATTATACAATCCATATACACTTTCAGCTTGTTTGTTCATGACAGTGTCTTGCTGTGCACAACATAATGGTCTTGAGATCTTGCTTCTCCTATCTCAGCCTCTCTTTTAGAAGTATTGTTTATTTTATTTTTTTACACTATACTATGGTTTTCAGAACAGCTTACATATTTTAAAAGTATTTATACACCCAAAAGAAATGTAGACAATTAAGTTGGGAGGGGGCTTGTAAGAGAACAACAAAGAGTGAGACTGAATGCTTTGCTTGACATTTGTAACTCTTGTATTAAGTTACCACAGTAAGAGCCAAGATTTTTGTTTGTTTGTTTGTTTTTTCGAGACAGGATTTCTCTGTGTAGCCCTGGCTGTCCTGGTACTCACTCTGTAGACCAGGCTGGCCTTGAACTCAGGAATCCACCTGCCTATGCCTCCTAAAGAGCCAAGATTTTAAGCTCTACTAAATACAAAACAAACAAACAAAAACACTTTATATATTTATGTTTATTTAAGAAAATATTAGTAGTGATGTATTATTTTGAAATATACAGTTAATACATTTGGAATTATTTAAAATGCATATTGAAAAAAATGTTATATATTTTCAGTATTGCCGTAAACAAGTATCTACATAAGACTGTTAAATTGATTGTTGTTTTATATCAAACCACTTTTATAATACTCATTTTTATTGTTATAATATTTTATAAATTTTAAAGAATATGACAAAAAAAGATATTGTAGGTATTGAAGGGGGGTCTCTGGGAGGAGTTGAGATACAAAAGGAAAACAAGAATGTGATTTAATTCTATTCACTTAAAATGTTTTTAAATGTTAACAAATTCAGATATTGAATTTGAAATTGAAATCATGTAACTTTTCTCATCATAATGCAATAAAACTTAAATAAAATAAAATTTGGAGAAAAAACCCATTTTGAAAACAGTTCCACATAAAAATGGGTAGATGAGTGATGTGTTGGGCTGGGGATGTAGCTATGTTGTAAAGTGGTGTAAAATTGTAACAATAAATGCATGCACGATAAAGATAGCTCAACAAGAAAGCTTAAAAGAAAAAAAAAAAAAAAGCAACAAAGGTCAAAATCAGGAGTGGAAGCTGAACACAGTTCCATAACCACAAGGCAGAAGCAGAAAGATTTCTGAGTTTGAAGCCAGCCTGGTCTACAGAGTGAGTTCCAGGAGAGGCTGGACTACATAGAGAAACCCTGTCTCAAGAAAACAAAGAACAAAGAACCAGGGCTTGGGGGGTGGCTCAGTAGATAGAATACTAGTCTAGCATGCATAAGGACCCAGGTTCCAATCACAGCACAACACAAACTGGGTATTGTGGTTCACTCCTGCAATACTAGCACTCAGGAGTGTGCCCTCCCCACCAGCCCTGAGTGGGGTGAATTAGACCTGTTTTGCCACAGTCACCTAGCCCAGCTAGGTAAAGTCTATTGTCCTGCCACATCTGCAGCTTCCTGAAAGAAGCCACTACCTGTTGAGCAGCTGAGTCTGTCTTCCGATGCCATCCTGGCAGAGTGGGGGATGGGTCCCCCCCTTTATATTCAGACCTTAGAATTAAAAGATTGAGCCTTGATCAGAGAACTTTGTCTTGGTTCATTATTTCTCTCATCGTCCTTCCCATACAGCCCCAGCTTTCCTTTCAGGAACTCAGGAACCCATAGCCACTGGCAGCTACAGGTGGAGGCAGGAATAACAGAAGCTTAAGGTTGTTCTTGGTTTTACAGTAAGTTTAAGGCTAGTTTAAGGCTACATAAGACCCTGTCTCAAACACATAGAAAACCACATCCCACATTCACAAAGAAGTAAAATTCAAGGAATAACATGTAACTCAGTGGTGAAGCCCTTGTTTATTAGTACATGGAAGGATCTGAGTTTTACCCCCAGTACTGCCTATTTTGTGTATCAGTGTTTTGTCTGCATGTATGCCTATGCATTGCACAGACACAAGAATATGGCTGTGAGGCCACCATGTGGTGCTGGGGATTGAACACAAGACATTTATAAAGTGGATAGCACGTGTTCTTAATCACTGAGCTATTTCTCCAGTCTCTACTGCCAAATGTTTAAAAATGATTTCATAATATTTCTTTATTGTGTGTACATGAGTGTGCATGCCCACATACAGTGGATTTGTAAGAATTGAGCAAACAGGGACACCTCATAAAAATACTGGGAAGCCAGGAATGTCCCTTAAGCTTAAAGTCAGGGAGCTTCAAAAGAGTTTACTGAACAAACATCTGTCCCCAGGAGATGCCCTAATTGCAGGGAGTAATGCTGGATTCCAGGAAACGTCCCCAGTAGGGGGTGGATCTCTCCTCAGTATCTCCTCCTCACTTGGGGCACAAAGGTCAGTGGACTCAAAAGACAATGGGCTCCACCAATGCAAGATAACCAACTCATGCTGTAAACCTATGTTCTGGAAGGGTATAAAGAGTGTATGCTTTTGTTCCTCATGGTTGCCTTTGCCCTGACTGCAGGACAACCTCAGTATACTGGATCATTAAAACCTCTTGCTTTTTGCATCAATCTCGTCTCTGTGTCTTTGTGAGTGGGATGACATCCTGGACGTAAGACTCAGCTCTCCAAATCTTACAGATTGGAAGAAGGAATCAAACTGAAGCCACTTTGAATAAAACTTATTATTTTGAATAGGGGTCAATAAAGTTTAAGTTCCCAAGACCTCTCTGGGTAACTGACATCCTGTTTGGCAAGTTGAGACATGAATGGTAGACAAGTCACCCTGCCACAGTTGAATAAACTGACCAATGGGAATAGGATAAGTGTACTATGAAGACATGTTCCTAAGGACGTCCCCTAAGGCTGAATCCTGATTGGTGGCAAAATGTAACTTGGGACAGATGTTTGTGGATTTGGGACTTAAAAATACTGTAACACTCTGGATTGGGGCTGAAGTTCAGCTTCTATTCTGTGGCCCTGATCAATCAGCAGAAGTCTGAGTACAATACATCTCTAGTAGTCTGCTTAAATCCTTACTGAGATGAATGTCTCAACACACAGTCAGCTCTCAAGTCTGTGCTGTTGTCCCTGACTGGTCAGTTTTGCTGCCTAATTCAAATAAAGACCTTGCTTTGTTGGACTCTTGTGTCTGCTTGGGTTGTTTTTGTTTTCAAACCTCAACATGACATGCCACATGCATATGACATCAGAGAACTAGAGGTGGTTCTCACCTTCTACCACATGTTACCAGCTAGTCTTCTCCCTACCCCACCCCGACCTCACCCCACTCCCACCACGTTCTGTCCTCTTTCCTCATGGCTCTGCTCTCTTCTGTCTGTCTGTCTGCCTGTCTGCCTCTACCCCTTCTCTAGGCCCTCACTCCCTGCTCTTCACCCAAATAAACCCCCTTTATACTGGTGGGTATCTGTTGGATGGTATGACTTCTCAGGGGAACACCTCAGCATGGGCCAGCCAGGTGACACCGCCCCAGCCAAATTATCTTTCATAACATTGGTCCTGAGACTATGACAGGTTCTCCTGGTGCTTGTACTCCCCTTTGGTTCTAGAATAGCTTTAATTCAAAACTCATTTTTAAGGCTCAAACCTAACAGGGATGGAACCTAACATTCTAGTCTCAAAAAAGCTCCTATTATTAAGAAATGCAAGCTGATAGTCAATAACCATATAATGAAATTCTTTAATATGTTTAGAAATATATGTTAAGTCACACAAAGAACTGATGCTGTTACTTACAAGATTAAGCTTTTACTTAGCCTCCTGTTTTATGTTTGCAAGGTACAATTTAGAGCAAATAACTAAAAGGTTGTTTAACTCAGATATATTTGGTAGGTACTAGGCCCTTGACACTGTCAAGAGATCTGCTGAACATGGCATTAAATATTTGAACTTACTATAACAGCCAGAGACTCCCAATCCTAATAGTAACCCCTCCAAGATCTCCAAGAAGACACGGCACAGCAACAAGGATCCTACCTAGACTGTGGTGCACCAACCATGGGGTGAGGCTGCCCCAGTGCCTTGCCCGCTGCCAGGGTTGTCTCATGTTGCCTAAGACAAAGTGAGGTCATCTTCCTACTCCACAGGAAAAAAGCCTCTCATCTTCTGGTCCTGATGACCAAAGACTTGCCTCTGCCCATGTTGCCATGGAGACCAAAGGAACCTGGGACAACTATCTAGGTAATGGCCTATGGACTAATCTCTGCCATTTTAATTAATATATGACATTTAGACTATAACTTATCCTTCTAAAGTCTCTGATCACATTGACAGCTAAAGCTAATGGTAGCTTGACAGCTAGAGAACAACAGGCAACTAGCTCCTTGCCCCAATGTAATACACCACTGGGTTAGTCCATTTGTCAATTCATTAACTAGTTAAGACTACCAACCAGATCTCGCTGGGCAGTGGTGACGCACGCCTTTAATCCCAGCACTTAGTTCGAGGCCAGCCTGGTCTACAGAGTGAGTTCCAGGACAGCCAGAGCTACATAGAGAAACCTTGTCTCAAAAAAACACCAAAAAACAAAAAACAAAAAAGACTACCAGGTCTCTTATCAGAAAAGCAAACAGGTTTGCCTTGCTCACAAATTTTATGTTAAAAAATAAACAGGTTTCAGATATAACTTTTTATTTTTTTTAAAGGAACTCACTTGGCAGTGACTGCTCCAAATGATCAACCACCTATGCATAAATAAATAAATAAATAAATAAATAAATAGTTGGATACAAAAACATGTAAAGTTTATATAAGGTCTGAGGATATGAAAGCTTAAGTTATGAGGATATAAAAAAAGTCTTAGAGTCTATGAAGGAATTTTTTTTTGTTTTTTGTTTTTTTTCAAGACAGGGTTTCTCTGTGTAGCCTTGGGTGTCCTGGAACTCACTTTGTATACCAGGCTGGCCTTGAACTCAGGAATCCACCTGCCTCTGCCTCCCAAGTGCTGAGATTAAAGGCATGCGCCACCACTGCCCGGCTCTAAGAAGATATTTTAAGGTTGGTAAATACAAGTAAAAGCCTAAAAGGTGATAAAAGGTGATTTAAAGTATATAAAAGGAATGAAAAATGCCTCAGATTTTTTTCCCCTGGCTATGGTACTGTTGTATTAGGACTTCGAAAGTTCAGAGCTTTAACATTAATAAAATTCTGGTAAGTTATTAGTCTCTGGTAAAACATTCCACTGTATGATCCACTATCATAGTTCCAAGCTCAAGAATTTAAGTTTCCATTGGTTGTCTTTTAAGTATAGATTTAAGTGTTTCTCATTATGCTAAATTTACATACATTCAGTCTTCTGGAGAGAGGAAATTAGCCCCTCTTTCATGGTCTGAAGTCACATCAAAAATCAACATCAACTGAGCTTTTTTTACCCTTCTCCAAGGAAGGTTTCTGTTTTCCCTGAGCTCACCTTAAAGAATACTCATGCTTTTAACAAATATATCTTTTTGTAAACCTTTTAAAAGATTCTTGTAAGCTTCAGGAAATCCACTCGGATTCATCTCTCATGGGTCAAATGGACTCCAGATAAGTACCTGGTCAACCAATGGCCCAAGTTTTCCACTTATTGCCTATTCCAGAGGATGGGATCCCTGCCCTAATCCCTGGCTTTGAGATTCCTCTCCCTCTCAACTACCAAGATCATGGGCCTAAAGTTTCAAATCTAAGAAAAAAATTTTCCCCCTAACCTACGGAACTTTATCTTCTGCTTCTAATATGTACATGTGTTTCAGTATCCTGCCAAATCCAGGTGTCTCCTTGAGATGCGCATCCAGGACAGCTCCAGAGCAGCTACCCACAGGTGCTCTGGCCTAGCCTCTAGCCTCCCAGACTGCTTCAACCAGGCCTACATGTTCCTAGCCACAGATATTCTCACAGATCCTGGACAGCAGTGAAACAACCAGCTCACCCAGGGCTTGACCAGCAACACCTCAATTTTGTTAGGGTCGTCCCTAAAAACATCACCCCCAGTCAGCAGAAAGTAGTCGAAAGAATACAACGACCTCACTCCCGCCCCAACCATTCCCCCTTCTTAGTTGATTTTTAATTAAACAAAGGGAAGAATGATGGCTTACAGGCAGTTTTGCTAAGTTCTTCCCAAGGGACTTAGCAATAGTTTAAGTCATCACCTGCTGCCTGGTGGAGACAGCACATAGAAGGACAGCTCCCTACAGTTCTCTCTGTTCCCAGCTTCTCTTTCTCTACCCCCTTTCTGTCCTTTTTTTGTCCTTCTCTGTCCTCATGGCTCTGCTCCCATCTATCTACCTCTACCCATTCTCTAGGCCTTCACTCCCTTCCCTTCTCCCTAGTAAACCTCCTGTCTGTTGCATAGCGTGATTTCCCAGGGGAGTATCTTGGCATGGGCCTGCAAGGTAACCCCCCCCCGCTGCATTTTATTAACTAACACCCCTACATAAACTTTTTGAGTAAAATCAATAGGAGCTGTAACCTAAAGTCATGTGTACATAGTCCATGTCCACAGGGCTGAAAGCAAACTCTGGGAATGGGGAAGTTTCTCATCATCCCACTCAGAAGGTAAGATGGTCATTCTTACTGTGTGGGTCCCTTCTTTCAGTTTCCCTGGATACTTTTTATTCAATCAGGTGCTCTGGATTGCATGTGCTCAATGGCAGGGTACACGCAGTTATTAACAAACCCAAGAAATTAGAAATAGGCTCAGTTGACTTAGTGCTTGCCTAGCAAGAGCAAAGCCCTGGGTTCCATCCTTAGCACCACATGAGCCAGGCATTCCTGTAACCTAAGAACATGGTAGATAGAAGCAAAAGGATCAGGAGGAGTTCAAGGTCATCCTTGGCTACATAGCAGTTTTGATTCCAGGGTAAGCAAACATTTAATGGTCTCAATGAAGCATAACCTAACGATCCACATAAGACAATTCCACTGAAGCCTAGAAGGGCTGACATGACTTGGCTCACCTCACAGCCAGAGCACTACAATTGGCAATCTGTTTCTCATTTCAGGACCCTGGAATGAAATGAAGGGCATTTCTGCACTTGCTCACTCTGTAGATGAGAAAGGGAGCCCAGCTAGCTTCCGAGATAATAATAGCCTCATTGATCCCTCACCCACAAAGAGAATGGAATCCACTAAAGCACATCTCGGCAGGAAGCAGGCTATGAGCCTCTGACCACTGCCAAGAGAGGATGTGGCAGAGGTGAGGGGCCAAAGACACCCTACAGGGGAAATGCCTTTTCAGGAAAGGGCTATCATGAAACAGCAGCTACCTGAGCAGGGGTATTTATAGTCAGACAACAAAGGGGTGACTTCAGAGGCACCTCCTGAGCAGGCAGAAAGGCACCTCACAGCAGTCCAGAAGATCAAGAGCTGTGTTTAGCAGGCAACAGGAGTAGGAAGGACAGACTGGCTTGACATCCTAGGAAAAATGAGACTCCACGGTCATCAAAAAACTCAGTGTGGAGCTAGGAAGTCAGAAGAATGAATCCCATATTAAGTTTCAAAAGCACATTTAAACAAGGTATCTGTCTGGGATGCCAACATCTAACTGGATGCACAGAGTATCTTCATACACTGCATGCTGGTTCTGAGGGCTTCTCTTTCTCTAGGAAAGAGAGATCAAACAGACTCTCCAGATAAATTCAATCACATACTACAAACACCAAACAATAACGACAATCTTGGGGCTTCCTTGGTAACTGGCCTGGGGCCTAGATATTGGGGTCTGTTCTGAAACACTGTTGTCCCAAGACCTCTGAGGCCTGTTGCTCCTGCGCTCTCTCAGCTGACGCTTGACCCAGGACTAAATTCTGGGTCTTGGCTTCCAATGCCTTCTCCACAGCCTGTCCCACTTCCACATGGGCCTCCTATGACTTTCCAGAAAACATGTTTTTTTAAAAATCCCATTAAGATACTCTTTTCCCTGGAGTTGTAGTGATAGCTTAAAGTACCCAGTCCTCATGTGAAAGCCAAGCACAGGGCTGAACCTTTAAACAGTATTTGGAAGAATTTCTTTGAGTTCAAAGCTGGCCAGGGCTACACAGTGAGATCCCGTCTTGGGAAAAAAAAGAAAAAAACAAAAACAAAAACAAAACAACCCAACATCAACAATAGCAAAATGCAAATGCAATCACAGAGGGCACACTGTGTTCTAATCCCAGTGCTGGGGATGTGAGACCGGGAAGACCACCAGGCTTGCTGACCAGCAACCTAAGCAAACTGGCAAGCTTCGTGTTCAGTAAGAGATCTTGTTCAAAAAAGGTGCACGAGGCAGGGGCAGAGAGGCAGAGGCTTGGCCTAATGGAAGAAGTGTCTCACTGGAACAGGTTCACACCATTCCCAGTTAGTACACATACTCTCAGTCTGTCTGTCTTTTATGTGTCTCCTGCTTGTGGATCATGATGTGAGCTCTAGCCAGACAGTGGTAACGGACACTTTTAATCCCAGCACAGGAGAAGCAGAGGTGGGTGGATCTCTGAGTTTGAGACCACTGTAGTCTACAGAGTGAGTTCCAGGACAGCCAGAGCTACACAGAGAAACCTTGTCTTGAGAAAAACAAAAACAAAAACAAAAACCCAAAAAAGATGTGAGTCCTCAGCTACTGCAGCACCATACCTGCCTGCTACCTTGCTCCCCATGATGATGGTTATGAACTCTAAAACCTCTGAAACTGTAAACCCCAAAGAAACTCTTCCATAAGTTGCTTTAGTTTAGAAAAGTAACTAAAACAAAAACAAACAAGCAGAATCACTGGCAAGTGGGCAAAGGCACCTGTAGTGAAAGTGTGATGACCTCAGTTCAATCTCTAGAACCCACTGGGAGGCATCTGTAACACACACACACACACACACACACACACACACACACACACACACAGAGAGAGAGAGAGAAAACAAACACAGCTATATATACATATGCAGCCACACAAATCTTTACAGAGATATAGAAAACATGTCATATGTTTCTACTGAATGTGACAAGAGCCAAATCACAAGAGGTTCTCTGGTTGCAGATTAGTTCTGAAGTTCCCCTGTAAGATTCAGAGGATGGGGTCAAAAAGTCATGCCTGCAAAGGCACCAACGGGGCATCTGCCAAGCGGATAATAGCACTTCAGAACCTGCCTGAGCACATGGGTGAATGGGCCTTTCATGACCCCTCCTCTCAAGGCCTGTTTTTGCAGACACAAAGGGATAATAAAGGCGGGATTTACCAGAGGAGCCAGCTTCGCAGCGGCTTCCTTCTTCTTCCTTATTTAACCTCTCTCAGGAGAGTGGGACTCTAGACCTGCTTGAACAGGTGCTTAAGGCAGGTGAATTTGTTCCCATTAATTTTCTGAAGTAACAGCAGAGCAGACTGAAAGGTTATCCTGGGTACTTGTCAGGACTCTGCCCAGTGCTTGCTCAACCATAAGTCATTGTTGGCTGACAGCAATGCCATGTTCTGCTCCTTCAGGCCTCTCTATCTTTAAACTTCTGGTAGTTGGCAGAAATGAAAAAGCACAACACAGCCCAATTTCTTAACATAGGGAATTTGCCTTCTTTAGTAATGTGTTAGAGGTAAACTGAGGTTGGAGCCTTCCTAGTTCTTGGGAAAGCCTAGATTACAAAAGCCTGAGATTTTCAGTGATAGAGCACTTATCTACATTTGCCTAGCATATGTGAGGTCACTGTGTTCAACCCTCAGCATCTCAAGCGCACATGCACAGACACACAGACACACATACCGCCTGCAGCTAGACATAATGGTGTACTACTCTTTTTTTGTATTCATTCTGTAAACCAGGCTGGCCTGGAACTCACAAATATCTACCTGTCTCTGCCTCCTGAGTGCTTAATCCTACCACTCTTTAGGGAAACATGCATGCACATGCGCGTGCATGTGCGCGTGCACACACACATACTCGCGAACACACACACACACACGAACACACACACACACACACATACACACACACACACACACACACACACACACACACACACACACACACACACACACACACACCAGGCTGAGCATGCAGAGTGCCTGCCTACTGAGCACACAGGCCCAGGGTTCCATACCCAGTACTACATTACTCATATTCTGATGGCACAAGCCTGTAATTTTAGTACTCAGCTGGTAGAGTCAGGAGGATCAGAAGTTCAAGGTCATTCTAAGCTACATAGTGAATTTCAGGCCAGCATGGACTACATGAAATTATCTCCAAGACATAATAACAAAGAAACTCAAATTTTCTCTTTCAAGTCCAGCTAAGGTGTCACACTAATGACTTCGGTTCTAAGAAACTTTGAGGAAGAGTTTAATTTCACAAACCATGAAAAAGTTTTTTGAATGGGAAAGCTCGGGATCTCTCAAAGATGAATATAATACCTCCAAGTGCTCCTCCTTCAGTGACCCACTCTGTGGGAAAAGTCTAAAAATACCAGATTTTGTCCTACACTCTTTTCAGTGGTGAGAGCCACTGGTGACCAAGCCTTGTGGAGGAGAACCATTTTCCCCAATGGATAGAACCCTAAATCTTTTCATGAATACCCAGCCATCTGAGTACCTTCAGTTTCCTCCCACTGAAGAGCCACTTCCACAGGCAGCAAACATCCGGTGACACATCTCTCTTTCTCTGTCTACATAGTCCCTGTAGTGGCTGTGGAGAGAAAGGCAAGCTTTGTAAGTTTGCAGGAGGTGACATCTGGTGGCTGGAATTCTCTGGTTATGGCCACTAAAAAGTAAGCACTGAATATCAGTCAATGAAGATAACACTGTGAAGATGCCTGGGCAGGCAAGGCTAAGCCCACTGACACAGGTTCTGGACACAAGGGCATCATTTGGAAAGATAGAGCTGGGAAGACAAAAGCCACTGTTAGTGGGCTCAGGCCAAGACCTGCTAAATGACTCTTGTTCTAAGTGTTGTGGAGCTGATTTTGAGATCTTTCCTACTTAAAAATGGTCAGATTGCCCCAAAATTCAGTATCTAACCTGAGAAGATATTTTCCATACCAGAAAGGAAGCAGCAAAGAGACTGCATCCAAATGGAAATGATGCACACACCTCAGCAACGGTGATGGAATGCTTGACCTTACAGAGAAAATCTCACCAAGGCAGGAAAAAAATACATGCTAAAAATGGTGGCTGTCTTAGAACTTATGAGAAGATGTTTTCAGGTTCTCTACAACAAACACAGCTTCTCTAAGCAGAAAAAGTAACATTTTTAATAAAGCTTTTCTTTTTTTTTTTCTTTTTTCTTTTTTTTTTTTTTTTGGTTTTTCGAGACAGGGTTTCTCTGTGTAGCCCTGGCTGTTCTGGAACTCACTCTGTAGACCAGGCTGGCCTCGAACTCAGAAATCCGCCTGCCTCTGCCTCCCAAGTGCTAGGATTGAAGGCACGCACCACCACCACCACCACCCGGCCTTTTTCTTTTTTATAAACACATTTACTAATGTATGTATTGGGGGAAGTGCCTGTGAAGTTCAGAGAACAACTTGTGGAAATCAGTTTTCTCCTTCTATCAGATGAGTCCTAAGAACGAACACTCAGGTTATAAGACTTGGCAGCATGAGACTTTACCCACTGAATTATCTTTGTGACCTCCTAAAACTTCTATTTCTAAAAGATTGTCCTCTTCATTTGAATGAGTCATACAGAACCAGTTCGTTTGTGGACAGGTAGAGTCTTAAGTACAGCTTTTTTACAATTAATTAATTTTGGTTTTTAAAGGAAAGGTGCAGCCCTGAATGTCCTAGAACTCACTCTATAGACAAGGGTAGCTTTGAACTCAGAGATTCACCTGCCTTTGCCTCCTGAGTGTTGGGATTCAAGACTTACTTTATTGTGGGAGATCTAAAAAGGATTTTTGTAAATTCTGTACATGCACACACTATGCATGGAGGTCAGAGGACAATTTGCAAGCCAGTTCTCTCCTTCCACTATATAGGCTCGTAGGAATCAGAATGGCTAGCACTCTTAGCTCACCAACCTTTTGGTTTGTGAACCTAGAAGGGTACAGAATACCTTACTCAGATCCTAGAGGGTGTGGCATTTGTGATCTTCCTGCCTCAGTATCCCAGGTGCTAGGACTACTAGAGTGGCTCACCATACCTGGTTTGCACAGGACTCTTATAAGGTACCCATATGGGGACTACAGACCTAGCTCAGTTGGGAAAGTGAGGACCCAAGTTTGGATCCTCAGCACCATGTAAGAACCAGGCCCGGTGGGTAGAATGTATCTATAATTCCAGCATGAGGTGGGATGGGGAATGGGGTAGCAGTGGACAGAGACAGAAGGACCTACAGACTAGCCACCAGCCCAGCCTAACTGTTGGACCCCAGGCACACATTCAAGATTGTTTTCTGGCCTACACACATACTTGCAAATATACACAAGAGGTGCATCTTCTCTAGGGAGAGCTGATCTTCAAGGTGGCACAACAGGAAGGAGGGAGATACTCAGAAGTAAAGCTTCCTCACACAGTTTAGGACAATGAGCAGTGGACTGTGTAGATGAGATGGCTGCTCTGAGCCAGTCTGGGGCAGCATTCCTAGCCTGAACTATCCAGATGGTTGGCTGGACTACAGTTCTCACAGCCATCCCTCATCGTGCCTCTGGCCACACTTATACCCTTGGCTCTCACCTGGACAGCTTTTTCAGCTCATTATTGATGTCATGGTTGCAGGGCTGCTCCTTCTGAGCTCGCACTAGAAAATCCCGAGCCTGTTCATACTCAGTTAGGAGGAGGCAAGCCTGTGAAGAACAAGAAAGGACATTAGAGGGCTGGAGAGATGGCTCAGCAGGTAAGATCACTGACAGCTCTTCGGAGGGTCCTGAGTTCAAATCCCAGCAACCACATGGTGGCTCACAACTACCTGTAGTGAGACCTGACACCCTCTTTGATATATCTGAAGACAGCAACAGTGTACTTATTTATAATAATAAAAGAAAGGACATAAAAGGATTAGCAGCCGGTTGTGGTGGCACATACTGGTAGGATTTGCTGAAGGAGGCAGAGGCAGGAGGATCACGAGTTCGAGACCAGCCTGGGCTACACATTGCCAGGTGGTGGTGGCGGCGCACGCATTTAATTCCAGCACTTGGGAGGCAGAGGCAAGTGGATTTCTGAGTTCGAGGGTACCCTGGTCTACAGAGTGAGTTCCAGGACAGCCAGTGCTACACAGAGAAACCTTGTCTCAAAAAGAAAGAGAGAGGGGGGGGGAGGGAGGAAGGAAGGAAGGAAGAAAGAAAGGACATAAGAGGATTAGCATTTTTGGTAGTAGCCCAAGTGAGACCTCCTGCTCTGTGTGAGAGTGCACATGTGGATGGAGACCAGAGGTAAACCTGGCTTCCTTCTTGGGAGCAGCCCACCTTATTTTTCAAGATAAGGTCCTCCTTTGGGAGCCAGGGCTCCCCAATTCATCTAGGCTGACTAGCCAGTGAACTCCAAGGACCCACCTGTCTCTGTGCTTCCCCAGTGCTGGGTTCTAGAGAATGAACTCAGGCTCTCAGACTTGCATACCTGGCAAGCACTTTACTGACTTGCTGTCCCAGCCCATCTCCCCACTCCCCTCAACTCACCTGTCCACACCTGAAGAGGGCCTTGGCATTCCTTTTGTCAATGAGCAGAGCCTGCTCCCCATAGCGCAGGGCCATGGCAGGTCGGTCTAGCTTCAGGTACACAAAGGACAGGTTAAGGAGGACTAGAAGCTCAGCAGGTTCTACCAAGTGCTGCTCCTCACAGATGGCCAAGCGTCGATGAAGCAGCAGCAAGGCCTGGAGAAAGGAGAGAAGGCAAAGGGTCAAAAGGGACAGTCTTACATCACTACAAGTCACACACAACTACTAATCTATGAAAGAACTCAACTAGCTCACAAAACATCATTAATATATTAAAGTCAGAAGGCTCCTTAAGATTTATTTTCATTGTTTTGAATTATGTATATGTGCTATGAAGGTCTGAATATGCTTAGCCCAGGGAGTGGCCTTGTTGGAAGATGTGTTATCACTGTGGGGATGGGCTCTGAGACCTTCCTCCTAGCTGCCTGGAAGACAACAGTTGGTTTCTGTTTGCTTTCGGAACAAGATGCAGAACTCTCATCCTTTATAAGAGCTGCCTTGGTCACCATGTCTCTTCACAGCAATGAAAACCCTAAGACATGTACCAAGAGGTTGTGGCACACACTTTGTTTTGTTTTTGTTTTTTCATTTTTCGAGACAAGGTTTCTCTGTATAGCCTTGGCTGTCCTGGAACTCACTCTGTAGACCAGGCTGGCCTGGAACTCTGTGGACTCTGTCCCCCAACCTTGTTGCTTGGGAGTGACTTGGTTCTATAAGCAGCCCCGACAGGCTGCAAGCTGGAGTT
>NW_022196905.1:129254835-129255943 GCF_008632895.1 Mastomys coucha
CTTACTGTTTGCTCCCACAGATAATTGTTCGTCCCAGTCCTAGAGCACCCAACCAGAAAGACAACAGATGGCGCCCAATGTGGGGCTAAGACTTGAGAGTGCTCTAAGAGCGGTAATGTATCATAGATACAGAGATTTCTAGACAGCTCCCCAGATCTGGGGTAGATGGTTTGAGAATTAGGGGCAAGAACAAAGCGTTTTGCCCCTGGGTTGAAGATAAGATGGGCTAATTTTCTTCTAGAAAATTTAAAAGATATGCACTTACAGTCTTATTTATGAGGCGGCCCCAAAATCTCTTTAACCGGGCCTGGATTGAATTTATAACACTAGAGCTCTCAATTCTAACTAGATTTGATGGCGAAGATTTTTCGCCAAGATGTCGACAAGAGTTCGGCGGGGGCTATTCTGCCGAGGAGACTGGCATGCCAGGTGTCCAGCTGGTTTAGCTGGGGTTCAGGGGGGTCAGCCGGTTCAGGCTGAGTGCTCAGATTTGATTCCGAGAGATTTAGACTGCGGTAGAGGCAGTCTTTCCCCTAGTTTTTCAGCTCGGTGCTCAGAACTGCTAGATGTATATGTTTATGTGTTTTCATGTTACATGTGAATTTTGTATCGTGGTGTGAGTGGTGTGAGTGAGAAGTCTTGTTGTGTCTATATTACAGCGTGCGCGGGGCGGGCGGGCCCAGGGGAGTGCACAAGAATCCGGCATCAGATCTGCCAGTCAGCCAGTCTGCCTAACAGGGCCAGGGTCGCGTGGTCAGCAACTCTCCGGGCGCTGCTGCTTGCTCTGTTGTCACGCGCGGGCCAGGGTCTTTGTGACATGGCGACAGCCGCGCGGACACAAAGGGAAGGCGAGCCTGCGAGCCACGTCCCCCACGCGCGCGCCCCAGCTCCGTGTTCCCCACGTGGCGTGCTCCCCGCGCCCGCGCCGGGGTTCCCCCATTGAGACTGTCTGGAGCGCGCCCTGAGCTCCCCGCCGTGCGGCCCCAACAACATGGCCGCCCGTGCCCAGTTGCTTAGTCTTCATTTTTTCGTTCCTTTCCTTTGTTCTGTAGCTGGAGGGGTTTTTCTTGCCCGTTTTGTATGAGTTTTTCTTTTTTGCCTTTTCTAC
>NW_022196905.1:129257337-129270781 GCF_008632895.1 Mastomys coucha
CTCAGAAATCCACCTGCCTCTGCCTCCTGAGTGCTGGGATTAAAGGCGTGCGCCACCACTGCCCGGCTGTGGCACATACTTTTAATTGCAGCACTCAGGAGGCAGAGCCAAGCAGATCTCTGAGTTCCAGACCAGCCTGGTCTACAGAGCAAGCCAGGGCTGCACAAAGAAACTTTGTCTCAAAAAATGAAATAAATAAATAAATAAAAGTGTGGTATAGGATGTGTGCACATGAGTATAATGCCTGTAGAGGCCAGAAGAGGACATTAGATCTTCCTGGAACTGGAGTTACCCGTGATCTTGTGCCTAATGTGGGTCCTGGGAATTGAACTCAGGTCCTCTGCAAAAGTAATACATGCTTCTAACCACTGAGCCATCTCTCCAGCCCAGTTTGAAGGTTTCTAACAGGAAAAGGCATACAAACCCGAGTGAGGCAAACAACAATCTGCAGACAACACACTCTACTCTTTTGCCTCAAAAGGAAAAAGGACAACCAACCCACCAAGGACAGGCTGGAGCCCCAGCACCCACATCGGATGGCTCACCACTGTCAGCAATCAGAGCTAGAAGGAGTCCCATGCCTCTGGCCTCTAGCAGCCCTAGCACTCTCAAATGCATATACTCCTACACAGAAACATACACACAATTAAAAAAAACTTGGGAGGTGGGGTTTGAAACAGTGTCTTGCTTTACAGTCCTGGTGTCTTGGAACTCACTATGTAGACCAGGCTGGCCTCAAACTCCCAGAGATACACCTGCCTCTGCCTCCCCAAGAGCTGAGGTTTGTGCTAACATATAGCTTCTTTACTTAAAATTTTTTTTTTTTTTAGTTATATGTGTATACTTTGCCTGTATGTTTGTGTACATGTATGCCTGGTGCCCAGAGGATCAGAAAAGATTCCCTGGAACTGGAGTTATGAGTTACAGATGGTTGTGAGGTACTCTATGGGTGCAGTGAATTCAACTTGGTTCCTATGTAGGAGCAGAAATGCTCTAAATTGGTGAACCATTCTTTCAGTACCCTTTTTTTTTTTTTTTTTTTTTTTTTTTTTTTGGTGTGTGTGTGTGAAAGAGACAAGGTTTCTCTATAAAGCCCTAGTTGCCTTGGAACTTACTCAGTACGTAGGCTAGGCTAGTCTTGATCTCACAGCAATCTGCCTGCTTAGGCCTCCCAAGTACTGCAACTAAAGGTATGCACTACCATTCAAAGCTTCCCTTTTTTAAACCTTTGAGATAGGGTCTTATGTAACCCAGGCTGGCCTCAAACCCACTATGTAGCAAAGAATGACCTCCAATTTCTTATTTTTTGGGGTGAGGGGTGTTTCAAGACAGGGTTTCTCTGTGTAGCCTTGGCTGTCCTGGAACTCACTCTGTAGTCCAGGCTGGCCTCAGACTCAGAAATCTGCATGCCTCTGCCTCCCAAGTGCTGGGATTAAAGGTGTGCGCCACCACTGCCTGGCTCTTATTTTTAATTATGTGTACGTATGTGTACCTGTGCTTATCTGTGGGTATATGCACATGGATCCAGGTGCTAGTAAAGACTAGAGATAACATAAGGAGATAACAGCCCTTGGAGCTGGAGTTACAAGCAGTTGTGAGCAGCCTGCTGTGAGTGCTGGAATAGAACTCAGGTCTTCTGCACTCTTAACTTCTGATTCTCCTGTGTCCAATCCAACAAAGAGTGCACCTGCTTTACACAGTGCTGGGGATGAGGCCCAGGGTTTCATGCATGCCAATTCTACCAACTGAGCTGTAACCCCAGCTCAGGTCTGTTTTCTGGAGAAATAAACCAAAAAGACAGTCGATTCTGGAATGGGCAGGTGGGGTGTTGTTAATGGGTGTGTGAAATAGTTCTGTTTCCATGGCAGAGAGCAAAACAGACCTCTTTCTCACCTGCCTGACCCAGAGCCCTATAGCTGGAGACCTGACCTGCCACAGAGTGACTCAGTCTCCATAGTCAGAGGCAAACACAATGAAGAAAATCAGCTACAGCTGGAGAGGGGTAGTGCTGGATGGAGGATATTTTAATAAAATTTTGGGGAAGTAATTTTTTTGTTTTTACATGTGTGCATGTTTGTATGTATGGATATATGTGTGGTGTGTATCTGTAAGTACATGTGGAGACTAGAGGACAACCTCAGGTATCAATCCTCAGAAGCCATTCATTCACCTTGTTCTTTCAGACATAGGCTCTTCTGCTGGCCTGAAGCTCACCAAGGGGAATAGGTGCTGGTCAGGAGTTCCAGGGACCTGCCTGTCTCTGTCTTCCCAGTACTGGGACTACAAGTAGGCACTACCTCACCTGGTCCTTTTCCTTTGTTTTTAAATATGGATTCTCAGGATCAAATTCATATCATAATTCTTTCTTTCAAACTCTTTACCAACTGAGCTATTTCCCCACCTCCCCAGGATGGTAATTATTAAAATACATATGAACATAGGTAAGAAAAGTACACAGCTTAATGAAGCTTCATAACTCAAATATACCCAGGAAAACAGCCTAGAAATCAACATGCAGGCCAGGCATTGCAGTACATACCTTTCATCCTAGCACTCGGGAGGCAGAGACAGATGTATCTCTGTCAGTTCAAGGACAGCCTGGTCTACAATGCAAGTACTGGCAGGCTAAGGTTACACAGTGAGACTCTGCCTTAAACAGACACACAAACAAATAGAATCAACAGATACAGCCAGGTTTGTGCCTCATGCCTGTAACCCCAGCACTTGAGAGGCTGAGGTAGGACTGCCATGAACCTGAGGCCAGCCTGGGCTATAGAGTGACATGGTCTTTAAAAAAAAAAAAAGATCAACATACAGAACATTGCCTTACACCACTTCATTCCCCAGGCCCCCCTCAGTCATTCCCTTCTACCATAAGGATTTTTTTCTGTGTATGTGTATATGTATGTACATGTGTGTGGGTGGGTGTGCACATGAAGAGGGCAAAGGACAATGACATGTGTCCTGCTTTATCACTCTACCTCAGTGGCTCTCAACCTGTGGATTGGAACCCCTTTCACAGGGGTCACCTAACACCATTGGAAAACACATTTACATTACAATTTATAACAGGAGTAAATTTACAGTTATGAAGTAGCAACAAAAATAACTGTATGGTTGGGGTTACCATAACATGAGGAGCCGCATTGAAGGGCAGCAGTGTTCGAAGGTTGAGAAGCTCTGCTCTACTTTATTCCTGAGACAAGATTTCTCACTGAACTTGAAGCCAAGTCTCAGCAAGCTTCTTCTTTCGGCCTCCCACAATATTGGGATTGAGCATAAACATAGTCATGCCTGGCTTAAAAAACAACAACAAAACCTTTATGTGTAAGTGCACATGCCTATGTGAATGTATGTGTACTATGTGGGTGCAGGAACCCAGGGAGGTCAGAAGAGGGCACCATATTCCTTAGAACTGAAGTTGCAGGCAGCTGTGAGCCATATGGATGCTGGAACTCAAAATCTGATCTTCTGTAAGAGCAGTAAGTTCTCTTCACTGTTAAATCATCCTCCAGCATCCATGCCAGCATTTTAGGTGGGCACTGGGATTTGAACCCAGATCCTCACGCTTATGAAGCAAGCACTCTTACTCACTGAACTATCTCCTCAGCCCCTTTTTGTTGAGGTAGAGTCTAGCTAAGAAACCCAAGCAGGCCTGGAACTTACAATCATCCTACCTCAGCCTCTCAGGTACTGGGATTACAAGCATGAACCACCAGGCCCAGCTTAATGCGATCTTCTTGGTGGCTGCCCATGAAGAGTAGCAAAACAGATGAAGTTTATGGTTTGAAGTTTTCTGGGGCTGTTCAGATGGCTCAGAGGTTAAGAGTACTGGCTACTCTTCCATAAGATCTAGGTTTGAATCCCAGCACCACGTGGACTCTCTGAAACTACAGTTTCTGGGGATCAATTCCCAGGGACCAGACATTTTCTTCTGGCCTAGGCATGCCCGTGGTGGGCAGACATACATACAGACTACATAGCCATACACATAAAAATTTAAAAGGCAAGTTTTTGGGAACTCACACTTCCACAGTATTCTTACCCGCTTGTATCTCACTTTGGCATCACAGAAGCGATTCTGGCGGAAAAGGTAGTTGCCAAACTCCCTCTCAGTTGCTGCTACTTTGAGGACTTTCTGGAGTGGAAACTGTTCTTGCTGCTCCTGAAGAGCAGAGACAAGAGGAGCAACATGGAGTGAGAAGCCCCAGTGGCACAGTCAGCAGCATTTCCCTCTTGGACCATGAACTTACTGCTTGTGTGTGCAGAGGCCACACAGATGCATACTATAATAGCCCACCTAAGGAGCAGCCCAGTTGTCAGTGGCTGTGGTGGTCCTTCTCAGATTCCCCCAGAAGCAGAAGGACCCGCCGAAAGTGAAGGAGCCTGCCAAGGCCAGACCAATTACTCAACAGAAATTTGGAAGGTCCTAGTTGGCTTAGGGCCCAGGGAGTTCTACATGCTCATGCTGATATCCTGGCTTCATATTAGAACCTCCCATAGAAGCTCCCTGAGCCTGGAAACCAGAACCCCAGGTAAGTGCAGGAACATGTACTCTGTGGAAAGATATGACAATGGTGAGACATTCACTTGCAGCCCTGACATTTTAGTGTGTAAGACCAAATCATATGGAGGAATAGAGGCTGCAATGGATGCACAGCTACCAACACATCTGCGTGGTTACTGATAGGACTACAAGTTCTGCTTCTGTGGGCCAGGGAGCTAGAGATCACACAGGAAAGCCAAGACTCTGCTTATGAGAACTGTAGCTATATATTCCAGTTTCCCTGAGATTGTTTCAGCTTACATCTCATGTCATGGCTAGCCTGTCAAGTTAGTAAAAGCCTTTTCTCTTCTTTTTTCTTTGAGACAGAGTTTCTCTGTGTAGCTCTGGCTGTCCTGGAACTATGTCGATCAGACTGGCCTTGAACTCAAGAGATTTGCCTGCCTCTACATCCTGAGTGCTGGGATTAAAGCATGCAACACCCTGCCCGACAGTCAAAGCCTTTTTCAATTCTTAAGGGGGGACCAATTCTCTAACTTGGCTTGTTAATATTATCACTCTACTTGACATATATAGTCCCAGCCCTTTAGTGGAGGTTCTAGGCAAGAACATCCCCAAGACTCAATAACCCTCATTATTAAGCTACCAGTGTCTAACTTCCTGAAAAGTTAGTCATCAACTTGTAGTGAGAACTAAGCCAAGGATAACTGAATAGCAAAGAGATAATACAGAGCTAATTTATACCTTACATTACCTCAGACAGAGGAAAGCAGACATCACCATACAGTAGGCTGAGTGGAACCCAGGGCAGGGTTTCTAACAAAGCCACCCAAACGTGATCCTATCCCTCCATTTATAAAGTGCTGGAAAATCCAAGTTCTGGAACTTACAGCTGAGAGTGCACAAAACTTGTCCGACTCAGCAGAGTCCAGGAAGTCAATCAGCTCGATCTCAAACAGGACAGTGGCATTTGGAGGGATGAGGGGCGGGCACCCCAGGGTGCCATAAGCATAGGTTGGCTTGAATAGGAACCTGGCCAGTTCCCCTCTGCGCATGCTTAGAAGGCCCAGCTCCATGCCCCAGAGTGTAATATCTGGAAGAAAAGACCAAGAACTCAACTGAGGTTCACTCAGCATCCCTCCATTCACAGGTACCAGTTTCCCTTACTCCAACCAAAGGAATATGCCAACCCAAGCCCAACTCAGTGCTTAGTTTTGCTCCTGCTGTCCTACTTTCCCCAAGTGCTACCTTCTGCAGCTCCATCTCTGCTGCATAGTCTGTTCTTTCTTTTAAGTTCTCTGCCATCAATGCCTGTGGTCTATCTACTCAAACTGAAATTTAAGATTTTTTCCTTTATTTTTATGTGTACTTCTATGTATGTGTTTTGCCTGTTTGTATGTGTGCCAAATTCATTTAATCAATGCCCACAGAGGCCAGAAGAGGGCAACAGATGCCCAGGAGTGGAGTTATAGACGACTGTAAGCCACCATATGGGTATTGTAAACTGAACTCCATCTTCTGGAAAAGCAGCCAGTGCTCTTAACCTTTGAGCCATTGCTTAACTCCACAACTGAAATCTTATCCACACCTCAGGGCTCTCATCTCAAGCCTTCTTTTCCACAGAGTGCCTGTGACCCTGTACCGGAGGGTGACTGTAATGTCACCAAGCAGACACAGCTCACTCCTCAGAGCTCCATGTTTCATTCAATTCTATTACATCTGTTTCTGGATTAGAGACCAACCTCCCCAACCCTAGCAAGGGCCGTAAGATGTGGTTCCATCACCTGAGATGTCCTCCTGAGACATGTATGTGTTGATGTGTGTGCATATGTATGCAGATGCTAGAAGACAGTCTCAACCGTCATTCCTTAGGGGCATCTGTTTCGTTTTTTTGAGACAGAACCTCACATTGTCCTAGAGTCTGCTAAGGAGACTGGACAGAGAACCCCAGGGAGCCATCTGTTTCTGCCTCCCTTGCGCTGAGATTATAAGCATATGATACTGCATTCGATCTTTTAAAACAAAAACAGAAACCAACCAACAAACTAAAAAACCATGGAACCCATGGTAGGATGGAAAGCAGGTCCTCATGCTCACATGGCAAGCACTTTACTGACTCATTCTCCTATGATGTCTTATTTCGCTATACATGCTAGGAAGTGAGCATTTACTATGTTTATTTCATAAATCCACAAAGCTGAGGACCTTCATGGTGGCTCACAACTGCCTAACTACAGTTCCAGGTGGCTTGCCACCCTCTTCTGGCCTCTGCAGACACCAGGCACGTATACACATATACTTAAAAAATTTAATAACGCCCAGTGGGTAACTTACATGCCAAGATAAACTTGCTAGGTAGGCTATCAGTCAAAAATAATGTCCCAAGAAGAAAAGTGACAAGACAACCTGGGTGCTTCCCAGAAACCCAAGCTCAGCTACAAACTCTTAAGAACCTGCTTCCTGGACGCTGTGACAGTCCTAAAACATGGCCTGTCTTCTTTTGCCCAGATGTCCCAAGAGGACTTTACCTTCTCCGAGTTTCATTAGCCGAGGTGTTTTCCTAAAGCAGTTAGAGTCGAAAGGCTTGTCCATGTGCTCCAGGTATCCAGAATACTTCACTAAGGCAGAGGAAAGGAAAGCACACATGTGAGGAAAGCATTCCTAAGACACCCTCAGTGCCATCGCATCAATGCCACAGGGAAACACTGCAGTCAGTTGTGCCTGGTGGAGGATGTCTGGAATCCCAGCACTGGGGAAAGTGGAGACAGGAGGAGCCTCAGCTACACTTTGAGGTCTATGCTAGCAGCAGACACCTGTCTGGGGGAAAGAGGATTAAATGAGTTTAAGCTGCCCTGCACCCAGACCCACAGGAAAGCTTCTTGTGGTGTTCTGCATATCTGACTTTCAGCTCTGAGGTCCAAGAGCTCTCCTGATGAACCAAGCCTGCAGCGCTTCTTAAAAGCTCAAGGCAGGCAAGGCTGGCAGCCATCTGTCACCCCAGTTCTAAAGAAGCTGAGGCAGGAAGAGTGTCGATTTGAGGCTGGCTTGGGATACAGGGAGACCCTGTCTTTTTTGAAAAAAAAAAAAAAAAAAGGCTGGACTTGGTGACACAGAGCACTATGGAGGCAGAGGCAGGTAGATCTCTCTGAGTTTTGAGGATAGCCTGTCCTGGTCTACAAACAGAGTTGCAGGTCACCCAGGGCTACACAGTGAACCCTATCTCAAAAACAAACAAAAATTTAAAACAAAGGCCTTTAATCCCAGCTCCTTGGGAGGCGAAGGCAGGCAGATCTCTGTAAATTCGAGGCAAGCCTGGTCTTCAAAGGGAGTTCCAGAACAGCCAGAGCACTTACACAGAGATACCTGTCTTGAAAAACAAACAAACTGCAACAACAACAAAATCCCCACATCTCTACCCCAAAACCAAAACAAACAAAAACCCAAAACAGATAAACAACAACGTCTGACTAGCATGTAGAAGGCCCAGGGAGCCATCCGTAGTACCTCGTAACCTGGCATGGTAGCATACCACAGCATCTAGGAGGTGAAACAAAAGTTCTAAGACATCTTTGATTACACAGGGTTTGAGGCCAGCCTGGGATACATGAGATTGTTTCTCAAAAACCAGCCCTCTCCGTTCAGGGGAAACATATCCAGTCCCATAAACCGCCGTATTTTGTAAATATGCAATCACTAATTGAAGATACCTAAAAAAACACAACAAAGAACACCTTAAACCAACCAGGTGGGTTGGTTTACATTCCCTGGGCTCTGTCCCTTAGCACCACCTAAAGTGGAGTGGTGCTCACCCCCTAGGCTAGGACTTGAAAAGCAGAAACAGGAGTATCAGAAGTTCAAGGTCAAGCTCGGTCAGCTACAACATCAGTTAAGAGGCTAGTGTGAGGCCGGGCAGTGGTGGTGCATGCCTTTAATCCCAGCACTTGGGAGGCAGAGGCAGGCGGATTTCTGAGTTCGATGCCAGCCTGGTCTACAGAGTGAGTTCCAGGACAGCCAGGGCTACACAGAGAAACCATGTCTCGAAAAAAAAAGGGGGGGGGGGAACAACCCAAGAGGCCAGTGTGGGTTGCACGAGACCCTGTTTCAAAAAAAAACCCAAAACCTACAACATAGTTTCCCAAGAACGAAGGGTAGCCAGCAGCGGCCTCCATACCCAGCACAGAAGCATCGGGTGTCACAGGATCGCCAGCGCCCTCTCGGATGATGTCCTTCAGCACACCTCGGTCGCCGGAAATGTCCAACATGCGTTGACTTAATCGCTCATAGGGAGACTGGTAGAGAGAAAGCCACAGGCCTCAGAGGTGGGAGCCGCTTGGCTCATCTCCTCAGGCCAGCGCCATGTTCCTGCCCTCACCTGGCCCAGGACATCGTCCCCTTCCAGGGCTCCCGGGCCTCGAGTGCTACCACCCATGGCTGCGCTCCGGGTGCTCCCCAGCTCGTGCTCCCGGGCTCCCCGACCCCCCTCCGTACCTGGCAGTCGTCTCGCGACGGGGGGATTCCATTCCTGAGGCGCGAGAAGACACTCATCTTGCCGCTCAACCGTCGCCCAAAGGCCTCGCCGGAAACTACCCCCGGAAGTCAGGCGCCTCGCAGGCTGTGCACGAGGAAGCGGCACGTGACTGTCGCAGCGAGCATGCGCGGAGGATCTGCCAGCACGCACTACACACGTGATGGCAGGCGCAAAGCATGATGGAGCCCCGGGAGGGCTACGGACAAAGCATTTTATAGGGCACCGAGCCCTTTCTTTTGGTCTCTGTGTTATGTTTGGCATTCTGTCACATCGTCACAAAATTAGTGACTGAAAGCAACAAGTACTTTTTACCTCGCGGTTGACTAGTTAGATGCTCAATTGCTTATTTTTGGGTGGTACTGGCGATAAAAGTTGTCAATATTAGGCAAACGGTCCACTACTGAGCCACATCCCCAGGAGGATTCTACGTAGGTGCCCCATCTCTGAACCATGCATCCAGTTGCTTTACTGAGGAGTCCAGGCAGGCTTTCTTTTTTTTGTTTGTTTGTGTGTTTGTTTTTTTGTTTTTCGAGAAAAGGTTTCTCTGTGTAGCCCTGGCTGTCCTGGAACTCACTCTGTAGACCATGCTGGCCTCTAATTCAGAAATCCGCCTGCCTCTGCCTCCCAAGTGCTGGGATTAAAGGCGTGTGCCACCACCCCCTGGCCCAGGCAGGCTTTCTGCTGCTGAACTAAGTCTCCATCCTGAGATTTCACTTTTCCTTCCTTTTCCTTTTCCTTTTTTTTTTTTAAGATGTATTTATTTGTTTATTTATTTCATGTATGTGAGCACACTGACACTGTCTTCAGACACACCAAAAGAGGGCATCAGATCCCCGTTACAGATGCCTGTGAGCCACCATGTGGCTGGGAGTTGAACTCAGGACCTCTGGAAGAGCAATCAGTGCTCTTAACCGCTGAGCCATGTCTCCAGCCCCTCTTTTTCTTTCTTAATCTTTCTCTTCGTTCTTCCTTCCTTCCTTCCCTCCCTCTCCTCTTCACCCTCCTTCCTTCCTCTCTTCCTTAATCTCTCTCTCTCCCTCCCTCCCTCTGTCCTTCTCTCTCTCTCTCTCTCTCTCTCTCTCTCTCTCTCTCTCTCTCTCTTTCTCTCTCTCTCTCTCAGACACACACACATAAAGAAGATCTCTGGTGGGCCAGGAACTAGGCAGATAGGCTGGCCTCAAGAAGTCATGGAGCTCCACCTACCTCCAACTCCCAAGTGCTGGGAATCAAGGTGTTTGCCACCACAGCTGGCTCCAAGATTTCAGATGTTAAAGGTTCATATTTACAGACCCCATAAGCTATGGATATAATTCAGGAGTAGAATGTTTTTGTAGCATGCTCAAGACCCTGGTTCTGTCTCCCAACAAGGCAAGAAACTAACAATGCCAGTCAAGATGGCCAAGTGGGTAAGATGCGTGCCACCAACCCTGTCAGCCAAGACCTACAGGTGGAAGGAGAGAACTGAGTATTGCAAGTTTTACCCCTTGGCTTCTCACGCATAAGGTGGCATGCACCGGCAAGCACACACAATAAAGGTTAAAATACATACATACATACATGCAGGCAGGCAGCTGGTAGGAGGATATGAACCAGGACGTGACTGTCTTGATTGGAGGGCCTGTTCTGACAGGAGGCAAAGGACTGACTCTGCAAATTCTCTACAACTCGATCTTTTGTTTTGCTTTGCTTTTGAGATAGTCTCATGAGATCCAGAATGGCCTTGGGCGTGAGAATGAACTTGACTTCTGGCCTCCTGTCAGCATTTCCCAAGTTCTGGGATTATAGGTGTTTACCACTCTGTCCAGTTTACAACTTGAGCTTGAGCATGAACGTACAGAAATAAGATATACATTACACTGTGTGGTTAAGACCTGTTCATGTTACCCCTCAAATGAAAAAAAAAATCAGAATGAGCAGTACGTTTTATCATTGGTGTGTGTGTCACCCAAACTTATAAAACGAGAAAAATCTAAATAAATAAAATACCTTGAAAATTCTGGGTTGGGGTATTCAAAAAGCTGCTCATCATACATAGCTCATACCTGCTCTTGTTTGGAGTTGGTAAGTATAAAAGGCGTGCTGTCTCAACCCTCCCCCATCCTGGGCAAGGCTGCAATCTGCCTGCGTAGGTTATCATAAGGGACCCAACAGAGGCTGCCGCCTCTGTCTCGTGGTATGTGACCCACTTTCCACCTGATTCTGGATGACCTTGAGGACACAGGTGTTGCCGGCAAAGGGGAGGGGATGGGAGAAGGGGCAGACGCCAGGCTGTGGAATCCATGTCCAGCTGGGTGCCCCAGGTCTCCGTGTCAGCTGCCCCGTCCTGGGAGGAGGAAAAGGCTTCAGTGACCAGAAAGAGCTGCTAGTTTGAGGATCTAGCGGGAGTCCTGCTGGACCACAAGAGGTCAGGTAACCCAGTAGTGGTGGGGGTGGGGGGACCACAAGAGGTCAGGTAACCCGGTAGTGGGGATGGGGGGTCACACTGTTATCTAGGTCAGTGGAGACTGTGTTTCTGCTTTGGAAGATGAACACCCAAGGCTCCTTATCTCAGACTCTCTGAGGACAGTGCTGTTCTAGGGACAAGGGACTTTGTTCTTGTTGTTCGGGATGTAACTAGTGAATAGATACAGACTTACCAAACATGCTTGAGGCCCCCAGGGTTCTATACCCAGAACTATCTAAATTGGATACAGTGGAGCACACCCAAAATCCCAGCTACATACAGGGTTCAAGGCCATCACTGTCTACACGAGCCCTATCCCAAAAGGAAGAAAAAAAAAAGTGATAATCTTGCTTTAAGATTGCTTAGGTCACAGGTCCCTGGTGGTCCTTGCCTTCAATCCCAGCACTTGGCAGGAAGAGGCAGGTGGATCTCTGTGAGTTAGAGGCCAGCCTGGTCTACAGAGAGAGTTCCAGGACAGCCAGGGCTACACAGAGATTCCCTGTCTTGAAAACAAAAAACTAAACAAACAAACAAAAAGTGCCTGGCTGGAAGGTGTCTATTACAGATTTCTGGGTCTCCAGAGAGCGTCTTCCCTGAAGTAGAAACCCTGGCTGGAGCTGGGGCTCTGGAATCTCCAGAATAGCAGTTCCCAACCTTCCTAATGCTGCACCCCATACACAGTTCCTCATGCTGTGTGACCCCAACCATAAAAAAGCATTTTTGTTGGTACTTCATAACTGTAATTTTGCTACTGTTATGAATTATAATGTAAATATCTGTATTTTCCCTGTGGCCTTAGGCAACCACCATGAAAGGGTTGTCGGACCCTCAAAGGGGTTGCAATCTACCTGCTGAGAATCATTGCTCTAGGACAATTTAATGAGAGCCTGTCTTAAAATATAGAAAGGAGGGGAGGGATGATTTTTTTTTAAAAGGTTAAAAGAAGGTGGAGGGCCGGGCAGTGGTGGCACATGCCTTTAATCCCAGCACTTGGGAGGCAGAGGCAAGAGGATTTCTGAGTTTGAGGCCAGCCTGGTCTACAGAGTGAGTTCCAGGACAGCCAGGGCTACACAGAGAAACCCTGTCTCAAAAAAAGAAGAAGGCAGAGGATTTACTTCATCCTAAGAGTGCTTGCCTAGCATGAGCAAGGCTCTGGGTTCAATCCCCCAGATGCTGGGGTCACGCAGGGGTGGTGTCATAGCTCTATGTGACATTTGTGGTCCTGGAGACTGAATCCAGGGCTTCACATATGCTAGATAAACCTCTGAATTAGACTCCCTGTTGAGCTGTATATCCAGACTCATAATGGCGATTGCTTTTCCGCTACGTCCTTTTTTTTTCCAAGACAGGGAAACTGAGGCTCATGGTTATAGTATGCTAAAATCAGAATCCAGGGCTGGTATCCTTTTCTCCCTAAGCTTCCAGCAGCCCTGGGGGTGGGGGGGGGCGCACAAATATGACAGAGGGAGGGAGCGGCAGGATAGAGACGGACTGCCCCCTGTGTTACAGCTGAGCAGTGTGCATGGCTTGGCGGCTAACTGTGCCGGAACTTCAGGACCAGCTGCAGTGTCCCATTTGCCTGGAGGTCTTCAAAGAGCCTCTGATGCTACAGTGTGGCCACTCCTATTGTAAGGACTGCCTGGACAACTTGTCCCAACACCTGGACTCCGAGCTGTGCTGTCCTGTGTGTCGTCAGTCGGTAGACTGCAGCAGCTCCCCGCCTAATGTCTCCCTGGCCCGGGTGATCGATGCTCTGAGGCACCCGGGGAACACAGAGCCCACCGTCTGCGTGCACCACGGAAACCCTCTCAGCCTCTTCTGCGAGAAAGACAAGGAATTCATCTGTGGTCTCTGTGGCCTGCTGGGCTCCCACCAACACCACCGAGTCACACCAGTCTCCACTGTCTACAGCCGCATGAAGGTGGGCAGGGGTGGGCGAGGGGGTGGCCAGGCCGCTAGCGGGGGGGGG
>NW_022196905.1:129270894-129279762 GCF_008632895.1 Mastomys coucha
CAAAGGGAGTCTCCTAAGTTCTTTCTTGCGCCTCCACGCGGTAGAAGGAGGCTACTACACCAGGGCTCCATTTCCCCTGCAAGTGTATGGCACAGATACACAAGCGGGCATTCATTCATTGGTTTTTGTTTGTTTGTTTTTAAGTAAATCTTCTTTCATTTATTATAAGTACACTGTAGCTGTCTTCAGACACACCAGAAGACAGATCTCATCACAGGTGGTTGTGAGCCACCATGTGGTTGCTGGGATTTGAACTCATGACCTTCGGAAGAGCAATCGGTGCTCTTACCCATTGAGCCATCTCACCAGCCCTCATTGTTTTTAACACTTATTTGATTATTGGCTGATTGACTGTGTAAACGCGTGTACCACAGCATGCATGTAGAAGTCAGAGGACAGTTTATGAAAGTCAGTTCTCTTCTTCTACCTGGGGTCCCCTTCATTGCTTATCTACCAGGTCCTGGGGATCACAGCTGCAGAAATGATGGGTAACCCCTTGCCAGACCTTTCCTATTCTTTTACCGTGTATCTGTGGCTTGCTTTATTTTGTTTTGCTTGCTGTGTTAGGGATGGAATCGAAGGCTTGGTTTATAGCTTAAGCAGCATTCTGCCATAGGCAGCATCCTAGGTTCAGTGGTATGGTTTTTGGTAGTGGTTTATTTGTAGCTCAGGCTGGCCTTGAACTCACCATACAGCCCAGAATGGCCTTGAATGCTAAATCTTGTCTCATTCTCCACAGAGCTGAGATTATAGGCATGTACCACAATAGAATTTTTTCTTTTTATGTTTTTTTTTTAATTCATTTATGTGTGGACACACATTTGGAGGACAACTTCAAGGAACCAGTTTTCTTATTCCAGGATCAAACTCTGATCATCAGGCTTTACCTGCTGAGCCACAACACTGGCTTTGCTTCTTCAGAGCTCCTAAGCCCATCTGTTCACAAGCATGAGGGTGGGGTCTTTGTTCCTTGCAGTGTTTCAGCATCTACAGCAGAGGTTCTTAGCCTGTGGGGCAAGACCCTTTAGGGACTGAACAGCCCTTTCATGGGGATAGCATGCCAAATATCCTGCATATTAGATATTTATATTGTGATTCATAGCAGTAGCAAAATTAAAGTTATAATGTAGCAATGAAATAATGTTACGGTTGGGGCTCATAACAACATGAGGAACTGTATTAAAGGGTCACAGCATTAGGAAGGTTGAGAACCACTGGACTACAGCTACAACTGGCAAGTGGTAAATGTTTGAAATACACGTGTTAAATTTGTGAATTCCTCAGGCCTTGGACTATTATCTCAGGTAAACAGACCAACATTTGCTATTCAAATTTTTAAAATGTCATAGATATAACATTTATATATATTTATTATGTAAGGCTTGAGAGTCATGTCTATAGGGCTGGAGATGTGGCTCAGTGGTAGAGCACTTGTCTAGAATCCCTCAGTGAAGGCCTGTGGACATAGCCCAGAGGTAGAGCACCTTCCTATCATCCTGTGTGAGGGGCTGGGGGTGTGGCTTAGTGGAAGACAGTTTGCCTATTATGTGCAAGGACCTGGGTTTTATCCCAGCACCAGAAAGAAAAAAAAATGTATATATAATAGTTTGGAGGTAGGACTGAAAAGGGTTATTTTTATTGTTCTTTGTGTGTGTGTGTGTGTGTGTGTGTGTGTGTGTGTGTACATTTGTTCCTTCAACCTGGAGTATAACACCAAGGGTAACATCAGGGCTGGGCAGTCCTGTGGCTTTCGCCCACATGTACACACTCGGTGTCTAATATGTACAGGCACTGTGCTTGTGCTGCTATAGCAGTAGGCAGAGGTCTCACTGATGCAGGCCTGGAGGATGCATCACTTGGGGCCTGAGCTCCGTGTGTTGGATGCCCAGGCTAAGTACCAATTGCTGACAAGAAACAGCCAAAGGAGAGTAGGGCTTATTTTGGCTCATGGCTAGAGGGTGCAGTCCATCATGGCGGGGAAGGCACGGCGGCAGGACCGTGAGGCAGCTGGTCACATGGCATCCACAGTCAGGAAGCAGAGGTGGATGCTGGTGTTGAGCTCAGTCTAGGACCTCAGCCCATGGCATGGTGCCACTCACACTCAGGTTAGGTTTGTCTTCCTGGACTGAACCATTCTGCAAACACCTTTACAGCCACACCAGAAATGCATATCCACACTGTTTCTAAATCTAGTCAAACTGACTATTAAGATTAACTGTCATAGTGGCCATGGATCCTACAAAATCTCAAGCACTCAGGGAAAACTTCATGGAGGAAGTGGACTGCCAACCTGAGTCACAAGAAAGGCAGGTGGTGGGAGCAGGGGGCGGGGGCAGAGAGTAGCATCTACAAAGGATCGGGGGTACGTGTGGAGCCATTCCAACTCTGGGGAGACGGAACAATGGTGAGGGTACTTGCTGCACGAGGGCCTGAATTTGAATCTTCAGCATCCTTCTCTGGGCTCCATAGGTATGCAAATGGGCATGTATGCCCATATGTGTGTGTGCTGAGTATCACACACACACATGTATACACACTCACACATGCACACTGAGCTCCACAGGTATGCAAATGAGAATGCATACCCATACATGTGTATGCTGTACATCATACATATGTATTTACACACACATGTATAAACACTCGCACATGCACACTGGGTTCCACAGGTATGCAAATGGGCATGTATGCCCATATATGTGTGTGCTGAGCATCACACACACACACACACACACACACACACATACACACTCGCACATACACACACACACACACACACACACACACACACACACACACACACACACACACTCTTCCACAATTCAGGAGGGAAAGTGAGGTGAAGAGCCAAGCCTGGTGGTGAATACCTAATGCAGAAGCAGGAGGATCAGAAGTTCAAAGTCAGCCTTGGTTACAAATCAAGTTTGAGGCCAACCTGCGTTTCGTGAAACCTCAGGATATGAGGAGAAAGGAAGAAAGGGTGCCACGAGGAAGAGCAGAGGGAATGGTAGCTGACTATGGTATCCTGGGAATCAGAGGGGCAGCACCTTAAGATTGGCTACCTGTGCCTTGGGATGGAGCCTGGAATGTGGTGGTAATGAAGCCAGGTTGGTAGCCCACACTTTGGAGACTAAGGGAATGGGATCAAGAATTAGAGGCTAGGGCTGGAAAGATGGCTCAAAGGTTAAGAGCACTGGTTGCTCTTCTAGAGGTTCTAAGTTCAATTTCTAGCAACCACATGGTAGCTCACAACTATTTGTAATGGGATCATATGCTCTCTTCTGGTATGTCTGAAGACAGCCACAGTGGTGTACTTATACACATACATACATACATACATACATACATACATACATACACACACACACACACACTAACTAACTAAATAGCTAACTAACTAACTAAATCAATAAATAAATTAGAGGCTAGCCTGGAGTCTATAAAGGGGAGCCTGTCTAAAAATGCCATAAACAACAAAAGCCATCAAACAAGCAAACAAACAAAAACAACACTTGGGAAGCAGAAGGATCTGAGCTGACAGCTGGGCCAGTGAGACAGCTCAGCATATGAAAGCATCTGCCATGCAAGTGTAAAGACCTGAGTTCAATCCCTGCATATAGAAGGCGGCTCCTTAGACTAAGTTCAATACATTGTCCCTCTGGCCTGGATCTCACTCTCTTCCTGCCTCAGTCTCCTGAGCTGGGATATAAGTGTGTGACTTGGCTATGTGGCTTCCTCTCCCCATGACTCAGCTTCTCTGCTTAAGGAGGTGAGTGTAGGTGTTCCCTCCCGAGACTGGTGGAGATGCTCTGTGCCCGTGTGTCTCAAACAAAGAACAGGACATCAGTCACCCTGTATACCCAGGCTTGCTGGCTTCTTTATTTTTTCAGAACATTTTTTAGATTAGTTGTATTTTGTGTGGCTTAGTGTTTTGCTTGAGTGTATCATGTGCATGCCTGGTCCCCAAAGAGGTCAGAAAGGGCTGTCAGATCCCCTGGGACTGGAATTAGAGATGCTGTGAACTGCCACAGAGGCGCTACGAATCAATCACTGAGCCATTTCTCCAGCACCTTGCTTTTTTTTTTTTTAAATCTTCCTTTCCTTTGTCCTTTCCTGCCCCACCCCCGCCATTCCTTTCCTACCCTCTGCTTCCTCTCTCCTCACCCTCCTTCCCTTGCTTCCCCTGCCCTACCTCTCCTTCCCTCCTTTCCTTCTCTTCCCTTCTCCTTCCTCCCTCTCACCTCTCTTCCCTTCTCCTTCTCTCTTCTCCCTTCCCCCTCCTTCCTCATCCCTTCCTCATTTCCTCCCTCCCAGTCTGGTTAACCTGTGATGCAGGCTGGCCTTGAACTCCTGCCTTGGTGTCTTGCGTGCTGGGATGACAGCCGTTGCCTGTCTTAATGCTCTTCATCTGGGTGTGGAGGGCAACTAGACAGCTCTGGTTCCTACTCTGGCTCCACTGTCATGGTGACTGGGAACGGTTAAGATGGGAAAGGGTTTGCACAGAAAAGGAAAATGCAATTGGCCAGCTACTCACGGGACCACCAGCTACTCACGGGACCATGGCTTCTCATCTCCAGGAAGAGCTTGCAGGCCGCATATCCGAGCTGAAAGAGGAGCACAGGAACGTGGAGGAGCACATTGGCAAACTAGTGAACAACAGGACCCGGATTATTGTGAGTCCCTTCCCTCTGCCTGGGGCCCAAGATCCATCCACCCTGTTCCTACAGAACTGTTTCCCATCCACGTCTCCCTGACAACCCACATTCCCTCTTTCTGACAAAGTCTTGTGTAGCCCAGGCTGATCTTGAACTCTTGATGTAGTGGAGAATTACCTTGAACTTTTCATCCCTAGACCTCCTCCTCCTGAGTGCTGAGATGACTGGTGTGTCCTATCATGCTTAGTGATGGGATGGAGTGCTCCATGCCTGCTGGGCAGGTGCTCTTCTGCTGAGCCAGTTCCCTGGGAGATTCTAGGGAAGAGTTCTATCACTAAACAACACCTCTAACCTCTTCTTGGGGATTAAGGCCTGGGCTCTACCACTGAGCCACACTCCCAGCCCCTCACTGGGGGATTCTAGGCAGGGGCTCTACCACTGAGCCACGCCCCCAGCCCCTTCCTGGGGGATTCTAGGCAGGGGCTCTACCACTGAGCCATACCCCCAGTCCTCTCCCTGGGAGATTCTAGGCAGGGGCTATCTTAGTCAGGGTTTCTATTCCTGCACAAACATCATGACCAAGAAGCAAGTTGGGGAAGAAAGGGTTTATTTAGCTTACTTCCACATTGCTGTTGATCACCAGAGGAAGTCAGTACTGGAACTCAAGTAGGTCAGGAAGCAGGAGCTGACGCAGAGGCCAAGGAGAGATGTTCCTTACTGGCTTGCTTCTCCTGGCTTGCTCAGCCTGCTGTCTTATAGAACCCAAGACTTCCAGCCCAGGGATGGCACCACCCACAAGGGGCCCTACCCCCTTGATCACTAATTGAGAAAACGCCCCACAGCTGGGTCTCATGGAGGCATTTCCTCAACTGAAGCTCACTTCTCTGTGATAACTCCAGCCTGTGTCAAGTTGACACACAAAACCAGCCAGTACAGGGGCTCTACCACTGAGCCACGCCCTTATATTCCCTCACCAGGAGACTCTGGGCAGGTGCTCTACCACTGAACTACATTCTCGGCCCCTTGTTGCAGGCTGGAGGAAGCAAGTGCTCTACCACCAAGCCCCATCCCCAGGTCTCTTTTTCTTTGTATTTTGAAACAAGGTCTCACTAAGTTGCTCAGGTTAGCCTTGAACTCATTGTGTAGTCCAGTCTGGTCTACAACTTTCCAAACCCTTTGCCTCAGGCTCCAGAGTAGCTGGGCTGACAGGTGTGTGCCACTTGGCTCAGCTCTAAGAGTCTGTTACAGCAGGATTATGAGTACAGGTGAGTTGCACTGTGTCCTTCATCGCCTCTCCTATCCTCCAGGCTCAAACTAAAAGTCACTTAGCAAGAAAAATGGCACCCGGCCCACCTCCTGCTTCCAGCCCTCTTGACTCACTGGAAGGAACTGTATGTCTCTCATGGAGGGCTCCCCGCATCATACACACACATGCACACATACATGCACACACTCTCTCTCCCTCCCTCCTACCCCAGGCTGCTCCACATCAGTAGTTTATAAACAAGTTTTAGAAACAAAGACTCTCTTTCCCCTCTCCATAAAACCCTGTCATTCCGATACATAAAACAGATTAAAGACGGAAGGGTAAACACTAAATATTAACACAAGGAGAGGAATGAGGAATGTGTACAGTATCTGAGGTGGGACCCAGATAGGATTTTACAAAGGAAAAGCGAGAGGGGAAGGTGGTTTTTTCTGGTTAAACGTGGTAGATTGAATGCACATGTTCCCCTAGAGGGGAACTGGAAGTAAAGGAAAAAAAAAGCCACAGAGAGAAAAGGCCAAGGCTACCTTAGCAGATGCCTGCACCGGTAAGCATCTCATGAGATGGAATGCAGTCAGGCAATCTGTCTCATCCTTGGAAACCAGGAGCCAGGAGGTCACAGCCATTAGACTCTGCTGTGGTTGGAGCAGAGAACAAAGGGTCCTCTCAGGGATGGGGCCCTACCCACTTGATCACTAATTGAGAAAATGCCCCACAGCTGGGTCTCATGGAGGCACTTCCCCAACTGAAGCTCCCTTCTCTGTGATAACTCCAGCCTGTGTCAAGTTGACACACAAAACCAGCCAGTATAGGGGCTCTACCACTAAGCCATGCCCCCAGCCCCTCCCTGGGGGATTCTAGGCAGGGGCTCTACCACTGAGCCATGCCCCCAGCCCCTCCCTGGGGGATTCTAGGCAGGGGCTCTACCACTGATCCTTGTTCCCAAGATGGGGGTTCTAGATAATTGACCCACATTTTCTGATTTTATTTTTGTTAATTTTATTATTGCCAGTCTTTGTGAGTACAAGGTTCTAGTACGGAACCCCCAGCATTTTCTAATTCACCCTTTATAGAAGAGGGTGCCTTCCACACAAAGCCAAGTTCAAAGAATTCCCAGGAGGCTGGGGGAAGGTTCCATTCCTTATAAGGGAATTGGACCCGTTGTAAGAACTGGTTCCAAGTTGGCTTTTGTTCAGTGTCCTCTGGGGGTGAGATAAGACAGGACGGGAGTCCCAGAGATAACACGTCCCAAAGCTTGGGCCCAGCTCTCCTCCACCTGTGTCTGCTTGCCCTTGGCAGCTACTGTGAGGTACTGGGGAACAAAAGTCTAGACACAGAGCTCTCAGCGTAGGGGTGGCTGAGACAGGGCAACAATGCTACGCATGCTCTCACTCAGCTCTCCTGGCCTTAGGAGAAAGATGACAGAGTTGATTTTTTTTAAGACAAAGTTTCTCTGTGTAGCCCTGACTGTTTAGACCAGGTTAGCCTCGAATTTACAGGGATCTGCCTGGCTCTGTCTCCCCAGGGCTGGGATTAAAGGTGTGTACCACCCCTGACTGATGGTGATTTATTTTTAAGCTACAAAAAGCCTGAGGGTTCTTTAATTGGACTACAACTGGATGTCTGTCACTGCCTGCCCTGCCCCGTTAGTATCCTACACTCGGGGGTTGGTAGGAAGTATGTAATACCTGCCTGTCCCTTTTTACAGCTGAATTGAATCTTTCTTTTTTTCTTTCTTCTTTTAGTTTTTGTTTGTTTCTTTATTTTTGACACAGGGTCTTACTATGGAGCCTTGACTATATAGTTCTAGGCTGTCCTGGAACTCATAGAGACCAGCCTGCATCCTGACTGCTAGGACTAAAGACATGTGCCACCATACCTGGTTCTACTTCTTTTATTTTGTATTATTACAAATCATTTTACTCTTTGGCTATCCTTAACAGCAGCAGCAGCAGCAACAACCACCATCACCTGCATGCAGTAATGGCGCACGCCTTTAATCCCAGCACTCAGGAGGCCGAGGCAGGCAGATCTCTGTTGGTTTGGTCTACAGAGTGAGTTCCAGGACAGCCAGGGCTACACAGAGAAATCCTGTCTCAAAAAACAAACAAAAGACCACTGATCTGGCCAAATGTTTACCAAGTTTATTTTTATTTTTTGTATTTTTATTATTGATTGATTGATTGGTTGGTTTTTTTGAGACAGGGTTTCTCTGTGTAGCCCTGGCTGTCCTGGAACTCCCTCTGTAGACCAGGCTGGCCTCGAACTCAGAAATCCTCCTGCCATTGCCTCCCAAGTGCTGGGATCAAAGGCATATGCCACCACTGCCCAGCCCCAAGTTTATTTTTATGTTCAAGGTCAACTAAAGATCAATGTAGGGTCTCCACTGGAGCCCTTGCTCCTTTAATCTGTCCTTTAATCTCCTTTAATCAATCATGCTGTGGGATGTATCAGAGTCTTGCTTACCAGGTAGCTTCCCCTAGAAGTGTTGAAGGTATTTCATTTTGTGGCTACCCTTAATTTCAGAGTCTACACTCGTGAGAGAGTAAACCCTGGGTCTCCACAGCTCTCTCTGGTCAAGAGGATGAGAACTGGTGACTTGCCAAAGCTTCAAGACCCTTGGAGAGGCATCCTGTTGTTTTCTGGAATGTAGCTGACCTGGGATAAAACATGTGCCAAAGAATTGGCTGCAGTGTTAGCCTCTATACCCTTACTGGCAGTGGCCTCCAAGTATGCTTATTGAACATCCAGAAGGTCACTTACACCAGTATTTAAGAACGAAAAGTGCTTTCAAACTTAGTTGTTGATAATACTTAGATAAAGTTTGACAAAGGCACATTTCCAAATAAACTTTATCTCTGTTAGGACTCAGTTTCCTAACTGGAAGCTAAGTAGAGACCGTGGGCAATGATTTTGATAAAACAGCAAACCTTTGCTCTCTAAGCT
>NW_022196905.1:129279772-129285663 GCF_008632895.1 Mastomys coucha
AATCCCATACTATTTTTCCTATTAGAACAAGTTTTTATTTCAATGAAAACAGGAAAGTGTAGCTTAAACACAGAGAATGTGTACACTATGTTTTCAATACATAACAGCTGCAAATGCAAACCAAACAGTCCTGAAGATAATTTTAATATTTTATTTAACTTTATCTTATGTGCATTAGTGTAAGGGTGTCAGATCTCTTGGAATTGGTGCTACAGACAGTTGTGAGGTGCCATGTGGGTGCTGGGAATTGAACCCAGGTCTTTTGGAAGAGCAGACAGTAATAATAAAAAGTGACAGTCTCAACTCTTTTTTTTTTTTTTTTTTTTTTCATTTTTCGAGACAGGGTTTCTCTGTGTAGCCCTGGCTGTCCTGGAACTCCCTCTGTAGACCAGGCTGGCCTTGAACTCAGAAATCCACCTGCCTCTGCCTCCCAAGTGCTGGGATTAAAGGCATGTGCCACCACTGCTTGGCGACAGTCTCAATTCTTTTTTTTTTTTAAAGAGATTTATTTTATTTATGTGTATGAGTACATTGTAGCTGTACAGATGGCCATGAGCCATCATGTGTGTGGCTGGTGGGAATTGAACTCAGGACCTCTGCCAGCCCCACTAGCTCTGGTGTAATTCACTGTAGCTATCTTCAGATGCACCAGAAGAGGGCGTCAGATCTTATTATGGGCGGTTGTGAGTCACCATGTGGTTAGTTGCTGGGATCCAAACTCAGGACTTTTGGAAGAGCAGTCAGTGTTCTTACCCGTTGAGCCATCTCGCCAGTCTCAATTCTTAAAATCCGGGAACAGTAGAATATAGAGAGCTCAACCCCCAAGGGAGGTTATTTCTCGATTTGGGTGAGGTTGTAGGTTGGAGGAGTCACCATGTCTTGAGGGACAGTTTATTTCCCCCCATCAATAAGGACTTCTCGGGTCATTTTGTGGAACTAGACAATGACCAAGCAAAGCACATTCTAAGAATGTTTAATTACATATCCATTTTGTCCTCTGTTTTAAAATTTCACTCACACTATGGACTAAAACGAATTTGGTCTAACTTAACAGTTTTCATTTATATGACCCGTCTTTGTTACTGTCCTATTACTGTGAAGGGACATCATGACCAAGGCAACTCTTTTTTTTTTTTTTTTTTTAAGATGTATTTATTTCATGTATATGAGTACATTGTTGCTTTCTTCAGACACACCAGAAGAGGGCATCAAATCCCACTGCAGATGGTTGTGAGCCACCATGTGGTTGCTGGGAATTGAACTCAGGACCTCTGGAAAAGTAGTCAGTGCTCTTAACCGCTGAGCCATCTCTCCAGACACCAAGGTAACTCTTATAAAAGAAAGCATTTAATTTGGGGCTTCCTTATAAAGGGTTAGCCCATGCTCATCATGTTTGGAAGATTCGGACATGGCACTGGAGCAGTAGATCACAGCTCTACATCCTGATCCACATGTGGCAGAGGAGGGAGCAAGAGGGCAGGGACAGAGACAGAGAGGGAGACAGAACACACTGGGTCTAGCTTGGGGTCTTGAAACCTCAAAGTGCACTCTCAGTTACACACCTCCTCTAACAAAGCCAAACCTCCTAATCCTTCTGTCTTAGTTGGGGTTTCATTGCTGTGAACTGACACCAGGACCAAGGCAACTCTTATGAGGACAACATTTAACTGGGACTGGCTTACAGGTTCAGAAGTTCAGTCCATTATCAAGACAGGAGCATGGCAGTGCTCAGGCAGGCATGGCGCAGGAGGAGCTGAGAGTTCCACCTCTTCATCTGAAGGCCTCTAGGAGAAGACTGTCTCCCATGTGGCTAGGGAGAGGGTCTCATTGCCCACGCCCACAATGACACACTTCCTCCAACAAGGCCACACCTCCTAATAGTGCCACTCCCTGGCCCAAGCATATGGAAACCACCACACCTTCTCAAACAGTTCCATTCCCTGGTGACTAAGCACTCACATACATAAACCTATAGAGGCCATTCTTATTCTCATTCATAAACCAATTTGGTGCCACGTGAAATTGAAGGTGTAGAAATGAGTCAACAGTTAAGAATCTGGCTTTTTGAGACAGGGTTTTCTCTCTGTGTAGCCCTGGCTGTCCTGGATTTGCTTTGTAGACCAGGCTAGCCTTGAACTCACAGAGCTCTGCCTGCCTCTGCCTCCCCAGTGCCTCTGTGAGCATCAGAAACATGTGCGCTGTATATGCTTGCATGCAGGCAAAGCACTCATGAAGTAACAAAGACCTCAGGCATAGATTACTTTGATATATATGAGTGTTCTGCCTGCATGCATGTATATACATACACCACGTAGATTTCTGGTGTTGACAGAGGATAGAAGAAGGTGTCAGATCTCCTGGGACTGGAATTACACACAGTTGTGAGCCGTCAGTAGGTACTAGGAATTAAATCCAGGTCCTCTACAAGAGCAACAAGTGCTCTTAACATCTCTTTAGCCACAATAAATAAGTCTAAAAAGAAGACAAAAACAAAACCCAGAAACAGTGTCTATTTCTTATTCTTTTCTCTCCTTTCTTTCTTTCTTCCTTTCTTTCTTTCTTTCTTTCTTTTTTCTTTTGTTTGTTTTTTGTTGTTGTTGTTGTTGTTTGTTTTTTGTTTGAGATAGGGCCTCTTTATGTAACCCTGCCTGTCTTGGAACTCACAATATAGACCAGGCTAGCCTTGAACTCACAGAGATCTTCCTGCCTCTGCCTCCTGCATGTTGGAATTAAAGGTGCCCACCCCACCCACCCCAGTGCACAGCAAAACAAAATGTGCAATGATGACTCAATGAAAAATGTCTAGTGATGACTCAGCAAAAGTCCAACTGTCTTCAGTTGGCTAAGCATGAAGAAAAAAAATAATAAGTCAGGAGTGGTGGTGTACACCTTTAATCCCAGCACTTGGGAGGCAGAGGCAGGCAGATCTCTGAGTTTGAGGCCAGCCTGGTCTACAGAGTGAGTTCCAGGACAGGCAGAGCTACACAGAGGAATTGTGTCTCAGAAAACCAAATAAATAAATAAATAAATAAATCCAAACATAACCAAGGCAAACCATGACCCAGTAAAAGAGCACATCATGACTCAATAACAATAAAAAAAGATAAAAGCATGGCTCAGTCGCCCCCCAACTCAAACTATGACTCAGTAAAAATAGCCAAACTAATTCAGTAGACCTCCAAAGTCAGACTCAGCCAAATCACCACCAATGGCTTAGCTGAACTGCCAATCATAAGCACACACCGGCTATTGTAGGGTTACAGGGTTAGGATCAGGGTCAGGGCTAGGAATTGAGTAAGGTACTTAGCATCCTTGAGGCCCAAGCTCAATCTCCAATACTGCAAACAATTTAAAAATATAAAATAGAAGCCAGTCACCTCTAGGGCTCCCATGAACCCAATACTGTCATCAGCCCACCTGGCATCTAGGATGAGCCCCTTCAAATAGGCCAGAAAGATAGGCCCTGGGGATGCTATGACCAGCCATTCAGCTCTGTTGTGGCTGCACTGTGTCTGGCCCTCCTGTCTTAGAATGAGTCTGACGTCTTCAGTTGGGTGATCCGAAGAGAGTTCCAGGAGCTGCACCACCTGGTGGATGAAGAGAAAGCCCGCTGCCTGGAGGGGCTAGAGGGCCACACTCGTGGCCTGGTGGCCTCTCTAGACATGCAGCTGGAGCAGGCTCAGGGTACTCACGAGCGACTGGCCCAGGCTGAGCAGGTGCTGGAGCAGTTTGGGAATGAGAGTCACCATGAGTTCATCCGGGTGAGTGGACAAGAGTGTGGTCCCCAGCTTTCTCCTCAACAATGCATAGTTTGAACACAGTAGTAACCCTGTCTTCTCTTTCTTCCAGAAGTTCCACTCCATGACCTCCAGGTAACAAACTCAACTGAAGCTGCTGGGAGACAGGTCAGCCAGTGTGTCCAGTTGCTGGGGCACAGGCATCTCATCTCCATGGTTCATTCATGTGGTCTAGCCCTAAGCTGCTCCCCATGTGTGTCTGTCACTGAGCACAAGGAAAATAATGCTAGTCAAGTGCCTGCCATCAGGGTTCTCACAGACCAGTTGTGCAGACTGGTCCATCTCTGTGGTAGCTATGGCAACAGATATTGCCTCAAGCTATGATGACGCTGTGGGCAAAAGGTGATGGCCAGGGACTGTTGTGACAGCTGAGGCCAATGTGCAGGCAGGCAGAGAAACGAGAGTGAGGCGTGTGCAGAGCACAGGATGTGGTAAAGTTCATCCAAGGAGTCAACTGTTATGTGTGAGGAAGGGGAGAGGAGATAGAAGAGGCAGGGAAAACCAGAATGAGGGGACCTTGACGTACACTCTTCAAACCTTGGAAGGGGAAAGTTAGTGAGTGCTGGAAAACTCAACAGTTCCTGAGCCCACCCTGACCATGTGTGGCTCCTTGTTATCTTTCTTCGTAATTCTTATTTTATGTGTATGAGTGTTTTACCTGCATGTATGTCAGTGTGAAGAGCCCACAGAAGCCAGAAGACAGCATTGGATTCCCAGGAACTGGAATTGTAAGGTGACTGGTTGTAAGCTGCCATCGAACCTGGGTCCTCTAGAAGACTGGCCAGTGTTCTTAACCACTTATCCAGCTACCTCTCTAGTTTTCTTCATGTGTTGGTGTGCATGCACATTTATGGGTGTGGAGGCCAGAAGCCAGCCCTGGCTGTTGTAAAGACACTGTCCAGTTTGAGTTTTTGTTTTTTGTTTTTGAGATAGGTTCTCTCACTAGTCTGGGGCTCACCAAGTAGGCTAGGCTGACTGGTCAGAGAGCCCCAGGGATTTGTCTGTCTCTGCTTTCCTGGTATTTACTGCACTTGGCTTTTTAGATTTACCCTTTTATTTTATGTGATGTTGTGCATGCATGTCTGTGTACCAATTGTGTGCTCCATGAGTGAAGAGGTCAGAAGAGGGAGATGGATCCTGGGGAACTGGAGTTGCAGGCAGTTGTCACCTGCCCTGTGTATGTATGCTGGCAACTGAACCCAGGTCCTCTGCAAGAGCAACAAGTGCTCTTACCAGTGAGCCATCTCTTTAGCTACCATGACCAGTGGGTTCTGGGGACTGAACTCAGGTCTCCACTCTTGTCAGGCAGACAGTTTACCCATTGAGCTACCTCCTGGCCTGCCCTCCTGGTTTTCTTTAGTCTTTAGAGTCACGTGCCTACAGAGCACAGATAGAAATGAACAGACAATTTGCTGGGAGCAGAATCAGGTCACCTGATGTAGTGGGTCTCAGGTGTCAACACATGTGAGAAGCACCTTGCAGGCTGGCTAATACACAGCACACAACTTTCCCAGGGTGATCAGTTTCTGATGAGCAGATCTGGGGCAGGGCCTAAGGATCTGCATCTCTAACCAGTTCCCAGGAAAGCTAGACTTATTTCCCCAGACCGACACTCTGTGAACACCTGTGGTCTTGGTGACCTTGCCTCGTGGAAACCACGTTACCTGATGCAAATGACTAAGGGAGGAAAGGTTTATTCGGTTTCACGTGGCTATTATTCCATCATGGCCAGGGAGGTGTGACAGTATTCATGGCTTGTGCAAGTGCTGGCAGATAGGAAGTAGAGAGACAAAACTGAAGCCAGAAGTGGGGACAACCTTCAAAGACTTATTTCCACCTGCCAGGCCCCACCTCTGTCTAAAGAGTCCTGCTAGCTGGGGACCAAATTTCAGAACCTGAGCCCATGGAAGACACTTCCAAGTCTATCCATAACAGCAGCTGTGTGGCACCCCCACTGTGTGCTATGGCGTGGCTCTGGAAATGGAGAGAGGACAAGTTCACAGACACACAGACAGAAAAGCTGGGTCGAGCCGGGCGTGGTGGCGCACGCCTTTAATCCCAGCACTTGGGAGGCAGAGGCAGGCGGATTTCTGA
>NW_022196905.1:129285851-129289335 GCF_008632895.1 Mastomys coucha
AAAAAAAAAAGAAAAGCTGGGTCGGGTGGGACATCACACTCTGAGGCAGTGGCATCAACTACACAGCAACCTGGGAGTCTGGCATGCTTATTATGTGTAGTGTGGGGGTGGGGGCGGGAGTCAGCAGAAGATGTGTATGGGCCAGCAGTCTCAAACATCTGGAAGCTGCAGTTTTTGCACACAATCTTATATAAACACTCAGACGTTTACACGCTGTCAACATTTGCACTGGGACAAAAGGAAGGCTTTGGCATCCCTTTGAACCTCACCCTGGGGGAAGGCTTTGCCATTCTGGGGGTCTGGAACATTGAGGTCCTTGACTTGGGCCACACCCAAGTCAACAACTTCATCCCCTCAAGACTTCATCTATACTTAGCACATTTACAGGGCCTTCCTCAGCTCCCTGACAACCCCAATTCTAGGAAGCAGGCATGTTCTGCAGGAAGGAGGCCTGAGGAGAGGAAAGGGTGGTATCATGAATGTGTAGCCTGAGTGGTGAATTTATTCCTGTGGACCTGGACATGAGGAGGAGGGTGGGAGGCAGCCTTGATACAGAGATCCCCAACCACTGCACACAGGACAGAGGTCCAGCAGGCTCGGCCTTTGGAAGGTATCTTCAGCCCGATCTCCTTCAAGCCAGCTCTCCACCAGGCTGACATCAAACTAACCGTGTGGAAGAGACTCTTCCGGAAGGTTCTGCCAGGTGAGGCTTCAAACTGTTATCCTTCCAATTCATTGGTGGTACCAAGAAGCACAGAGAGAACTTAGAGGGAACCTTCATGGGGGTGGAGAGGAGAGTGTGGGAGTGGCTGTGTAGGTATACACACTTGCAAAACAGTGCACCTGCTCCCTAGCAGACCTCCTTCACAGTGGCCACGACCCACCCACCCATCTCACCCACTTACTCCCTACCCCACCCATCCTTCATCCCTTCCATCCACACAGCCCTGTGTCTGCCCCTTCCAGCACCTGGGGACACAGAGTCAGCACAGTTCCCGTACTTGAGGACTCAGAGCTTGCCATCACCTCCTGGGCAGGGTCTGCGGCTTCTCTGTGAGCCAACCTCAGGCCTCTTTCTCTTCTAGCTCCAGAATCTCTCAAGCTGGACCCGGCTACTGCCCACCCTCTCCTGGAGCTCTCTAAGGGCAACACAGTGGTGCACTGTGGCCTCCTTGCCCAGAGACGAGCCAGCCAACCCGAGCGCTTTGATTACAGCACCTGTGTCCTGGCTAGCAAGGGCTTCTCTTGGGGTCGCCACTACTGGGAAGTGGTTGTGGGGAGCAAGAGTGACTGGCGCTTGGGGGTCATCAAGGGCACAGCCAGCCGCAAAGGCAAGCTGAACAAGTCCCCCGAGCATGGCGTATGGCTGATTGGCCTGAAAGAGGGCCGGGTGTATGAGGCTTTTGGCTGCCCACGGCTACCACTGCCCGTGGCTGGCCACCCTCATCGCATTGGCGTCTACTTACACTATGAGCAGGGTGAGCTCACGTTCTTTGATGCTGACCGTCCTGATGATCTGCGGACACTCTACACTTTCCAGGCTGACTTCCAGGGCAAGCTGTACCCTATCCTGGACACATGTTGGCATGAGAGGGGCAGCAACTCACTGCCCATGGTACTGCCCCCACCCAGTGGGCCTGGACACCTCACACTTGGCCAGATATAGGGTGGCCCGGGACAGTCTGTCCGTTGGTCTGTCCTGTTAGACACAAGGATTGGAGGAGTTCTGTTTGGTTTCAATGTTTAGACTGCTCCAGGGGATCCTTCACACCTGTGTGTCTCTCGAACATTTATATCAGGGGATATAGCCTTTTCCTCACCACCTAGGGGTATGCATGCTACCTTACCAGGTCCTGTATCCACTCAACCTACGAAGCAGCCCTGTGCCTCCTAACTCTTCCAGCAGAGGGCAGAAATATTCCCTCACGTATGTAATCTTTACCACTGGGGACCTTCAAACATCTATTAAAATCAATAAATTTGACATTTTTCTCATTAATTATACTACTTCTATTTTTTTTTTTTTTTTTTTTTTTTTTTGGTATTTTTGGGACAGGGTTTCTCTGTGTAGCCCTGGCTGTCCTGGAACTCACTCTGTAGACCAGGCTGGCCTCAAACTCAGAAATCTGCCTGCCTCTGCCTCCCAAGTGCTGGGATTAAAGGCGCGCGCCACCACCGCCCGGCCTATTTTTTTTTTAAGATTTACTTATTATACGTAAGTACACTGTAGCTGTCTTCAGACACCCCAGAAGAGGGCATCATATATCATTACTGGTGGCTGTGAGCCACCATGTGGTTGCTGGGATTTGAACTCAGGATCTTCAGAAGAGCAGTCAGTGCTCTTAACCACTGAGCCATCTCTCCAGCCCATACTACTTCTATTTTAATAATTTATTTTTAATCTAGGTGAGTGCTTGGAGGTGCTGTGCCCACAGAGGTGTTATAAATATAAAGCAGTATAATGTGGCTGTGGCAGTTGCTGCCATGGTGTTCCCGTGAGGAATCCCGTAGAGTGACAGGCCTAGTATAGAGTTTATTGGGGAAGGGACGAGAGCGGGGACTTGGAAAGGGGTAGAGGCAGAGAAGGGGTTGGGGCAGAAAGAAATAGAGACAGGCCAGCCAGAAACATGTGGGGACAGAGAGAGAGAGAGGAGAGAGGTTGGGTAGTGACTAGCACTCCTCTCATAGCTGCTGCTGTACCTGGCAAGCTACACAGGTGGCAGCCAATGACGCAAGCTGTTGCTAGGTTGCTGTTGAGCGGAACCTAGAAGAATCACCTGTAAGCAAACAGTCAAAAACTATGGAATCCCTCGGAGGTGGCATTACAAAAGGTTTTGATTGCCTAACATGCCTGGGAACAGTATGTGCTCTTAACTGAACCACCTTTCTTAGTCCCAAGTACTGTTTTTTTAACAGTCTCATGTAGCCCAGGCTGGCCGCCTGAATTGGCTAGCCAAAGATTACCTTGAATCAATCTTCCTCTTTCTCCCTTTCCTTCTTTCCTTCCTTCCTTCCTTCCTTAAAAGATGTGAGTATACTATCGCTCTCTTCAGACTTACCAGAAGAGGGCATCAGATTCCACTGCAGATGGTTGGGAGCCACCATGTGGTTGCTAGGAATAGAAAGCAGGACCTCTGGAAAAGTAGTCAGTGCTCTTAACCGCTGAAGCCAAGTCTCCAAGTCTCGCGCCCCTCCCCAACCCCCCAATCTTGATCCTCCTGCCTCTACCTCTAGAGATCTGGAATACAGGAGTATGCCACCATGCCCGGTTTATGCAGTGGAAGGACTGGAACCAAAAAGGCTGTCTGCCTGTTAGGCAAGTCCTCTATTGATTGAGTTGCATCATCAGTCCTCCTCATCAATGTTGAGAATTGATCTCAGGGCTTTGCACATGCTAAGGCAAGTGCTCTACTTCAAGAGACATTGTCTGTCTGCCCTATTAAACACACACTTTTTTTTTTTAAACCAGTCTAGTCTATCCCCC
>NW_022196905.1:129289502-129289665 GCF_008632895.1 Mastomys coucha
CCCCCCCCCCGTGTTAGGGATAGAATCCCAGAATCGCACATTTACTAGATGGATGTCCAACTCTAAGCTCACATTAGTGGATTTAAGGCGGATAATCTACCACTGAGCCACGCCCCCAGCCCCTCCCTGGGGGATTCTAGGCAGGGGCTCTACCACTGAGCCA
>NW_022196905.1:129289731-129297346 GCF_008632895.1 Mastomys coucha
TGAGCCACGCCCCCAGCCCCTCCCTGGGGGATTCTAGGCAGGGGCTCTACCACTGAGCCACACTCCCAACCTCTCAGTGGAGGATTCTAGGCAGGGGCTTTATTACTGAGCCTTTCATCCAGTCACAGGGAGAGGCCGTCTGCGGTACCTTCTGAATTCCAAACTCTTAAAAGCAACAACAACAACAACACGTTAAAAACTACAAAATAACTACACTGAATTATACAAAGAATGGCTTTTTTCTTTCTTTTTTTGGTCTTTTGAGACAGGACCTCACTATGTAGCTCTGGATGTCCTGGAACTATGCAGACCTAACTCGAACTCGCAAAGATCCTTCTGCCTCTGTTTCCCGCGCGCCAGGATTAAAGGCGTGAGCCAGCACGCCCGGATTTAGAACCTAAAATTAACTTTTGGATGCTGAAAAGGAAGCAGCTACCTTCTTTTGGGGTCTAACGAAGGCTCGAGCCCTTTGACCCTGGAAATCCGGTTGTACAAGTTGCGGCAGCCGTAAGCCAGGTCGAGCTTTGCGACAGTGTCGTACGGCCTTTGCAGAGCGGCCAGCATGGGGCTGTACGCGGCCGCCGCGGCGGTTCTCGCCGGCGTGGAAAGCCGCCAGGGCTCCCTCAAGGGGCTGGTGTACTCCAGCAACTTCCAGGTATTGAGGCCGGGTGCTGGGAGGGAGGGCTGGGGAGCGGGGCCTGGCCGGGCGGGAGTGCGGGGCAAGGCCTGCGTTGGGTGCTCCCGGTGTCCTGTCTCTCGCAGAACCTGAAGCAGCTGTACGCTCTGGTGTGCGAGACGCAGCGCTACTCGGCCGTGCTGGACGCAGTGATCGCCAGCGCGGGGCTCCTCCGCGCCGAGAAGAAGCTGCGGCCGCACCTTGCCAAGGTGAGCGGCGGCCGGAGGCTGGCTGGCTGGCACCCGTGCCTTGCTCTTCCGCCACCTCTGTCTGGCGTCCAAATTGGGCTGGGACAGAGGTGACTTCCCTTGGAGCATTCTGTGAAGGGTTCGGGAGGACAAAGGCGCAGTGGCTGAGGCTGCCTACCGGAAAGGGTGATGATGGCAAGGAAGGCTGAGGTCCAGAGCGCTGCTGATCAAGCGGCTACCTGGGGGGAAAAGCGACAGGCATGGGGCAGGCACCGGGTTTACTTGCTGGCCTGCGGGCCTGAATGTCTATCTTTTTGTAAGGTTGGGGATTGAACCCAAAGGCTCCAACAAGCCGTGGAAGAGTTCTCCCACTGAGCCACACCCACACCTCCTCATTGGACAGCATCACTAGACAGATGCGCTATTCTTTTTAGACATTTGTCTGCATAGCCCTGGCTGTCCTGGAACTCACTCTGTAGACCAGGCTGGCCTTGAACTCAGAAATCCGACTGCCTCTGCCTCCCAAGTGCTGGGATTAAAGGCGTGCACCACCACCGCCCAGCTGAGATGCTATATTCTTGAGCAGTGCCTCCAGGATTCTAGGCAGGGGCTCTACCACTGAGCCACAAACCAAGCTCTTCTTTAGGGGAATTTAGGTAGGTGCTTATTACCGAGCTGCAACCCCCGTTTCTTCTCTGGTGGAGACTAAGCACGCTTTCTACCCTACTGCTGAGCCTTGCTCTCAGTCCGTTAACTGGTAGATGCTAGGCAGACTTTTTTTGACCCACACCCTCAGCCCTTCCCTTGGAGATTCTAGGCAGGTTCTACTGAGCTATGTGCCCAGCCTTTGTTTTTTGAGACAGGGTCCTACTTAGTTGCTTAGGAAGGTCTTAAATTGGTAACTAAGGTTGATCTTCAGCTTGTAGCTGTCTCCACCACCACTGCCACCGCCTCCTCCTCCTCCTCTTCCTCCTTTCTTCTTTCTTCAGTTTTTAGAGACAGGGTTTCTCTGTGTCACCCAGGCTGTTCTGGAAATTACTCTTGTAGACCAGGCTGGTCTCGAATTCACAGTGATCTACCTGTCTCTGCCTCTTTTTTTTTGTTGTTGTTTTTTTGTTGGTTTTTTTGTTTTTTTTTTTTGTTTGTTTGTTTTGTTTTTTGTTTTTTTTTGAGACAGGGTTTCTCTGTGTAGCCCTGGCTGTCCTGGAACCCACTCTGTAGACCAGGCTGGCCTCGAACTCAGGAATCCACCTGTCTCTGCCTCTTGAGTGCTGGGATTAAAAGTAGGATTACCCAGTTAGTTTATAGTTTCTTGCTTATGAATCTGATGTTGCTGGAATCGTGGGCATTTGCCCTCACATCAGGCCATTAACTTCTTTTGTGATCTTGGGCAAGAAAATTCCATTGACATGACCAACTGGACAGGTACCTACTCCTCCCACGGGAAGTTTTTATTGTGTTAATATTTTGTTTCCCCTGTCCAGGTACTAGTGTATGAATTGTTGCTGGGGAAGGGGTTTCGAGGGGGTGGAGGCCGATGGAAGGCTCTGCTGGGCCGACACCAGGCAAGGCTCAAGGCTGAGCTGGCCCGACTCAAGGTTCATCGGGGTGTGAGCCGAAATGAGGACCTGTTGCAAGAGAGATCCAAACCTAGCCAAGGTGAATTGGAGGCTGAGGGGAGGGTGGTGGCCCTCAGGAGGGGCTTGCCTTCCTCCCCACTTGACTGCTGTGGCTTCTAGCCTACCAGGTACCACGGTTCGTGCGTGTGAACACGCTCAAGAGCTGCCCTGAGGATGCGATCGATTATTTCAAGAGACAAGGTTTCTCCTACCAGGGTCGGGCTTCCAGGTGAGAGCTGAACATCCTCCTTGGGTGCCTTCATTTTCCTCTCTGTCCAGATTCTTAAGGAAGTAGGAGTCTGTTAGAAGAGAGACTGGGCAGGGGGAGGGAGCTATGGGGGGGGAAGGGGTGAGGGGGAAAGGAGGAGGGGGGTTATGACTGCTTTTTCTAGATGTTTTTCCTACTTTACCAACAAAATTTTCTCTTTTTAAAAAAGATGTTAGTTTTGTTTTATGTGCGTGGGTATGTGCATGTGCCTGAAGAGGACATTGGACACTCTGGAGTTGGGGTTCTAGGCAGCTGAGCTGATGAGCACATGGTGCTAGGAACTGAATGTAGGTCCTCTGCAAGCGTAGTGTATGTTCCTAACTGCTGAGCCACGTCTCTGGCCCTGGCAGCAGTTCTCTGCATCTGAGACCTGGTGTATGTTTGTTTGTTTGCTTGTTTTCCCCTGAACCTTGGTGTTCTTGTGGTTCTTGTTCTGCATTCGGTGACCCTCCATTTGCTCTCTAGTCTAACTGCTCCCTCCCACCTTTCCGCTCTCCTGTCTAGATCACAGCCTCTTCAGCTCTAAGCCAAAATACCACAGTACACACCTTCATCATTTGAGAGACAGAGGCACGAGGATCTCCAGATTCTAGGCCAGTCTGGTCTACAGAGTGAGTTCCAGGATAGCCAGAGTTACACAGAACCCTGATTTAAAAAACCAAACCAAACAAACAAACCCATAACAATGTGCAGTCTGTAATCTTTGGGAACAGTAAAAGGTTTCTGAAGGCACAGTGACCAAAATTAATTCAGGATTAAACATGTCCTGGAGCCAAGGTGTCCTTGGTATTGCAAGGTGTCGCCTTTAATCCTAGCACTTGGGAGGCAGAGGCAGGCAGATTTCTGAGTTCGAGACCAGCCTGGTCTACAGAGTGAGTTCCAGGACAGCCAGGGCTATACAGAGAAACCCTGACTCAAAAAACCAAAAAAAAAAAAAAAAAAAAAAAAAAGTGTGACGTCATATAGCCTGGGCTCTGAACACACAGCACGCATGTGCGCTTGGCACTGCACATCCCCGCACAGCCCACAGATGCTGCAGAGAAGTACCTTGGCACAGCTTTGAGACTGCTGCAACTGGGGACTGCAGTGTTTACTATACACGGTTTCTGCTCTTTTAGAAACATAATGGTCTAAATACAGAACACAAAGACTTTAACACTGCCCTGCTGACAAACTGCCATTCCTAGTTATCAAAATCATTTGTCTTTGGATTGCATTGCATTAGAATGTCTAGGGTTTTTGTTTGGTTTGGTTTTTTTAAATTGGTGTTTAGCTGCGCAGTGGTGGTGCACGCCTTTAGTCCCAGCACTTGGGAGGCAGGGGCAGGATATGTATGAGTTGAGCACAGCCTGGTCTGCAGAGTGAATTCCAGGACAGCAAAGGCTACACAGAGAGATCCTGTCTCAAAAAACAAGACCAAAAACTAAATAAAAAAAACCTAGTATTTGATTTGTTGACTTGAGTTTTACAAAAAATTGTTGGATCAGAACAAAACTCTCAACTATTTTCAAAATGGCCCCCAACCCATCATTTTGTGTCATTTTGTGTCGCTGTCATTTTGTGACAAGTATTTATGTGAAGTGCTATTCTCACCATTAACATTTACAAAATCAATATATGGGGCTGGCGAGATGGCTCAGCAGGTAAGAGCACTGACTGCTCTTCTGAAGGTCCTGAGTTCAAATCCCAGCATCCACACGGTGGCTCACAACCATCCATGATGAGATCTAACCTTCCTCTTCTGGTGTGTCTGAAGACAGCTACAGTGTATTATGCCAGAGGGAGCGGGCCGGAGCGAGCCGGTCTGGTCCTGAGTTCAATTTCCAACAGCCACAGGATGGCTCACAGCCATCTGTACAGCTACACATAAAATAAATCTTAAAAAAAAAAAAGCCAATATATCAACTCAGTTTAAACTCTTTTAATTCTCATTAGTGTGTGTTATGTGAATAGATCCTTTCTGCCTCTCTGTGGGTCCAGGCATTACCTCAGGTCATCAGGCTTGTACAGTAAATGCTTTTACCTGGTGAGCCACCTCGCTGACCCTCGCAGCTTCCACTCCTTTTCCTTAGAGGCAGGGGACGAGGCTATATACCTGCCGCCCCAGCGCTGGGAGGCTGAGATAGGACTTAGTTCCAGATCCTGTCTCAGTAAACAAACCAGACAGACCTAGAGGTACAAACAACAGCCCGGCAGGTAAAGGGTGAGCCCTGCTCCTGCAGAGGACCCAAGTTCAGTTCATGGCACCCGTGTTGTGTGGCTTGTAATTCCTACTCCAGGGGTCACGGATGCCTCTCAGGGTTTCTGCTCTCACATGAATGCATAATTTAAAAGAACAACAAATCTGTTTTAAAAATGCAAACCAGATGAGGGGGCTCAGTGGTTAAGGACACAGACTGCTTTTCTGGAGGACCAGAGTTTGGTTCCTAGTACCCACATAGTAGTCACAACTATCTGTAACCCCAGTCCCAGGACTCCGACTCCTTCTTCAGGCACTGCATGCACAGTGATGCACAGCCAAAGCACCTGAACACAGAAAATAAAAAGGTTAAAAACAAAACCTAACCAGTGCTTTTCCCTGCCAGCCTGGAGGACTTGCGAACTCTCAAAGGGCAACATTTTCTTTTGGATCCCTTGCTGCCCGAACTTCTTGTATTTTCTGCACAGACAGATTTGCACGAGCATCCACTCTACTGTGCTGGCCATCTCATCCTGCAGGATAAGGTAGGGAGGCTGGGAGGAGGGGTAGGACTTATGGGGAAGCGACTGCAGGGGTCTGTTGACTCAGCTGCCTACCATCTTCTGTCCTGTCCTGCTAGGCCAGCTGCCTCCCAGCCATGCTGCTCGCTCCCCCGCCGGGCTCCCACGTCATTGATGCCTGTGCTGCCCCCGGCAACAAGACCAGCTACATTGCAGCCCTTCTGAAGAACCAGGGGTGAGTGCTGGTGATGAGCTTGGAGGCAGAGGGGGTGGGCAGAGTCGAATCTTGTCCTTTGTAGGGGAAAGTCTCACTAAGTGCCTCTGGCAGCGCATAGCCTAGTCCCAAGCCAGGCTATTGGCTTGAGACCAAGCTCCCGCAGCGCTTGGGGTTGTCTGTCACAGTGACCACTGTAGATGACTTAATTATGTTGCGTCCTAGCTTCTTGGATTTGGGTGGTAATGTACTGGGGATTGAATCCCCAAAGCATGCTAGGTAAGTACTCTCCCACTGAGCCACACTCACAACCCCTCACTGGAGGATTCTAGGTAAGCCTTCTATTGCTGAACCACATGCTCCAGACCTGCGTCCTGGCTTAGCACACATTACAACTTGATGTTATCTAACTGTGGGCCTCAGTGCTCTGTAAATGTTCAGTTCAGGGGCTGGCAAAATGGCTCAGTGAGCCCTTGCTGCTTTTCCAGAATCTGAGTTCAGTGTTCCACACCCATGTCAGGTGACTCACAATCTGGCTTATCTCCAGTCCCATGGGTTCCAACACCGTTTTCTGGCCTCCACAGACACCTGCACACATGTGGCAGACAGACACAAAGAAGTCTTGAAGGAAACTCTCCGTTCATTCTGCCTCTGCTCTCTTCCCTAGGAAGATCTTTGCTTTTGACCAGGATGCTAAGCGGCTGGCGGCCATGGCTACGTTGCTGGCTCGGGCTGGGGTCTCTTGCTGCGAGTTAGCAGAGAAGGACTTCCTGACAGTTTCTCCCTCTGACCAGCGTTATGGCCAGGTCCAGTACATCTTGCTGGATCCTTCTTGTAGTGGCTCTGGTGAGATGGGGACAGTGTGACTATGGTCGTGGGCCTGCAGCAGCTTGGATACTGGAGGCTCCCAGTTGGTGTTGCTTCAGACTTGTGACTACAGGCAGATGAGATGCTCTCATCTCTAAAATGGGGATTTGGGTGTGGAAATGGCTTCACAATTGCAGCTCTTTTTCCATAGGCATGCTGAGCCGGCAGCTGGAGGAACATGGGGAAGGCACACCTAGCAAGGAGCGCTTGCAGGCCTTGGCCAGGTTCCAGCAGCGGGCTCTGTGCCATGCACTCAGGTTCCCCTCTCTGCAGCGCCTAGTCTACTCCACGTGTTCCCTTTGCCAAGAAGAGAATGAAGACGTGGTCCAAGAGGCTCTGCAGCAGAACTCAGAGATGTTCAGGTAATGGTCCCTAGGTCTGAGAGGTCACAGTTGCTTCTTTCTCACCAGGGTCTGAGTCTTCTCCTTCTGCACAGGTTGGCTCCTGTCCTACCCACATGGCCTCACCGAGGTCTGAGCACCTTCCCAGGGTCTGAGCACTGCCTCCGGGCTTCCCCTGAGACCACACTCACTGGCGGCTTCTTCATTGCTGTGTTTGAACGTGCAGAGGTGCTGCCGAGGTGAGCGAGGAGCTGAGGGGTCTTGTTTCTCTTTGAGGCAGTTATCTGTGTAACCCTAGACCTAAATCTAGGTAGACCAGGCTGGCCTCAACCTATTTAGATCTGCTTCTGCCTCCTGAGCTCAGGTGTGGGCTATCTCATCTGCTACTCTGGCCTCTTCTTCCAGCCCAGCCCCACAGACCAATGCCGTGGATCCAGAACCTCTCAGCCAAGCCCCAAAGAGAAAGAGAAGACGCAAATCAGCGGCTGGTGCAGCATGCAGCAGCCAAGCACATAGGCACTGAGTGCCCTGCAGCCAGCAGAACCATCCTTCCTTACCTTCCCTCCTCGCATGGGAAGATCATGTCCTGGCACTCTGTGCCCCTCACTGGGCACAGTCCTACCAGTCAAGAGTTCTTCACTTCACAAATAAAAGGCAAACTCAGATCTATGACAGATCACAGTTTTATTTTTAATGACATAAGCAAGAACAATCTCACATTCATACTAAAAATCTCAGCTAC
>NW_022196905.1:129297357-129298736 GCF_008632895.1 Mastomys coucha
ATCACAGTTTTATTTTTAATGACATAAGCAAGAACAATCTCACATTCATACTAAAAATCTCAGCTACGCTCACAGGAACTCAGTCTGTAGTGGGAAGCCCCAGCCTCCCTGTGCCTGTGCAGCGTGAGCACGGACAGATGTGCTCACACACCGAGGCTATTCCAGGACACCTCTTCAGGGGCCCTGGATACAGGCCTGCTGTGGAGCTGAGGTAATTAGCTCAGACTGAGTTGCAGGGAGGCCCCTTCCTTACCTGAGGTACAGGTAGAAGCTTCGTGTTCAGACCCCCACCCATCCCCATCCTCACAGGCATTTGGGACTCGAGGTCCAGCTCTTCTCCAGCTCCACACAACCCAGCCTAACCCGCCATAAACCATTCAATCCCAGTCACAAAGGGAAGGGGACCAGGTACAGCTACATCACACTGTTTATAAAATAAGAATCACACTTATACGACACGTCTGGAAGGAGCTCTGCCCCCTCAGGAGAGCTGCTGGGGCCGGCTGTGAGCCCCTCCTTCACACAGGCATAACTATACAGCTAATTCTACTATTCAATAGCATTTATACTTAACCACCTCAGTGAACCAAGCTTGAAGGAATTTTAAAGGCAATTTAGCTTAAATACAAAAATAAATTTTTATTTTGTTAAAAAATGTTTAAATATTTTTTCTTTTAATTTAGACACACGCATTCATACTTCTCCCAAAGAGGATGGACATGGCAGCCAGGCTCTGGGGCCAAAGGGTGTGGTGTGGTTTTGGAAAGGAAAGACAGGCTGGGTAAGACCCTTTTGAGAAGACAACTAAGGACTTTAAAAGTGTAGTTCATTAATCTAGAACTCCAAACACAGGCAGAAGGTGCCCGGCCTGGGTGGGTTCTGTGGGGATCAGCAGAGGGATGTCTTAGCTCCCAACAGGCTCCATCCCCTGGGCTGCCAGCCCTTTAAGTAAAACACTATTGAGAATTCAGGAGTCAGCACTGTGGCTGTCACGCGGTGCCACTTTCAGCATTCAATTAGCTAGGCCCAGGAGGGCCCAGGTGACATTAAGTCCGGCATTACCAACATGCCGCCACACATACAATTCAATTCTTCCTCCAAACTCGATTCAAGGAGCAACACACATTAACATCAGACAAACACAGTACAAGGCTTGGAAAATACAATCCCGAAGAGGCAAACTGGCCCGTGGGGTGGCGGGCAGTTGAAGAGGCAGCTAGAAGCAGTGGTGGGCGGTCTGGTCTACCTGCCCCAGGACTTCCTGGAGCAAACTTCTCCCCTGGCTCTGCCAGGCTAACAGTCTTGAGCCACCAACCTTTTAGAGGCTGGATCAGCAGAGGGCTGGAGATAAAACAGACTTGGCAGAAGAGGCAGAACAG
>NW_022196905.1:129298747-129300519 GCF_008632895.1 Mastomys coucha
TGATACCCTCTTCTAGTCTCTGCAGTAATGGCATGCATATGATGCAGACATTTGCATTCAGACACTCAGGCACATAAGATGAAATATCTGCCCACAAAAACTATAAACTTATTGAATGAAATGGAAGATGGTACAGTTACATAAAAAATACCTCTACTCGTGGATCTGAATATTGTTAAAATATCTGTATGAGGAGCTAGACAGATGTTTCATGAGTTTTGGGTCCTGGTTGCTCTGCCAGAGAACTTTTATTCTGTTCCTAGTACCTGCAAGGTGATTCAGAACTGTCTGCAATTCCAATCCCAGGGTACCTGACACTCTCTTCTGGCATTTGTGGGCTCACGTATTCAAGTGGTGAACAGACACATATCCAGTAAGACACTGACACACATCAGTGAGTCCATCAATCAGTTAAATGTCCATCCTTAGACTACCTGCATCTGGAGAGAGGGTCCAGTGGTTAAGATTACTTGCTTTTGCAGAAGATAGAAACATAGTTCCTTGCTCCAATATGAAACGGCTCCCAGATGCCTGTAACTCCAGATTCAGATAATTCAGCACCTCTGACCACCACAGAGAGCCTTTCCTTCCTTCCTTTCCTCCTTCCTTCCTTTTCTTTTCTTTTTTCTTTCCTTTTTAAAAAAGATTTTATTTATTTTATGTATGTGAATACACTCTCACCATCTTCAGACACACCAGAAGTGGGCAGGGGGATGCAATTACAGATGGTTGTGAGCCACCATGTGGTTGCTGGAAATAGAACTCAGGATCTCTGGCAATGCAGTCAGGGCTCTTAACCACTAAGCCATCTCTCCAGCCCCTTCGCTTCCTTTCAAATGTGTATGCACACAGGAAGACACACAAATACACAACTCAAATGAAATTTTGTGTGTGTGTCTGTGTGTGTGTGTACCTTCCTGCTTCAAAGAGACTAGAACTTATGGGTGAAACTCCATGAAGTCACCAGTTCAAATTTCCATGTTCAATAAATTATGTGGGTTCTCCCTCTACAATGGCACACCACAATAATTTTTCATAGAGCAACACATTGTCTTAGCAACAGCCTGGGTTGTTTAATGATCTCCATGAGTCCACTGTTGTTTACTATCTCAATATATTGTAGTCCTGTCCCATTATTCGAAGCTTTTTTTGATAACAAGAGATTGCCAGATGAGATTCTTCCATTATTAATAGACCTCATTAGCATCACCTCCATGTACTTTAGGAAGTTTCCCTTGCACTAGGTCTCTATATAGTCCCTCAAGTGCTCCTTAATTCCAGCAATATTACTTGTTTAAAAAAGACACACTCAGAAACAATAACTAGGTTTGTTCAAATCAAACAAGAGTCTACAGACAGCACTTGTTTCTGTTGTTATTGGAGTATGTAATGGGTAAGGAAACTCCATTTTTTTGCTAGGCTCCAATTTGAAATTCCTGAAATATAAGTTCCTCAAAACTCTGACTCCTTGCGCTCCTCCCCAAATGTAAAACAGTTATTCTGGTTTCGTGAACCCATTTACTGCTGAGTACTAGGAGAGGAAACAGCTCCCTCACAGCTGAGGGGAGGAAGCAGTTTCTCAGCTGCACATCACACACAAAAGAGCTGATTGTGGTGTCCACCTTTAAATATGCTTCCTGAGCCTCTTCCTGTGTGACAAGCCTTTGATTTGGCTTTAAGGCAATTGAGGTACTAGCAATATTAAATGAATTCACTTCATTATAATGTTATTCTGTGGTCTTTTCCCTGTGTAGTTGAACTCTAGCATGTAA
>NW_022196905.1:129301998-129302792 GCF_008632895.1 Mastomys coucha
CACGTTAAAAAACTGGACAACCCTAAAATGTGCATTTTAGTATCTCATAACATATGGTAGTAAAGACATATGTTCAGAAAACAGGTGTTCACAACTGATTGAAAGCAAGATAAACAAAGGGAAAGGGGATGAATGGAATCTTGACAATCCTCACACCAAGCTGTCACTTCTATAGTGTGCTCCTCCACTGTACTGTTCCTGCTGAGCTCATTGGGATTCCTCAATTGAACTCCTGAGGTGGCAGCCCAGCTCAGCTCATCAGGTTTTTGGGACCCCCTGGAGACAGCTCCAGGGATTAAAGTCAGAACCGGTAGCCCAGAATTCAAAAAGAACTAAACCTTTAATCCGCTTTCCTGCCTGGAGCCCTCGCTTGCAGGGGCTTGTTTACATGACTGATATGTACTGATACTTTTTTCCCTGTTCTCACTTATATGCTAAAAGACATAAGATTGTTTTGCCTTAGGTATAAATATCCAGATTCACTAAGTAAAGATTACGCCTTGATAAGCATCTACTTGGCGTCTTCCTTGTCTCTCCTAACCCGCTTATTTTCACAGAATCTCGACTTCCCCTGTTCGTGAATCACCCACGTTAAGAAGTGAAACTGCGGGCCGGTTTCCTTCACTCCACTGTTCTCTCTCGTTCTCTCTCTCTCTCTCTCTCTCTCTCTCTCTCTCTTTCTCTCTTTCTCTCTTCCTTTCACCACATCCACTGTCTCTTTCCTTGGGATTAAATTAGAGTCTGGTAAAACTTGCAAGTGCTCCTCCAGCCCATTAACTGCACCCCAATTAGCT
>NW_022196905.1:129303914-129307256 GCF_008632895.1 Mastomys coucha
AGACCACTCCTAATCTTGTTGAACAGTGTCTTGCTAACTGAGAACCAATTATTAAAAGATATTAGTCTGTGGGGCCATTGTTATTCAAACCAGCATATGATCCCACTGCTTTGCAGCTGGCAGCATAATGATCAGTAGCTCAAAGGCCATCTTCACCGATTGGTGACTGATGACAGGACAGAATGGGAAAAACATGACACTTTTCAAAAAGAAAAGAAAGGAAACAGAAATAAAGAAAGAAAGGATGGAAGAGAGAAAGAAAGAATTTAATAAAAAAAAAAGTCAGTTGGGTGACAGAACAATGGAGAAGCCTGTGCAGTCACCATCACCTGTCTCAACCCTTCTCCTGTTTGCCTCTCTCATTATTTCCCTACATTCTCAGATCTACTGAATTATGGCATGATGCGTTAAAGTAGATATGACACTGTAGCTTGAATTTCTTTCACAGATTTGATGTTCTTTCTTCTTCCTTTGAGACAAGCTCTCAAATGTACCCCAGCCTGACCCTTATTGAGATCTAGCCTGCTCAGCCTCCCCAGTGCTGGGATCATGGGCTTTTGCTGTTGTTGTTTAATTTGGTCTTTGACTTTCAAGGATTGAAACCTGGGTCCTGTGGATGCTGGGCTAGTGCTCCATCACTAATTATACTCCTAGTCTAAACTACATATTTGCATGAAGTCATGAGTCTTTACTGTTGTTCTTGCTGTGACACAATTGCTGGCAAACAATGTTATGGTGTTCCCATTTTTCTGAAATGTTAAGAGTTATGTAAATCACTTTTGCAATGTGTTTTTGAGGCAGGGATTTATTGTTTATTTAAGCCTCGGCTAGAACTCACTAAGTGTTCAGGATAGTCTTCAATTCCTAGGAATACTCCTTCCTCAAACTCCTGACTTTAGGGCTGAGATGCAAGAGCCCCCTTTCTATCTTTTCTACATTTTGCTCAGGGTTTTCTCTGTTTCTTCCTAAGGCCTTCTTGGGGATTAAAACCATAAAATACTCAGACTATCATCTCTGAATGAACATTTTCTGCAGATAGAATTCTATTCCCAATTCTGCAAAGATTAGACACTGTCCTTAACATCTGCCATCACTCTTTGACCTCAGTGAGAAGGATGAAGATGACTAGGTAAGACAGCACTGACCACACTGTCAGTGAGCAATGCGGTGGTGTGTGTGATTCTAACTATGTGCAATATACATTGACTTTTATTTCTAACAGAGGAAAGGGATTCCCATGAAACATGATTATGTAATCAATATTAAACAAAAGAGCCTTGGAGGCCTAAGAACTTAAGTGCTTATTTTTATTAAATATAAACATATTTATATTTTGATAAAAGTGAAAACATCTGTGAATTTACACTCAAGATATTCTCATTCCTTTTTTGGAAATTAATTGATAACTTTATTAATGATAAAAACAGTGTCTGCAAACTTGAAAATGCACATGCAGTAAACAGGATTTATTCCATCTATGACAATGTCTGGATCTCTTTCTTGGATTCACCAAAGTCCTGCAATCAGCTCCAGGAGCCCTTAACATAAAGCAGAATTGAGAAAGTCATCCAGCCATCAAGTATCTTCACCAACAAAATCAAGACTTCAAAGGAAAATGACAGAGCTACACTCCACAAAGGAATCCAAGGCTATTGTTTTCAGGTAGGGAGACAATGGTGTTGGCCAGTGGGTTGCCCAGTGGACCAATCCATTTAGCTTCTATTTAACTTCATTCTTCACTCCACAATCTCTCTTGCAGAGCCCTGGGCTGGGTTCCAGCTAGACCAACAATGGTTGTCTACCAATGGAAGTTCCAATAGTCCAGCTGTTTACCAATGGAACGTCCAATAATCCAGTTGTTGTTCAGTCTACAAGGCTGGATGTCTCATCTGGTCTTCAGTGTTTGCCAGAATCCTGAAGAAGTAGGCTCTAATGCCAGTTAAGGGTTAGACTTGCCATCTCAAGCAAGCAGGCAAAAAACAAGCTTCTTTCTTCCATGTCCTTAACAGAAGCTGCCAGCAGGTGTGGCCCTGATTAATGGCGGATCTTCCTGCCTCAAAAGATCCAGATTAAGAGTGATTCTTCTCACTCAAATTACAGAATTAAGAAAAAAAATCCATCGCAAATGTACCAGCTTCTTGGCTTGACAACCAAGAATAGGCACTACAGAAACTATAAATAAAGACAAATTTGGGAAAAAGATTCCTGAAAACATTTCTGTTCCATAGTGTGTTCACATACATCAAATGGACAAGGCCCCTGCTGCCCAGACTTGATATAAGAATTAACTCAATAAGAAATTTTTAAAATGTAGTGATATAAAATTAATTCAGTAAGGAATTTTAAAATGTAGGATTTGCTGTGGGTAAGACATCGGTGGCCTCTGGAGGTGCAAAAATAGTCAGGCCATCTTGACCAGCCACAGAGTAAACAAGAAAGCCAAAGGAACTTTATAACAACTTCTTGTGGAGACAGGACAGGAAGGAAAAAGCTAATTCCTGAGTGTGTGGATTAGAAAGATTGCTTCATGTACCCAGAGAGAAAAGGAACAGTGTCCTTTCAGTAGCCTGGCACTACAGTGGTTAACACAAAATATTAAATGGAAAAAACAAAAAACAAAATTAGAACAGAACAAAGAAAGCAAGCTTCAAACAGGGATTCTAAAGCCTCATAGAGAACCACAACAGACTTCTACCAAATCCACAGCAAAGCGGAATGTTCATGTTCTGTATCTGTGTCTGTATTACTCAGGTAGTGGTAGAACCTCTCAATGAAGAGCCAGGCTCTTGTCAGCAAGTGCTTTTTAGTATCAGCAATAGTGTGAGGGTTTGGTGTCTGCAGATGGAATGGATCCCTAGGTGGGGCAGTCTCTTGATGGTCTTCCCTTCAGAAATGGAAAATGGTTTTCTGTTCCATTTTTTGTCCCTGGACAAAAATTTTTCTCTGCACAGGAACAATTTTGGGTTAAAATTTTGAGATGGGTAAGTGGCCCCATCCCTCAACTAAAAGCCAGGTTTATCTACTGAAGGTGGTCTCTACAGGTTCTATCTCCCCTTTGTTGGGTATTTAGGTTAAAGTTATCCCTGTTGGGTCCTGGAAACCTTTTGCTATCTAGCATCTGGACCATCTGGGACTTTCTAGTTGCTACCCCCAGATCCCCATCCTCCACTGCTACCTACTTCTATTCAAATTTCTTGCCTTTGCTACTTCTTTCCCTTCTCATACCTTATCCTGCCCCCTTTTGCCTCCCTCTCCTTTCTCCCTCCCAGGTCCCTTTTTCTCTCTACCCCCTGTGATCATGTTGTTCCCCTTTCTATATAGGATTGAGGCATCCATCCTTCT
>NW_022196905.1:129308058-129309079 GCF_008632895.1 Mastomys coucha
TGTGTGACAAGTCCAAAAGCTTGGCCCTGGTCCTGAGGCAAAAAGTTTCAGGGAAACTGGTCTCCTGGATGTCCGTGCCGTCCCGAAAGACATATGTTGTTGGAATCCAAAACCAACATGAAAAGGATAAAAAGAGTCCTTTTTGAATCAGGAGTAAGATATGGACAGGAAAAGATTAAAGAAGATAAGTAGAGGTAGGCTAGCCAATACCATACCGTACCCACGTGGGAAGAACATTAGACAACATGAGGTCTGGTCACTCAGTCATCTTCCATTTAATGTTAATTCCTTTGTTCCTGCAACAGGTAAAATACTTGGGGCAAACCCCTCCCCCAAACTACGTCGGTATAACAGTCCAATCAGAAACTTCCTTCTTGCAAATAGAGGTGGAGCTACTGAATGTAGCTGCTTCCACAACGCTGCTTTACTGTCCAGGCTAAGGGGAGGGAGACCACAATATGTGGTCCAGATTTTTCCTTGCCATACTCGATGGAGGGTTCTGCATGCTTTCTTTCAGTATTGTTTTATTATAGGTATAGAGGTGCCCCCAAGGAATGATTTGGTAAATAGTCAAGTTAGCTTAGATGTTGTTTCCTGTCCTCTATCAGTGTCCCAACATCCTAGTCAACTCTGAGCTGACCCTGGGCTTGGAATTTAATGAAATGCCTCCAGTGTTGAAATAGAGATAGTGAAAGAAATCAGGCATTGCAGTTTACTAGATAAGAGTTAATAATCCCAGGGCAAGTTCAACAAAGTAAACTTGGAATTCTCATTAGTCATGTATGGCAGACTACATTGTTTAATAGAAGAAAGTTGGTGGCTCCTCTGTTAAATGGAGGTCCCCCACAAATACTTAGAATAACAGCTGAGTCACTCCCATATACAGGAATTTACAATGGTCTAGGTAGAAGGTAGGTTGTGGTTTAAGAAGGAACTTGAGTATTGCATTATTTACAGAAAGGTTAGCAAGAATGGGATCTCCCTGGTGCATTGTTTCACAAGCCCAGAAGAATAGCATAGT
>NW_022196905.1:129310197-129324631 GCF_008632895.1 Mastomys coucha
TCAAAAAATAAGTGTGAAAACCAAAAAAAGTCATGGATATCTACAACATATTAGAGTAGTCTTGGTGGTTTCTTCCAGGACCTAACATCCAGACATGAGAAGAGCTACACATTAGTTTCCCCAGTCACACAGTGTCACACAGAACATCTACCCAGTAATTAGCACAACCAACACCTACTGAATGTACACTGGATGTATTATAAGTATTGAACTTCTTCTCTTACTAAAAATTACATAATCCTTTTCATTTGTATATGTGCTTCTGCCTAGGTGTTCTGTAGTATATTTGTGGAGTGAGAGATTCATCTGTCGGAGCTAGCTGCCTTCTTCATCCAAGAGAGTCTGAAAAAATGAACACAGCTCATCACTCATAGAGGAAAGGGATTTTACTCTCAGAGTCTTCTAAAGATTTCAAATTTATTTTTCTACAATGACCTGCAATATAGGTGCAGTATTTTACCAAAACTGAAAAACAAAAACAAAAAATGAAATGAAAAATAAAACCAAACTTACACTGCTATGTGGAGAGGGAGGATTAGAACCTGTATACTCTCAACACATGTTCTTAGTGGATATTATGAGATGTTTCCTTTTTTTTTTTTTGGTTTTTCGAGACAGACTTTCTCTGTGTAGCCCTGGCTGTCCTGGAACTCACTCTGTAGACCAGGCTGTCCTCGAACTCAGAAATCTGCCTGCCTCTGCCTCCCAAGTGCTGGGATTAAAGGCGTGTGCCACCACCGCTGGACTAGATGTTTCCTTCTTAACTATTTGATGAAACACAAGTATTGTGGTTAAACTGCCCTCCTGCTAAGGCCCATTCCTTAGTGAGAGATTCCTACATATAAATTTCAAAACTGGTAGACATTCTGGAGAAGAACTTTCTTTTATCAGCTAGAGAACGAGTAAGTTTGTGGAGACCTGACAGAGCTGAGACAAGTCACTCAGTGGTAGAGCAATTCATAAGCACACAGGAAGCCCTGGCTTTTATCTCTGGCACCACAAAAAGGAAGGGGTGTCTACTGTTGTGGACCTAGGTAGTTCTGTCTGTAAGACCTGCGGTTTGAAAATCTTAAAGAATGGGGGGACTACAGTCTAACACTGCAGACAACTTTACTTCAGCTTCACTGTGCTTTTACACATGAATGTACAAAAGAAAGCAGGAAGGTTGTTGGAGTTCAGAAAAACCAAATCAGAAAAACATGCAAGTAAATACCAGTAAGAACATACTAAATATTAACAAACCTTCACTACAATTGTCTCAGGTCAGACCATATAAACACAATTGTCTGGCATTATACTATAGATTATACCTTAGAAAGCACAAAATTAAGGCACAAGCCCATATTCAGAACCAGTGTCCATTGAGGCTGGGACTGAATATATTCTTGCACAGGAATAGGTTCTATAGCTATGTTCTGATATCCAACAAGAATAAACATATCTTATAAATTGAATACATATGTTCTTTTTGCAGGAGGCACAAAATCACTTCCAAAGAAACCCAGAGAATAAAATGTCCTTGAGGTAAAAGGCCCTCTTTCTTTTTTTCTGGGACCTCTCTTACAGGTTCCTGGGACATTGTTTGCTGTGAGCTATTCTTTTGACTGTGTTCCTACAGAGATGATGTTAGCAGAGGCTCTCTCACTTAGTGAAGAAGCAGCCATTTTCTTTGGGAATATGGGAAAGGGTGAATGACCTTAATCATCTTGTGAATAGAAAAGCAACTGGATCAAGGTAATGAGTCCACACCTGTTTATAGTTAAAAGTGAATGTCATAAAAATAAAGGGCCAAAGATAAAAAAGTTAGAAAGATGCAGGGGAGCTCTGGCACATGAGATACACTAGACATGGTGGCACTGTACTGTATATGTGAGGGTTTAAGAGGGTGGCCCGCATACTGTCATTGGCTCTGGACAATCCTTAGGATTAAAATATGGGTAGACTTTACCAGGGAAGGCAGGGTCATAGAACCTATAGATGAGAGCTCCATAGTGAGAAACATCATAAAATGAGAGAGTGCAAGCTTCCCGGTCCAGGAAAACTCCAACACGACTGGGAGGACTAGGCAGAGAGAGGGCCAGGACACTGGGATTGTGGGTGATAGAACACTCATCAAAGGCATTGTATACAGACCCCTTCTTCATCCCTATAATCCAGTAGCCACATTTAGGCTGATACATTACATTTTGTTTAACATTAAAAGGATATTTTGTTAAGAAGCCCATTTCATCCCTTGAATGAGCACGTTTTCCATCATTTAATCCGAGGAGCCAGGCAGCACTTTTAGACACGTCTACTTCCCAGTAATGCTTCCCTGAGGAGATAGCTGGATATCCCAGGACACCCAAATCATAGGTCTCAGAAACTTCAAGGTTCCAACTCATGTAACTGCTAAATTTTATTTGTCCTTTTTCTTTGTTAATGGTAATGGCTGGATGTTTTTTTGCATGTAGAGTAATATGAACTGCAGAAAAATGAGACATATGTTTTGAGTCAGATGAAATGCAAGGTACAGCCTTATTTGTAACTTAAGCAACAGAATCATAAGGAGAAAGAGAAAAGAAATGTGGAGAAGCCTTGTTTAAAAACATAAGTAGCAGATTGCTGTGTATATTGGGAGTAACAACATGAAACATGAAACTTGACAGAGAAATATCCTCTGGAAGACATTGAGAGGGCCTCATGGTGCTGTGGTTTCTCCTTACCCCAGTATCGTTGGACATCCATGAGCCCTGAAATGATGAAAGTTTACAGCAGTAAGTACAAGCAAAGGAATCAAACCATTAAAGTCCATTTCTTTTCCAGATGAGTGGAAGGTTTGGAAGCTGATATAGGACAGAATAAATGATGAATATCCATCAATACAATGACATCACAGGGGCACACTATCTGCTCTGCTCTATCCCTCTACCCATATTCAGGATCCTTACATGCTTCTATCTGCAGTCCAGCCACACCCAGGATCATACACAGAATCACAGAAATTAGCTGCACTCACCTTGATTCGCTTGCAGCATGCCTTTCAAATCTGGAGCTTGGAACATTCTTCTTCTTTTTTGGGGGACTGCTTGTGGCTGTGTCAGTATCAAGGTCTGACTCCTAGGGATAAAAAGATTGACTTCCACATATCAAACCCCTGACTTTTGACCAGCACTGACTCCCTGTCCTTCTAACCTTAGATGTCCTTGAACTCTCCTGAGATTTCTTAGAAGGAAGAAGGTAGACTATTAACTATAGAGATATAAGGCATACTTATGACCCCACCCACTTACTTGCTGTGTGATGCTGGGAAAGTCTTATTCACAGAAGCATAGTGTCTCACTCAAGTTCACACACAAACAAGTGTTTCTTTCACTTTCCCTCCTCCTCTCCTAAAACTCTTTTCAACGTGAATTAAAAAAAAAATCAAACTGAAGTAGCAGAAAAATAATGTGTGGGCTGAGAATGGTGCCTTATGTAATTATAAGGCAGAGGCAGTGGATCTCTGATTTCAAAAGCAATCTGTTCTACACAGTAAGTTCCAAGAAAGCCAGAGCTACAAGATGAACCCTGTCTGAAAAAAAAAAAAAAAAAAAGCATAAATGAGTCAATAGAAATGTGGAAAAAAAGAAAGAAATGGAAGGAAGGAAGGAAGGAAGAGAGGAAGGAAGGAAGGAAGGAAGGAGGGAGGGATCTCTAGAATCTGGTGAAATAGTCATAGAGTGTGGGAGGGAAAGCCATCTTCAGAAAGCCAAGCCTTCACACACTTTGTCAATGAGGACACTGTCAGCCAGCATCTGCTCCTTCAAGTTCTCTAGTTAGGATGACAAAATTTAGAAAAGGAGACTGGAAACCACACTTAGGCTGACATAAGCTCCACATGTTAGGATGGAGGCTGATGCTGACAATTGGGATGTGACATTCTACACACAAGGGCGAGGCTTTCCACAGTCCTGAGAAATATGCAGTCCAGCTGTAGCCATTGTTTCACTGCCAAAATATTGTGCCCACACAATATTTTCAACCACAATGTTCAACCACAAAGGAAATCTGGATCTCCTTTATGCCATTAGAAATTCACAAAATAATTGGAGATTTTTCCCAGTATAGAACTTTGTGAACATTACAGACACAGAAGACATAACATTACCTATCTGCACTTGTTACCTGCTGATCTAGAGCTAGATACAAGCACACAGCATGAACAGAATGATGTATCCATGAGGAGTCTAAAAGCACTTGTAGGTCCATTTGCTTCATCTCACTACTGACCTAGCTCAATAGATCTCCATAACCCAGTCCCCTAAAAGAGAACCTAATCAGTTCTCAATAGATACAAAATGCTTAGACTCTGCTTTTCTCCCCACCTTCCTTTTACTAGAACATCATAATAACATTAAGTATAAATTTAGCAAAACTCCAGAGATATTTATTCTAGTTGAATATCAATTAGTTGAATTCTCACCACACAATAGGGCTATCCTTCCCTATCAGCCCACACATACCTTGTCAGGACAGAAGTTACACCCTGTGGAGAAGAGAGAAAACACAGTTAATAACATGTTCTTCATATCCTTGCAAATCCTGGTTATACTCTTAGTGGCTGAAGAGACAAAGTCCAAAGAGATCAGTTACTCACAGTTCCCCAAGACATGATAGAAATAGAGTGAATGGCTCTTTATTTGACTTACATGTAAATAAATAGACTCTTTCTGTCTTATACTACCAGGCATTGGAGACCAAAGATGAAGAAACAATAGTTTGAAAGCTTACATATGTTTTTATGTGTGTATTGTTAAACAAATAAACATGTGAACTTTCTCATGCTATATGTTAGGTATCCATCACCTTACTGGAACCTCATATGTATGAGAATCTGAATTCCAAATTCTTTTAATCATTTAAACATGATTTGGTATATGAATATTGAGAAATCCAAAAAGACAAGAGGCTTAGAATATTTAATTCTTAAAACCAGCTAACCAGATCTCCGTTAACCCCACCCTCCTCTACCCTGCCCCTCTGCTTTTCTTCTCTCTCTACAATTGGCCTAGCAGGAAAGAAGCTGACCTAAAGAGATATGTGTGTCTCTCAATGTGACTATCAAACTGTTGAAACTATGATTCCAAAGAAATAGGAATTTCTCCAGGATCTTACATTGAGAGAGGGAAAACAGCTTTAGTCAGAGGAAGAGCTGGTCTCCCTAATGGATTTCAACCAGTTGTAATGACTTGTCTGACCACCTTAAAGTGTGACACTATGACACAGATCATGATGGGAGAAAGATGGACAGGACCACACCTTGACATGGACTAGTCATATGTGTACATTCTTGGTTCTCTATTTAAACTTTGATCTCACTTAGGGAGCCTGAATAAGAACAGCACAATTTTGTGAACCTTTGTTCCCCTTCCAAAGTAGCCACATTTAATAAATCTTTTTCTTCTCTCCAATATGAATTTGGCTCTTTAACATGGGCTTATGGAAGTCAGACCTGACTGGCTAGGTCCACATTGATATGTTAAATAGGTACCTCAACTTTCCTATAAACTTGCCTGCAATATTTTCTAATCTGGCTTGGGTGGCTCATTTCATCAGCAAATAACCTATCAGTAGATCCCATAGTTAAAGGGATTCTATGAGAGCATGAATTCTTCTAGTTATAAATGAATTCTGATGTTCAAATTTGTCCTCTTGAAGAACTCTATATACTCATGTCTCTTGAATTATTATTATAGTAGATAAAATAGAGTCAATCAGAGGATTAATCAACAGATGGATGGATAAAAATGACATGATCAGCACATAGTAAAATATTAGATGTTTAAAATTAAAAAGTATTGTCATTTGTCATAACTTATGTAAACTCAAGAGAATTTATATTATACTAATCCAGCTGGGATCAGAAAAAAAGACTAAATGATACTATTCAAATATATTATGTACACACATTAGTAAGGATCAGAGTGGAGGTCCTCAGGACCTGGAGGTGGAGAAAATGGGAAGGTTCATTAGTCAAGAGATAAAGTTTAAAGACTGTGAAGTGTGTTAGTTGAGGTTAGTGTGTATATGAACTAGCTCACTTTGGACATAAAGACATAATTCTATCTAATATGAATATTTTCAGTTGCAATTAAAGTAACACAATGGAAACAAAGAAATCAAAGTAGTTATGAAAAAATTCTAGAACCTCCAGGTCTATAAGACTGACAATTACAATAAAAAAAAAACAAATTTTCACAGTGATATTCACAACCAGAATATGACTTTGGTATAAATTATTTAAAAATGTGCTAAAGATCAAATACACTACAAATTTATGCCTTTATAGATAATGAAGCCACCTTTCACATCAGCCACTGGCATACAGAGGCATGCAAACCTCTCTGAGTTCCTGAATCGTATCCCCACCACAAGTCCCACTCCCACTGGAATCAGAGGCAGTGGGAATAAATGTTTCAAATCATCAGAAGGAGAAATAACCTCTACTACATTCAAATTTTGATGAAGTGACTAATTTGACAGCTGAAAATGTGCTTCACACATGCTTAGAAATACAAAGGGTATTAACTGCTAAGGCCTAGGTGATTGGTGTCTGTCTAGCTAGCCATTTTATGCTGTTACTAATATTACAAGGAAACTTTTCTTCTCCAAGTTGACTGCATATTATGTTATGTTCTGTGCTTTGGTTTTTCTTGAGAAGCAATCACAATAGAGGTCTGTTACAACTTTTTTTTTAGTTAGCCACAATAAGCTTGGACCAGAATCAACTGCCTAGTAGAACTTCATGTACCTGTGTATGTATGAGTTTTATGGTTTCCATTTGTAAGCTGTTCCTGGGATAAACCCCAACATAAGAGGGATATCTGCATCAATATAAAAATCCATTTGGAATAAGACTTCCATTTTTAATGGAGGTCGAGTAAAGTTTTAGGTTACTAATAACTTCCTGGTAATTAACATTTTACTTGGAAGAGAGAGAGAGATGAACATGGGTAACTGGTATCCTGGTTGGCAAGTTAAGACGTAAATGTTAGGGAAGGCAAGTCCCCTGCCAAAACTGAATACCCCATCCACTGAGACCAGAATAATTTTACAACAAAGACATGCTCCTAAGGCTGAACCCTAACCCCAAATCCTTATTGGTGGAATAACTTTTCACAGATATTTGTGGATTTCAGGCTTAAAAGCTTTGTAGGATTGAGACTCATGGTCACAACATCTACTGAGATTTGTTGACAACCCTCATTGATTAGACCTTGGATGAATGCTCAATAAACTATCCGTGTCTGTGGTCTGTGGTCATGTTTGTGGTACAACTGATGGACCTCAAAAATATCTACCCATGATCCAACATTTCTAATCTCTAAGGTTTAGCTTTGGTATTTTACCTGATAAAATAATAAAATATCATTTCTTGCTGACATTCACACATGTAATGATTCTCCCAGCTTCTGAACCTTATTCAGGAAAGACTACAGGAAGATCTCACTGTCATCATCATGAAGAACACAGCAGCAGAGAGGTAGGGCAATGGCTTCCATGTCTCCTGACTCTCAGACACTGGGTTCTCCTGCAGTATTACCTGAAGCATTTCCATGGTTGAGAGCTCCAACTGATGTTCCACATCTGAGATGAGGGCTCTCACCAACTCCCTCTGCTCCCCTAGCTCTTTTTCAGACTCGTCCAGCCTTTTCATTACATCTTCCTTCTCTTTCTTCAGCTTCTGCAGCTCCTTATTCTCCTTTGAGTCCACGATTTCTCTTAGTCTTTTAAACTCAATCTGAACATTTTCTACATCGCTCTGTATTTGGTTCTTCATGGGTAAGAAAAGAGAGAGGAATTCAGTCTGTCTAATTGGCACCAGGAGATAGAGAAATACTGCTCTAAGATTTCATAGGGGATTTTGCTTGGGAAAGGGAAGGGATTCCTAGGGAAGCAGGTGTTTCCTTTTGATGTCTGTTCAGTACATTCCAAAACAAAGATCTTAGGTCACCTTTACCAAGGCCACTAAGGCCATGTGATTCAAAGGGGGATGACTGGATGCGGCTCAGTTTCTACACAGTTATCTAAGATAATAGTTCCTGCCTGCAACAGTCCTCATTCCACATCTGAAGCCTTAAGAGAAAGAAGCTAAAGCCCAATAATAGAACTGTGGCCTGTTTACAAGCATATTTCCCAGCAACTGGAGCTTCAGAAGGCACCACCGGAATAGGACCCAGAAGATGTTCTGACCAAGCATCCTCCATGGTGCCAGCTCCTCACAGTGCCCAGCTCAGTTGTGATACACTGACTCTGCATCTCCAGCCAGGGGAAACAGTAGGGTGGAGTATCAAGGCCTCTTGGCCTCCCTGGCTCCCAGGAAGTAAAGACCCCAGGAGCTTCTTGCCCAGGTCCCTCCCAGGCATCAGGCTGACTCCCTTAGGAGTCAGAATCCCCACTTGCCTCCCAGTCAGTTCTCTGCTGTTGAAGGTCATCCTGCCATTCATCACACTTTTTCTCATTTTCCATCAGCTTCTGCAGAGCTGCTTGCAGCTTCTCCTGTGAGAAAGGAATTGTAGCAGAGTCAAGTTGTGTGATTAATAGGACTGCTGTTCCTAAACAAAGGCCAAGAAACTCTTGTGAGAAGACAGGAAGACTAAGACTGTTCTCTTTTGAAACGCTTGTGACAGTGTTTATGTACATAAAGTATATAAATCTAAAAAGTCTACAGCTCAATTGATTTTTGTATTTTATACACACCACCCCATACAGACAAAGACAGAAATCTTTTTAAGTCGGTCATTCCACTCAGTAAAACCCTTTTACTTTGCTTCTAGCATCAGAGAACCAGGACACTTTTGTTAGTTTTCTGAACATAAGTATATACATACGTCACATGCCCGACAATGTCATATTTTACACCTGCACTTAAGAAAAAAAACTGGGTTATGTTGCATAGCCTTGGCTTGCCTGTAGTTACTGTGCAGACAAGCATACTCCTGAAACTCAGAGATACAAGAATATCAGCTGCCAGGTCTGTGTGATAAAAACTGCCCAATAACACTGGCCACATGAACATTCTTTTTTCTTTTTTCTTTTTTTTTTTTTATTTTATGTATATGAGTATATTGCAGCTGTTTACAGACCCACCAGGAGAGGGCATCGGATCTCTTTATAGATGGTTGTCAGCCACAATGTGGTTGCTGGGAATTGAACTCAGGACCTTTGAAAGAGGAGTCAGTGAGCCATCTCTCTAGCCCGAACTTTCTTTTTTCTTTAACATGTTTTTTTTTATTTCTAATTGCAGATTTATAGTTATGTTTCTTTCTTTTACTGAAAATGACTTCTCATACAATATATACTTCAAGGCACCTTTTAAAAAAGTTTTATTTATTCAAGTATATGAGTGCTCTCTTTGCAAGTGTGCCTGCATAACAGAAGAAGGCATCGGACCCTACTATACATGGCTTTGATACACCATGTGGTTGCTGGGAATTGATCTCAGGGTTTCTGCAAGCATAGCTGATGTTCTTAAGTGCTGAGTCATCTCTCTAGCCCTATACAATACACTCTGATTTAGGTTTTCCTTCTCATTACTACTCCAGGTTCCTCCCTCCTTCCCTCCCCTCCCATCCACATCCACACCCCTGTGTCTCCTCTTAGAAAACAAAGAGTACTGTTCTCTACAGTCTTTGGGAGAGTAGACCCTGTCTGTACCTTTCCTGATCAGCACAGCAGAGCTGATCCTGGTGACAGGGGACTGGGTGAGCTGACCCAAGGGTGTGAGCAGAGAGCTGGCTCTGCCACTTGTCTGCTGGGAGGTGACATGGGCAAGGATGAGATACCGCCCCTCCCCCACATCCACACCCCTTGATACCTATGACAGGCAGGGGAGCTGGGCCAGAGTTCTTCAGAATTGGAGAGCTAGCCCTCCTCCTCATCTGCTGCAGCACATTGGGAGAGCAGGCCCTGCATCTCACTTGAGCAGCATAGTAGATCTGATGCTGATGATGGGGGCCCCAGTGAGCAAGCCTTAAGCATGTGAGCGTGGACTAGCAGGCCATGCAACTTTGCTGTGTGACAGCGTGGGCAAGGGAGAGATACCCTCCCCCAACCTTCAACCTTTGACACCTACATCAAGCAGGAGAACTGACCCTGGGCCATGGTAGCCAGAGGAGGGCTGGTCCTTCCCCTCCACTACTGCAGAACTCAGGAGAGATGGTCCTGCACCATGACTTGGCAGCAAGGTAGAGCTGGCCCTGGATGTGGGGGTTGCAGGTTAGCAGGCTCTAAGGATATGAATGCAGAAGAGCCCTCCCTCTTGTCTATTGGGCAGTGGTGCAGAAACAGGAGAGACACCCTCCTCCCCTTATCCCTTGCCATCTATGCCAGTCCGGAGAATAGGTACCAGGGTCATGAGAGTGCAACAACTGGCAATGTCTCTCAGCAGCTGAAAAACTTGGGATAGCTCACCTACACCTTACATGGGCAGCAGGGTAGAGCTGATCCTAGTTACTAGGATTGTTGGTGAGTGGGCCTCAAAGGTGTGAGAGAGCTTGCAGGCTGACTAGCTCAGAAACTGCTCAGGCCAAGACCTAGGACTTAGAATGGCGCCATTGCAATATCTACCCCATCAGTAAAATGCTAGAGAAAGGACCAGTGTTACAGATCCAATGCTAGAGAAAGGACCAATGATACAGATCCAATACTACAGGATCAACATGACACAGGGCAACACCAGGATATCTGAGAGGAATCCTAGTGAGGTTATAGTATTGATAAAGGAGCAGAAGCCAGAGGTCTCAGAACAGACAAAGGACTTGTTGCAATGAACCTTTGCAAGCAAAGATTTGTGGCTTTCTTGGATATCAATTCAATTTAAAGAAGCAGTTCCACAATATTATTTGTATCTTAGTAATTGTAGTCCGGGCAGATTCTCTTATGCTTATGTCGAGTAAATCACCATGTCTCTTTAGGAGTCAAAATTTAAAAGAGTATAGAAAGATCTATCACGTTCGAAGTCTATACTGCTCAGGTAAGTACCCTGTCAGAAAAAGTGTAGGTTTTCAATCTGTTACTGTTTTTGCTTTGTTTCCTGTATCTTCCTACTTCTTACCTTGTATTCTTGGCCGACCTCTTCAATGAGAGCTGTTTGGTGACCACGGTGCTCTTGAGATCGCTCACAAAGCCAGCAGATGGCCATCATGTCCTTCCTACAGAAGAGCTGGAGCTTCTCTCCGTGTTTTGCACAGACATTCCCGTTTTGCTCTTCCTCTGGACTGAACTTGAACTCCTTGAGCCTCTCTACTATGTTGTCCACATGTCGATTAGGCCTCAGATTCTCAAAGGAGTAAGGAACTCGGCACACAGGGCAGTTGGCCTCCCCTTCTGTGTTTCTCTTGGACTCATAGTTGAGTGTGATGCAAGCTCGGCAGAAGCTGTGGTTGCAATCTGCACTCACGGGTTCCTTCAGGAGCTTCAGACAGATCGGACATGTTACTTCCTCCTTTAATATCTCCAGGACTGATGAGGCCATACTGCTGTGATCCTGTGTCTGTCTGTCCTGATTTCTCACAGTTCTGCAAGGTTGCCTGTGTGATAGGGATGGGGATAAAGACCAAGTAAGAAATGGAGGATCAGAATGAACCCTGTGCAGAGTTCATAAATAGACCACAATGACAAGTTAAAAGAACGAAGGAAGATATGGAAGGAGGTTTGGTGATATAGCAAGTAGTATTATGTTATATTTCAAGTGCTGTACTTTTAAGTCATCCTAAATGATAAATTTCATGTATGGGAATGTTATACATCTTTTACTGAAGAGTGGAAAGAATTTACTGTCAAGAGCCTTGTATAATCTCCCTTCTATCCTTCCCTGTCTTTCCCAGGCTCCATCATCAGTGTCAAAAGCATCAAACCTCTCATACCTCTGTCCACTCCCCTATTGTCAGGAATAGTCAGTGAGACTTACTCTGACCCTCAGAAATAGAAAGTGAGACTCACTCTGACCCTCAGGACTAGTCAGTGTGACTCACTCTGACACTCTGGACCAGTCAGCGAGACTTACCCTGACCCTCAGGACTCATCCGTGAGACTCACTAAGACCCTCTTATTGCCAGTTTCTTACCAGAAATAGCTGATGCTGACATGGAGTGTGAACACTCCGACATCCTGATGCACCTATGCAATGATTTCTCTTATTATCATCTAATAAAAAGACTACGTGTGTGTTTGTTCACATGGTTATATTAACCCCTGTGCTCGATGTATAGAGATGGTGATTTAAGAGGGTCATTTGTCTTCATTGCACTGCAAATTTATGGAAATCATCCTATGGAGTCTACTTTCATTGGTGCCTGCTCTAACCAATAGAGGCCACCAGAGAAAAAGAGGTGGCTACTAAGGCACATCAGGTAGCCAGAACAAAGGTTGGAATTATGTCCCCATTACTTGGGGACTCTGAAGAATCTTGTGTCTGTAAATATGAAGATTTCAGCTTGGTCTAGAAGTTTGCTGAAAAACATTGATGGTAGACTCCAGGTATGTATGGCACCATGACACTGACTGAGATCAAGACTACATAAAATCTTATTCTTGAAAGTACACAGATTTTTTCCCAATAACTTGTAAAATTATTTCAGCATGAAAAACTAACAGACATCACACTGACAAACTGAAGGAAAGAATTTCCTGTTGGCCAGGTGGTGGTGAACACCTTCAGGCAGGCAGATCTGTGAGTCCAAGGCCTGCCTGGTCAACAGAGTGAGTTCCAGGATACCTACGGCTACAGAGATACGTTGTCTCACTGACCACACCTCCAAACCCTAAAGAAACTATTATTATTCTTTGCCTGAGTAATATTTGTAAAAAAATATTTTTCTAGTAATAAAATTTATAAAACTGTCCATAAGTAGACATAAATTTCCCTACTGTAAGCCATACATGAAAAGCCCATTACCAATCTCATAGCAAATTTAGGGCAATGAAAAGTCTCTAAACAAGCATACTTATTTTTGGCACCTATATTCATCACAGCAGGGCAAGGACTTGGAATAAATGCAAATTGAAAAACTAAAATAAAATAAAGTTTATGCAAGTAAGAGTTTCTTTTCACATGAAAAAGCCAATGAACTCAGTAAAGATGGATATGTAATATTCCATAGAGCAAAGTCACAAATAGTAAGACAATATGATAAGGGAATAAAGAAGCTCAGATTGTGAGAAAGAAATTATAGCGATAACACACTCTTCAATAGCCATGGATAATACAAAATATCTTGGTGTAAGTCTAACCAAGCCAGTGAAAGATGTATATGAAAGGAATGTTAAATCCTGAAGAAAGAAATTGAAGAAGATATCAGAAAATGGAAAGATCTCCCATGCTCATGGATAAGCATGATTAACATAGTGAAAATATCCATCAAATAAAAAGCAATCTCCACCAATAATCCAACATAATTTTGTGTAAATTTTAAAGAAAAATTCTCAACGTCATATGGAAAAATAAAAATGCAGGATACCAAAACAATCCTGAACAATAACAGAACTTCAGGAGGAATCACCATCTCTGACATAAAGATGTACTACAGAGCAGTAATGGTAACAACCGCATGGTATTGGTATAGAAACAGACATGCTAATCAATGGAATCAAATAGAAGACCCAGAAATCAACCCACATATCTATGGATACTTCATTTTTGATAAAGAAACGGCAACTACACATTGGGGGTAAAAAGAAGTCATCTTCAACAAATCGTTTTGGCCTAACTGGATGTATACACGTAGAAGGTAAATAGATCCATATTTATCACCCTGCACAAAATTCAGGTTCAAGTGGATCAAGAGCCTTAACATGAAACTCACTACACTAAATTTCATAGAAGAGAAACTGGGGAATAACATTGAACACATTGATACAGAAGACAATTTGCTGAACAAAACACCAATGGCTCAGGCTCCAGATCAACAATTTATAAACAGGACCTCATAAAACTGCAAAGCTTCTGTAAGGTAAAGGACACTGCTAATAGGAAAATAATAGCAGCCTATAAATTGGTAAAGGTTCTTCACCAACCCTTCATATAATAGAGGGCTTCTATCCCAAATTCATAATGTACTCAAAAAATTAAAAAACACCAACCCAAATAAAACAATTAAAAAATGGTCTACAGTGCTAAACAGAGAGTTCTCAACAGAGGAATCTCGAATGGCCTGAGAAGTACTTTAAGAAATGTTACAGTCTTTAGTCATTAGGGAAATGCAAATCAAAACAACTATGAGGTTTCATTTTACACTCATCAGAATGGTTTAGATCAAAATTCAGGAGAGAGCACATGCTGGTGAGAACGTGGAGCAAGGTGAACACTTCTTTATTGCTGGTGGGAGTACAAACTTGTAAACCGTCTTTGGAAATCAATTTGGTGATTTCTCATGAAACGGAATAGTTCCGCCTGAAGATCCATGTATACTGC
>NW_022196905.1:129326833-129327456 GCF_008632895.1 Mastomys coucha
TGCCAACTTCTTCCCAAAGGCTATACTATTTTAATCAGATTCTAACTAATGCCAATTCACTTTTTTCTATTTACTTTATTGTAAGAATATAACACAGTATTTTTGCTTAAAAATTATTTTTTTAAGTTTTATTGCATTATGATGAGAAAAGTTACATGATTTCAATTTATATGAATTTGTTAACATTTAAAAACATATTTTAAGTAAATAGAATTAAATCACATTCTTGTTTTCCTTTTGTACCCCAACTCCTACCAGAGACCTCCTTCAATACCTACAATATCTTTTTTGTCATATCCTTTAAAATTTATAAAATATTATAACAATAAAAATGAGCATTAAAAGTTATTTGATATAAAACAATAATCAATTTAACAGTCTTATGTAGATGCTTGTCTACAGCAATACTGAAAATACATACATTTTTCTCAATATTAATTTTAAATAACTCCAAACATATTAACAATATATTTCAAAACAATACATAATTACTAATATTTTCTTAAATGAACATAAATATATAAAGTGTTTTTGTTTGTTTGTTTGTTTTGTATCTAGTAGAGCTTAAAATCTTGGTTCTTACTGTGGTGACTTGATACAAGAGTTACAAATGTCAAGCAAAG
>NW_022196905.1:129327553-129336697 GCF_008632895.1 Mastomys coucha
CTTCCCAATTTAATTGTCTACCTTTCTTTTGGGTGTATAAATACTTTTAAAATATGTAAGCTGTTCTGCAAACCATAGTATATTATAAAAACATGAAATAAACAATCCTACTAATGGAGAGGTTGAGGTAGGAGAAGCAAGATTTCAAGACCATTATTTTGTACACAGTAAGAAACTGTCACGAACAAACAAGCTGAAAGTGTATATGGATTGTACAATATTGGACCTTTTTCTCCAATTACCAAATTAAAGAGACCATTGATGACAATCAACAAATTTCTAATTCCTCATATTTTGATTTCAATTGATTAGGATATGTTGGTAATATTAATTTTCATATTAAGATATTAAGAAAATGTTATTGTTACTTCCTGTTGTTTTTGTTGTAAGAGGTGGAATTAGGTTTGTGTGGATTTGTTGAAAGACTACTTTCTTGCTTCTTCTAGGGTGTAGTTTTGCTCCTTATGTTGATATTTACCTTTTATTATCTTTGTAGGGCTGGATTTGTGGAAAGATATTGTGTAAATTTTATTTTGTCATGGAATATCTTGTTTTCACCATGTATGGTAATTGAGAGTTTTGCTGGGTATAGTAGCCTGGGCTGGCATTTGTGTTCTTGTAGGGTCTGTATGACATCTGCCCAGGATCTTCTAGCTTTCATAGTCTCTGGTGAGAAGTCTGGTGCAATTCTGATAGGCCTGCCTTCATATGTTACTTGACCTTTTTCCCTTGCTGCTTTTAAAATTTGTTCTTTGTTTAGTGTATTTGGTGTTTTTATTATTATGTGACAGGAGGAATTTCTTTTCTGGTCCAGTCTATTTGGAGTTCTGTAGGCTTCTTGTATGTTCATGGGCATCTCTTTCTTTAGGTTAGGTAAGTTTTCTTCTACAATTTTGTTAAAGATATTTACTGGCCCATTACATTGGGAGTCTTCATTTTCTTCTATACTTGTTACCCTTAGGTTTGGTCTTTTCATTGTGTCCTGGATTCCCTGGATGTTTTGGGTTAGGAGCTTTTTGCTTTTCGTATTTTCTTTAACTGTTGTGTCAAAGCTTTCTATGGTGTCTTCTGCCCCTGAGATTCTATCTTCTATCTCTTGTATTCTGTTGGTAATGCTTGCATTTATGACTCCTGATTTCTTTCCTAGGTTTTGTATCTCCAGGGTTGTCTCTCTTTCTGATTTCTTTATTGTTTCTATTTCCATTTTTTGATTCTGGATAGTTTTGCTCATTTCCTTCACCTGTTTGATTGTGTTTTCCTGTAGTTCTTTACGGGATTTGTGTGTTTCCTCTTGAAGGGCTTCTAGCTGTTTATCCGTGTTCTCCTGTATTTCTTTGAGGGTGCTATTTATGTCTTTCTTAAAGTCTGGTATCATCATCATGATAAGTGATTTTATATCTTTATCTTGCTTTTCCAGTGTGATGGTGTGTTCAGGACTTGCTATGGTGAGAGTATTGCGTTCTGATGATGCCAAGTTGAAACACAGGGAGATTTAGAAATTTGGGGAAAAGCATACTAAAGAAAAGGGAAATGTATTAGTAGAAATGTATGTATACTGTATAACCTTTACTTAAAGGACATAGAAGGTCTCTGTAATGAGCCAAGAATGTAGACTAGCCAGTTTCAGAAACCTGTTGGCCAAAAATGCTCCCCATAGTTAGGTACAAGAAAAGGCAGGATATGAGCCATCTGGCTAGTTCTAGGGAATGGTCAGCCATAAAGTGAATAACATTGACTGGACCACATTCTTGTGCATAATGAGTGTGTAGGATGTTTTCCTTATGACTCTGACTCAAATAGGAGCTGGGTCTCTTTAGAATTTTCCACTGTTCTCTTGTTGTTATATTTCCTTGGTAACCCCTTCACCCCCCTAGTTTGTGATTTTTCCCTTTAAATACCCCTCACTTCTTGTGTTCATGGTCGAACACCTCTGGCCTGCCAGGCTATGAGTTCGACCCCAGATCTGGCCTGAATAAACCTCATGTGATTGCAGCAAGATCAGTCTCTTGTGAGTTATTGGGTGTCCTGTTATCCCGAGACTTGAGTGAGGGTCTCCCGAGCTCCGGGGTCTTTCAAAGTAACCTTGGTTAGTGTTGGTTATATTCTTATGCTTTCCCAGAATCATCTGATTAACTCTAGTGCTACCTGCCCTTGCTAAATCTGACTGGAGTCTGTCCTTCCTGTGATCCTGGTTGTGTCAGAACTCCTCAGAGTCAAGCTGTCTCTGTGATCCTGTGATTCTGGGATCCTGTGACCCTGGGCTTGTTAGAGATCCTGGGAGTGGAGCTTCCTCTGGGTATTGTGGGACTGGCTGAGGAGCTTGTGCCCAAGGTGTGCTCAGGGCACACGCTGGCCCAGATAGACTGGAAGTAGCCCGAGCCTCTGGACTGGTGGAATGCTTGTGTGCTTGGGTCCTGCTGACCCCCAGTTACTCCTGGTATTGGGACAGATGTTGTCCCCCAATTGGTATTGATTGGTAAATAAAGTTTCTACAGTTTAATGGTTGGACAGAGGGAGACCAATGAAGAGTCTTAGATTTTTGCAGGCTAGGAAGTAGGAGAGAGGAAGGAGAGAAAGGCTGCAGGAGAGAAAGTGAACCAGCCCTGTAATAGTTCAGGCATGTAGCCTTAGGAGCTACTTCCCCACTTGGGTCTGGCTAACAGAGATGAAGTATTGATTTAGCAAGTTAAGCTGAGAATACTGGTGGAGAATTTGTGCTAGCCAGGGGAGGATTAGAACTGCCCAGCCTTTGATCTAGTCAAGGCATATCAAAATTAAACTAGTGTGTGTATGTCTGTGAATGTGTTTCATTGGAGAATCCAGTGAGCTCCTGAGTGGGTGCAGCATACACTCAGTGTGCAAGGCACCAAAGCAGTTCAAATAACTCAAATCTACAAATTTAGAGATGGAAAATGCAGTAATGACTAAGAGAATGCCCACCCAATAAGTGGCCCAACTTGAGACCCTTCCCATGGGCAAGCACCAATCCCTGACACTATTAAAGATACTCTGTTAAAGCTTGCAGACAGAGAGGAGAGGTGGCTCTCTTCTGAAGGGCCCCACCCACAGTTGTCTCAGACAGAGGCAGACACCCACAGCCAGTGTATGGAGCTCAAAGGGGATCAGAACTCCATAGGAAAACCAACAGAATCAACTAACTTGGACCCTTGGGGCTGTTAGAGACTGAACCACCAACTAAAGTGTGTACATGGGCTAGATCCTAGGCCTCTCTGCACATAGGTAGCAAATATGCAACTTGGTCTTCAATGTGGGTACTGAAAAAATGGAGCAGTGGCTATCTTAGAAGCTGTTGCCTGTCTGTGGGACATGTTCTAGCTGGGCTGCCTTGTCTGGCCTCAGTGGGAGAGGATGCCCTTAGCCCCACAGAGACTTGATATGCCAGCTTTGTGGGATATTTAGGGGGTCCCCACATACTCAGAAGAGAATTGGTGAGGGTATAGGGGAAGGACTGTGGGAGGGAGTGACCAGGAGGAGGGCAATAGGCAGAATGAAATGTTAATAAGTGCCTTCCAGTCTCTCTGGGCTGGTGTCCTGAGAGGACCTTGGGCACAAGCTCTGCAGCCAGTCCCACAACACCCAGAGGAAGTTCCACTCCCAGGCGCTGTGACACTCTCAGGGTCAGAGGTGAGGAGGACCCACATCTGTACCAACACTGGGAGTAACTGGGACCTGCAGGACCAGGCACACAGTAACATCGCCAGTAGAGTGGCTTGGGTTCCTTCCAGTCTCTCTGTGCTGGTGTCCTGAGTGGACCTTGGGCGCAAGCTCAGCAGTCTGTCCCATAAAACCCAGAGGAAGCTGCTGTACTCCCAGGTGCTCTAACAAGCTCAGAGTCATAGGATGCCAGAATCACAGGATCACAGAGACTTCCTGACTCTGAGGATTTCTGATACAAGCAGGATCACAGGAAGGACAGACTCCAGTCAGATTTAGCAAGAGCAGGTAGCACTAGAGGTAAATAGATGGCAGGGGGCAAGTGTAAGAAAATAAATAACACAAACCAATGTTACTTGGCATCATCAGAACCCAATTCTCCCACCATAGCAAGTCCTGGACACACCATCACACCGGGAAGGCAAGATTCAGATATAAAATCACTTCTCATGATGATGATACAGGACTTTAAGAAAGACATAACTAGCACCCTCAAAGAAAAACAGGAGAACACAGGTAAACTGCTAGAAGCTCTTAAAGAGGAAACACAAAAATCCCTTAAAGAACTACAGGAATACACAATTAAACAAGTGAACGAAATGAGCAAAACCATCCAGAATCTAAAAATGGAAATAGAAACAATAAAGAAATCAGAAAGAGAGACAACCCTGGAGATACAAAACCTAGGGAAGAAGTCAGGTGTCATAGATGTAAGCATCACCAATAGAATACAAGAGATAGAAGAAAGAATCTCAGGGGCAGAAGGCACCATAGAAAACATTGACACAACAGTCAAAGAAAATGCAAAAAGCAAAAAGCTCCTAACCCAAAACATCCAGGAAATCCAGGACACAATGAGAGAACAAACCTAAGGATAAAAGGTATAGAAGAGAGTGAAGACTCCCAATGTAATGGGCCAGTAAATATCTTCAACAAAATAAGAGAAGAAAACTTCCCTAACCTAAAGAAAGAGATGCCCAAGAACATACAAGAAGCCTACAGAACTCCAAATAGACTGGACCAGAAAAGAAATTATTCCTGTCACGTAATAATAAAAACTCTAAACGCACTAAACAAAGAAAGAATTTTAAAAGCAATAAGGGAAAAAAGGCAAGTAACATAAAGGCAGGTCTATCAGAATTACAGCAGACTTCTTATCAGAGAGTATGAAAGCTAGAAGATCCTGGGCAGATGTCATACAGACCCTAAAAGAATACAAATGCTAGCCCATGCTACTATACCCAGCAAAACTCCCAATTACCATAGATGGTGAAAACAAGCTATTCCAGGACAAAACAAAATTTACATAATATCTTTCCACAAATCCAGCACTACAAAGGATAATAGATGGAAAACATCAACATAAGGAGCAAAAACACACCTTAGAAGAAGAAGAAAGTAATCTTTCAACAAATCCACACAAATTTAATTCCACATCTTACAACAAAAACAACAGGAAGTGACAATTTCTTGCTTCTCCTATCTCAGCCTCTCTACTAGTAGTATTGTTTATTTCATGTTTTTACACTATACTATGGTTTCAGAACAGCTTATATATTTCAAAAGTATTTATATACCCAAAGGAAACATAGACGATTAACTAGGGAGGTGGCTTGTAGGAAAGAGAACAACAAAGAGTGAGAATGAATTCTTTGCTAGACATTTGTAGCTCTTGTATCAAGTTTGAAGAAGAGGACTTTACAAGTTACTCTTTCTCTGAGACGAATGCTTTTCCAAATTATCACAGCCAATGAACCAGATTCTTACCCACACCTAATGTCTGTGCCACCCTCCAAACAGAACTACTGTTCATTGAAACAGTTGGTGAATGACTTTATGGATAAATTATCTTAATACACACCATTTCTTAAATGAATGTAACCTGTTCTCTGTGGCCTGAGAATAAAGTCAATCACTCAAGTCAAATAGTTTTGACCATAGCAAGAAGTCTGTATTAAAAAATCGTGCCTACAATTCATTCCTTGGCACAGCAGAACTGTCAACTCTCAGCATAGCTACGATGGAGGTAAAAATCCTTCATTGATTTGAGGGTCATTGAAGTACAGCCTTATAACAATGAAATCCAATGTCTAGAAATTGTTCTTATTTTGGGCTTGTACCACAGAAAGAGCCAAGACTTTAAACTGTACCAAATACAAAACAAACAAACAAAAATCTTCTATATATTTATGTTCATTTAAGAAAATACTTGTAGTGATGTATTATTTTGAAATATACGGTTAATATGTTTGGAGTTATTTGAAATTTATACTGAGAAAAAATATTTATTTTCAGTATTGCTGTAGACAAGCACTTACATAACACTGTTAATTGATTGTTGTTTTATATTAAACAACTTTTATAGTACTCATTTTTATTGTTATAATATTTTATAAATTTTAAGGCATATGACAAAAAAGATATTGTAGGTATTGAAGAGGGGGGGTCTCTGGGAGGAATTAGGATACAAAAGGGAAACAAGAATATGATTTAATTCTATTTACTCAAAATATGTTTTTAAATGTTAACAAATTCAGACAAATTGAAACCATGTAACTTTTCTCATCATAATGCAATAAAAGTTAAAAATAATAATAAAAAAAAGAATTACAGGAAAACACAATCAAACAGGCAAAGGAAAAGAACAAAACCATCCAGGATCTAAAAATGGAACTAGAAACAATAAAAAAAAAATCACAAAGGGAGACAACCCTGAAGTTATAAAACCTAGGAAAGAGATCAGGAGTCATAAATGCAAGCATCACTAACAGAATACAAGAGATAGAAAAGAGAATCTTAGGGGCAGAAGACACCATAGAAAACATTGACACAACAGTCAAAGAAAACACAAAAAGCAAAAAGTTCCTGTTGGAAGCAGAGCACTCTCTAGCTTGGTTGATTGCTAACCTCTACTCTGGTGGAGACACCAGGAGCCAGGAGACTTGTGAACCAAGCACCTCTCCTCCTGGGAAAGTGCTAACCTTTGCCCTGCTGGAGGTTCCTGGAGTCATCTTCACAGAGACAGCATCCTGAGATAAGGCTGCAAGATGTCTCTGGGCCCCTCATCAAACACAGGTCCACATGTCCCCCTGTCCCCCTTTGTTCTAGCTGAATCCTCCCTTTTTCCAGCCCCTCCCTATTTCCTCTTTCTGTAAGGCTTATATTCTGGCTTCTGGCAATCATTAAACTGGCCTTGACAAAAGAAAAAAAAAAGAAAAGTTAATATGTAAAAATAAATATGAAAGTCTTGAAAACTGTCAATATATGTATCTCTGTGTAACCAATAAAAATGAGGGGAGAGGATAGCAAGTTCACTGCTATAATGACTCTATAACAAAATAATGTTAAATTGAAACACAGAGAATGGGATGGGAGGATCCCTGAGTGATCAAGAGCACTGCCTTCTCTTGCAGAGAACTATGGCTCCATTCCCAGCCTTCACATGGCTGTCACAGCCCGTATAACTTCATTTTCTGTGAATCTGATACCCTCTTCTAGTCTCTGCAGTAATGGCATGCATATGATGCAGACATTTGCATTCAGACACTCATGCACATAAGATGAAATATCTGCCCACAAAAACTGTAAACATATTGAATGAAATGGAAGATGGTACAGTTACATAAAAAATACCTCTACTCGTGGATTTTAATATTGTTAAAATGTCTGTATGAGGAGCTAGACAGGTGTTTCATGAGTTTTGGATCCTGGTTGCTCTGCCGGAGAACTTTTATTCTGTTCTTAGTTCCTGCAAGGTGATTCAGAACTGTCTGCAATTCCAATCCCAGGGTACCCGACACTCTCTTCTGGCATTCTTGGGCTCACGCATTCAAGTGGTGAACAGACACATATCCAGTAAGACGCTGACACACATCAGTGAGTCTATCAATCAGTTAAATGTCCATCCTTAGACTACCTGCATCTGGAGAGAGGGTCCAGTGGTTAAGATTACTTGCTCTTGCAGAAGATAGAAACATAGTTCCTTGCTCCAATATGAAAAGGCTCCCAGAAGCCTGTAACTCCAGATTCAGAGAATCCAGCACCTCTGAACACCACAGAGAGCCTTTCCTCCCTCCCTCCCTCCCTTCCTTCCTTCCTTCCTTCCTTCCTTCCCTCCTTCCTTCCTTTTCTTTTTTCTTCCTTTTTTAAAAAAGATTTTATTTATTTTATATATATGAATGCACTCTCACCATCTTCAGACACACCAGAAGTGGGCAGGGGGATGCCATTACAGATGGTTGTGAGCCACCATGTGGTTGCTGGAAATAGAACTCAGGACCTCTGGCAGTGCAGTTGGGGCTCTTAACCACTGAGCCATCTCTCCAGCCCCTTTGCTTCCTTTCAAATGTGTATGCACACAGGAAGACACACAAATATACAACTCTAATGAAATTTTGTGTGTGTGTCTGTGTGTGTGTGTGATACAAGTAATGGCTGGTTTTACTGTAGGTATCTGTAATATTATTCTTTGGTTCTTGATTACCCAAACATTGCTAGGTATGGATTTGCTCTTGGTAACTGGACCTTTAGTCAAATTAGACATTGGTTGGCTAATCCCACAATAAACTCTATGCCACCATTGCCCTAGCATATTTTGTGGGCAGAACAGATTGCAGATAGAGATTTTAAGGCTGGCTTGGTGTTTATGTTTCTCTTTTGGTATCTAGCAGTGTACCTTCCTGCTTCAAAGAGACTAGAATTTATGGGTGAAACTCCATGCCGTCACCAGTTCAAACTTCCATGTTCAATGAATTATGTGGGTTCTTCCTCTACAATGGGGCACCACAATAATTTTTCATAGAACAACACATTGTCTTAGCAACAGCCTGGGTTGTTTAATGATCTCCATGGGTTCACTGTTGGTTAATATCTCAATAGATTGTAGTCCTGTCCCATTATTCGAAGCTTTTTTGATAACAAGAGATTGCCAGTTGAGATTCTCCCATTATTAATAGACCTCATTAGCATAACCTCCATGTACTTTAGGAAGTTTCCCTTGCACTAGGTCTCTATATAGTCCCTCAAATGCTCCTTAATTCCAGCAGTATTACTTGTTTAAAAAAGACACACTAAGAAACAATAACTAGGTTTGTTCAAATCAAACAAGAGTCTACAGACAGCACTTGTTTCTGTTGTTATTGGAATATGTAATGAGTAAGGAAACTCCATTTTTTTGCTAGGCTTCAATTTGAAATTACTGAAATATAAGTTCCTCAAAACTGTGACTCCTTGCTCTCCTACCCAAAGGTAAAACAGTTATTCTGGTTTCGTGAACCCATTTACTGCTGAGTACCAGGAAAGGAAACAGAGCCCTCACAGCTGAGGGGAGGAAGCAGTTTCTCAGCTGCACATCACACACAAAAGAGCTGATTGTGGTGTCCACCTTTAAATACGCTTCCTGAGCCTCTTCCTGTGTGACAAGCCTTTGATTTGGCTTTAAGGCCACTGAGCTACTAGCAATATTTAATG
>NW_022196905.1:129336775-129344269 GCF_008632895.1 Mastomys coucha
GTGGTCTTTTCCCTGTGTAGTTGAACTCTAGCATGTAAAACTGTTTCTTTAAGAATGATGAGAGTTTCTAGTGATGAACCTAATAGAAAAAAAAAGTGGGAAGAGCCTTGAGCAAATGTGTACAGGGGAAACTTTCCTGAACAGAAGATCAAGAATTGACAAATGGGACCTCATAAAATTGCAAAGCTTCTGTAAGGCAAAGGAAACTCTTAATAGGATAAAATGGCAACCAACAGTTTGGGAAAAGATCTTTACCAACCCTACATACAATACAGGGCTAATACCCAATATATACAAAGAACTCAAGAAGTTAGACTCCAGAGAAACAAATAACCCATTAAAAAATGGGGTACAGAGCTAAACAAAGAATTCTCCACTGAAGAGTACCAAATGACTGAGAAGCACCTAAGGAAATGTTCAACATCTTTAGTCATCAGGGAAAGTCATCAAGGAAATACAAATTAAAAGAATCCTGAGATTCCACCTCACACCAGTCAGAATGGCTAAGATCAAAAACTCAGGTGACAGCAAATGCTGGTGAGGTTGTGGAGAAAGAGGGATACTCCTCCATTGCTGGTGGGATTGCAAGCTGATACAACCCCTCTGGAAATCAGTTTGGTGGTTCCTCAGAAAATTGGACATAGTACTACCAGAGGACCCAGCTATTCCACTCCTGGGCATATACCCAGAAGATGCTCCAACATGAAATAAGGATGCATGCTCCACCATGTTCATAGCAGCCTTATTCATAAGAGCCAGAACCTGGAAACAACCCAGATGTCCCTCAACAGAGGAATGGATACAGAAGATGTGGTACATTTACAAAATGGACTACTACTCAGCTATTAAAAACAATGACTTCATGAAATTCTTAGGCAAATGGATGGAACTAGAAAATATCATCTTGAGTGAGGTAACCCAATCACAAATGAACATACATGGTATGCACTCACTTATATGAGGATATAAGCCCAGAAGCTCGGAATACCCAAAATACAATTCACAGACCACATGAGGCTCAAGAAGAAGGAAGACTAAAGTGTGGATACTTCAGTCCTTCTTAGAAGGGGGAACAAAATGCCCATGGGAAGAGATACAGAGACAAATGTGTGGAACAGAGACTGAAGGAAAGGTCATCCAGAGACTGCCCCACCTGGGAATTCCTCCCATATACAGTTACCAAACCCAGACAGTATTGTGGATGCCAACAAGTGCTTCCTGACAGGAGCCTGACAAATACAGAGGTGGATGCATGCAGCCAACCATTGGACTGAGCATAGAGTCTCCAATGGAGGATATAGAGAAAGGACCCAAGGAACTGGGTCCTTGGTCCTGTGAAAACTTGATGCCTCAGTGTAGGGGAATGCCAGAACAACGAAGTAGGAGTAGGTGAATTGATGAACAGGTGAAGGGGGATGCGATAAGGGGTTTTTGGAGGGGAAACGAGGAATGGGGGGTAATATTTGAAATGTAAATGAAGAATATATCTAATAAAAATGAAAAAAAAAAAGAATAATGAGAGTTCAAAGAACTGATGCCATAGGAAAAATGGTCCTTTTCCAAATAGGCCTGGCATATAAATTGTCCCAGGCTTCATTTACAAAGTAGCATTATTTGAAGTAATTTGACATGTACTCCCTAGATGTTGGCACATTAAAAAACTGGACAACCCTAAAATGTGCATTTTAGTATCTCAGAACATATGTTGGTAAAGACAGTTAATTCTTATGTTCAGAAAACAGGTGTTCACAACTGATTGAAAGCAAGATAAACAAAGGGAAAGGGGATAAATGGACTCTTGACAATCCTCACACCAAGCTGTTACTTCTATAGAGTGCTCCTCTAGTGTTCTCTCTCTCTCTCTCTCTCTCTCTCTCTCTCTCTGTCTCTTTCTGTCTTCATTTCACCACATCCACTGTCTCTTTCCTTGGGATTAAATTAGAGTCTGGTAAAATTTGCAAGTGCTCCTCCAGCCCATTAACTGCACCCCAATTAGCTAAATAGATGTGGTCTTATTAGGTCCTTAGACTTTGGATCTACTTGTTTCATCCTTTATATGCAAAATTATTAGCCTGGGGTGATCTTGATTTAGGTATAGGACCTATGGCCCAAGGGAAAGGGGAGGCAATGGTAATGGTTTTTAAGTGACATTAGGAATTCCCTACAGACTTCAGGATGCTTCATAGTACAAGTACATTAATAGGAGGCTACAGAGAGATGAAGACTCTCTGAGAGCACAGAGAAAGCAGCCTATGGAATAAGCACTTAGAATCATGGGTAAATCCACTATTACTCAGAGAAATCTTAACCTTTTGTTTTCAAACACCCCTCTGGCTGTACTACTTCTTTGGAGGGAGAGCAGTCCCTGCTGAAGTTGGAGATTCATGCTGCAACTCATGAGTCAAGGTTAGAAAAGAAACTTAAGTCTGTTTGAAAAATTAACTGGACCTCTCCAGACCATGAAAGCTGTCTTCCTCAAGGCCACCCTCTCTCTGGCTCCTCATCCCCAGAAGACTCAGCAGAAGACTCAGCAATTTACCTCAACCCCCTCCCCCTTCTCAACTCCAACTTAAACTCACCAGAGCAAAGACTGTGTTTTCTTCCACATTCCTCCAAACTCAGCAGTCAAAAATTGACTCACACCTTCAGATACCAAGAGACCCCGAATCTGTGGAGAGGAGCAAACACAGGCCAGAGTCTAAGTCCTGAGGATTCAGCCAGTTATGCTGGTCATCCGGTGAGCTAGTAGAGAAATGAAAGTAAAGACTTTGAGGGCTAGAACTGAGAAAAAGAAACTACAGAACTACCAATCAATGGGGTGGTGCCACATCATTAACTGGGGTTTTACCACCAGAGGGAGTCAGTTGCCTTGTGTCAGCTCTGTCTTCCAGGAGCTTGGGACATTTTTCAGAGCTACAGGAACTTGTTAAGTCACTTGTTCAGACTCAGGCAGATACACTTCTCCACACTCAGAGCAGATACAGTAGTGAGCTGCAGAGGGCTCTTCAGCTGCCCCATGGTCTCCTCCAGGTTAAGTATTCTGTGGCTGAACAGCCCTAGTCCTTTCACAGTGCTGATCTGATCCATACACTCATTTCCCCCTTCCAGGAGTCCCTCACCAGAGTGTCTCACAAGGCCCCGTTTGATTTAGGATTTGTATTAAAAGACCAATAATATTGATGCAACTGAAAGTCCCCCAGAACTGGGGAGATCCTTACTCAAGTCTCGAGATGACGCAACCACCCAGTGATTCACGGGAGACCGAACGTGCTGCAATTACATGAGGTTTATTGGGGATACCAGTACCGGGGTCGATCTAGTGACCATGCTGGCCAGAGTTCGACCCCGGACACAAGAAGTGAGTGGTATTTAAGGGAAACCCCAAACTGGGGGTGGAGAGAGGGTTCCCAAGGAAACAGAACATAAAAACAGTGGAAAATTTCATAGGGACCCAACCCAAGGTATTCAGTTAGGGAGGAGAACATATTCCTTCTAGGAATGTAATCTTCATCTACCGGTTGATAGGGTGGAGAGTCTCATAAACCAGCAGACCTTCATTCCTAGTTCTGCCCTCATCGTGGATCAGTCAGGAGGAGCAGGTATCAGGAACCAGAGCCCTGAGGCTCTGAGTTAGCCAAATTCCTGGAACTAGCTACTCCATCTTTTTGGCTTGTGGCAGAGGTTTTCCATGCCCCCTTTTTGGTAAAAGTTATACATTATACATTCTAAGATTCTCCAGCCTTTCATTCCCCACTTCTTCTAGTATATAGTTCTAATCATAGAACTAAATATCAGTTTCATTAAATTCTAAATTTCCCTGGCCTTGCAAAGTATAATATTGTTGGCATAACACTAGAATCTGAACAGCACTTATTTTCCCCTGATGAAAGCAGCTAATTTATTTAGCACGCATGGACCTATAGTTATTTATTCTTTCTCTGAGCTTACTCATGGATTCTCTAATGACTCCTGAATGGTTTACACAAAAGCAACATTCTTCTATATTTAAATCAATGGCAGCTCTTAATGCTATAAGCCTTATGCTGCAATACCATAGCGGATGTTCCTGTAGCTGCCCCTGCAGTCCCTAAGCACAGTTCCAACATAACTTCCAGGGGTATTCCTTAACTCTCTTCTATTGCCAGGCACTACCTTACTGGCTCTCAGGCTTCCTAGCTTCTCTTCTTTCCTGTCTTTATCTCTAGCTTATCATTTGGGGAGCAGCCCAAATGATGCTCAGTTTCCTCTTTGAGTCTGAGAAAGGGGTACTGTCAGTCACAGACAGGTCTCTAGCCAGATGAATAAATAATATCAAATGCCATATTCTGTGGATTTCTGATGTTTTTCAAAACCAACTATCTATGTAAAGTAATCTGGACTATTGTCTACGAAGTACTCTCAGTTCTTTTTCTTGAAATCACCCTAATAATAAACTCAGAGCCATGAATTTGGTCTTGAAGTATGCACAACAGAACTGTATTAGCTACACCTCACAGTCAATAAGAATATCACTATACACCCAATGTTAACAATAAATTCTCAATTTAAAAGCTCTTACTTATTTCTTGCATACCAATTTAAGATGGAAATGGTTTATAACACAAGCCTCAACTTTTACCAATCACTACTGCATATAGGATATAAAACTCAAAACTAATAATATAAACACCAAAGCAAACTTTCTGAGAATAAGCTGTATATCTGAAGAACTACTCAAATACCTGACTAAATTCTAGTCACACAATGTTTCTAGTTAAAATTATCTATACACCAATTAAATCACTTTCAGTACAGGGTAAATATTATCAGAAGGTTGCTTTACAAAAGATAACATTGATTTTGTACCGAATAGGAACATATGAATTTAACTCAGTAACTAATTATAAGACTTTCTATAGCTATACAATTAAATCTGGCTATTTCTTCCCTATTTTAAATATAACCATTTTACATTTCCTAGGAACACAACTTATCAACAATTTTCTCTAGCCCCAAAGCCCAGGAAACCGGGTAGATGACTCATCATAACTTCTTCAAGCTGAATGGGGGCGTAGATATAAAAGAGGGGTGAGGAAGGAAAAACAGAATTAGTCTTCTGTGTCTTAACTGGATCAGGCTGAAGTTGAGGATACCAGGAGTTCAAGCAGGCAAGTTTAGGGCATCTGATGAAGGGATTTACCAAGAGTATACATTTCTGCAACATATGAATCTCAAAACAAATTCAGTAAATGTTTCAAGCATCTTTTCTCAAAAACACAAAAACAAAACTCTTAATAATCAATACAAAGAAATCTACCTGGGTGGTATTTGGATTCCCAATGACTCAAAATCTCCAAATAAGAAAAAACCTGTCTCTATTTCTGATATAAATGACAAGATAAAATTCCTTATTTTGCTAAATGCTATGAGTGCACCACTGGACTGGTGCATTTGACCAGGGACCAGCAGGCATTTCCCACTGACTCAGGGAGACAGACAATCGTTCTAATTATTTTTTATTTCCAAGGTAAACTAACTCTTTATTTGTCTCCAGACTTCATCACTTGTCTCTACTTTACTAGACTCCACACCTTTTTTTTAATTCTTGTTATGTTAAGGTATAACCATAATTTAAACAAAACCCAGTTTTAAACATTCTATTTACTTTAAAATCAATACCAAAGTATTACTATCACATTACAAAGTTTAGCTGCCAATTCTTACATATGAATGCATGACAGTGCAATTTTGAATACATCAAAGATGCCGTTTTAAATCTAATCTTTGGTCCAGGCCTTACCCTTGGCCTTACTAAATTTATAAGGGATAAGAATTACATAAAATATTCTTGGGTCGGCTCGTGCCATGTGTTGTCGCTTAACATGACTCCAACCCTGAGTTACCAATTTCAAGCTAATTCTCTTTTAATTTTTGCATGTAATATTACATGCAAAAAGCTGTTGTCCCCTTTAAGAGAGGCTTGTGCAGACACTCAGTCAGCCTCTATCAGTTCTTTTTCAACTGTGCCTAATTTCTGGCCGCAGCACAATGGCTTATCAGTCTCTGCTGTACAAATTAAGACTGTCTTTTACCAACTAAATCAAAGTTTTAACCAATTTTTTCTTCTTTAATATGAAACACAGAACAACAATCATTTATCTAAGCAGCGTCCACCACATGGTAAGAAAAGCATAACTCTCAAGGTAGTAATATTCAATCACCACAATTTACAAGATACCAATTCAATACTTTTTAAACCAGATGATAAAGACAATATTTTAACCCAATTAATCTATTTTGTAAAAACCTACTTGGTTTTTCAGGGGTCCCTGATTGCTGTGCCCTCCTCTCTGGCCACGCGTGACCTTGGCCCCTGGGGAGTCCACATCAGTGGAGCCGAGGTACCTGCCTTGGGCTTCAAAGCAGCAGCTGCCCCTCCCGTAGACGTGCCTCTTCCAGGGCCCCGTCCTGGTATAGTGCTGTGGACTCCGCCCAGTCCCCAGTGCTATAGACCCAGTTAGCCAGGCATATCTCTAGGTAGACCACCATTTAATCTTGCACTTGTCCCACCAACGGCTCTATTGCTATGTTAGCACATAAGACAGCCCCAAAGACAAAGAATGCCACACGACGGCCCCAGTTGGGGCCCCCTTGGAAAAGTTCATGGGATACCTGGGTGTAGCGATGCTGGGCTGAGCCTGGGGTCACGAAGCTGAGCAGCAGGTCAGAGATGGTATAGTAGAAGCAGGTCTCAAATTCGTCTCCAGCAGCCGGCATGGCTTGGTGCAGCGGGTCGGCTGCTGGGCCTCCCCCAGAGCCAGCTCCACAGACATAACCTTTCTGCCTCAGCTTATGTCTGGGGTTGAGGCTGCGGTCGCCATCCAGGCGGCCAGCCTGGATGGGGAAAAGGCCAGGGATCTGGATCTGGCCCGGAAAGAACTGAAACTGCAGCATCTGGGTCCAGGCCCCTGCCTCTAACTCTTTGGCAACTATGGGGCCGATTCCATGTTTCTGACTGCCCTCTCGGGAAACACGGGACCACAGGATTCCTGCCGACACCATTTTTTATTCCTGGTGCCCCCAGGAGCAGTCCAAAGACCCAGCGGCAGTGGCTCCAGCTCCAACACCGTCCATCAGTCAAGGGGAGGGTGTAAGTCATCAGTCCAAGGTCCAAACACACACACACAAAATCAGTCACCACACAGAAATCCCCTTTTCAGGTCCATGACACCGAGAAAGACAACTGGGCCCAGTAACAAACATCAGGTACACAGGTAATCAAAGCCAAATCACAGAGTTGCTCATCTTGTGCCTGCCACGGCTGGCTGCCGAGATGGACTGGTCACAAAATACACACAAAAAGATTCGCCTCAATCGCGAGTGCCAAACTTACTTCAGAAAAACAGACAGCCGAAAATTTACCAAGGTCCTTATTTTACCTGAACAGACATGTCCCTAACCTCCGTCCAGGGGGCCAACATCAGAGTTACCGTCCATCCCATCGCAGTCACAAGG
>NW_022196905.1:129344522-129345762 GCF_008632895.1 Mastomys coucha
AGGGATCTTCAGAGAGTCAAGGGTGGTCATAAATCCGGCAGATGAGCCCCCAAATGAAAGACCCCCCCCAGAACTGGAGAGATCCTTACTTAAGTCTCAGGATGATGCGACCACCCAATGACTCATGAGAGACCGAATTTGCTGCAATCACATGAGGTTTATTGGGGATACCAGTACCAGGGTCGATCTCATGACATTGTCGGCCGAAGGAGTTCGACCTCGAACACAAGAAGTAAGGGGTATTTAAGGGAAAATCCACAAGCTGGGGGCGGGGAGAGGGTTACCAAGGAAACATGAAAACAGTGGAAAATTTCAGAGGGACCCAACCCAAGGTATTCAGTTAGGGAGGGGAACATATTCCTTCTAGGAATGTAATCTTCATCTACCGGTCGACGGGGTGGAGAGGCTCTTAAGCCAGACCTTCATTCCTAGTTCTGCCCTCATTATGGATCAGCCAGGAGGAACAGGTATCAGGAACCAGAGCCCTGATGCTCTGAGTTAGCCAAATTCCTGGAACTAGCTACTCTACCTTTTTGGCTTGATACAGAGGTTTTCCATGCCCTCTTTTAGGTAAAGGCTACACATTATACATACATTTCTATTAAATGCCCTCATTTTAAATTCTAAGATTCTCCAGCCTTTCAGTAGGAGGCAAGCATAAGAAGATAAGCAAAAGTAACCAAGGTTACTTGGCATCATCAGAACCCAATTCTCCCACTATAGCAAGTCCTGGACACACCATCACACCGAAAAAGCAAGATTCAGATCTAAAATCACTTCTCATGATGATGATATAGGACCTTAAGAAGGACATAAATAATTCCCTCAAAGAAATACAGAAGAACACAGGTAAACAGCTAGAAACCCTTAAAGAGGAAACACAAAAATCCCTTAAAGAACAACAGAAAAACACAATCAAACACTTGAAGGAAATGAACAAAACCATCCAGGATCTAAAAATGGAAATAGAAACAATAAAGAAATCACAAAGGGAGACAATCCTGGAGATAGAAAACCTAGGAAAGAAATCAGGAGTCATAGATACAAGCATCACCAACAGAATGCAAGAGGTAGAAGAGAGAATCTCAGGGGCAGAAGACACCATAGAAAACATTGACACAACAGTCAAAGAAAATGTAAAAGGCAAAAAGGTCCTAGCCCAAAACCCAAGCAAGCCAGTAAGGAACATTTCCTGTCTCCAGGAAATCCAAGACACAATGAAAAGACCAAACTAAGGATA
>NW_022196905.1:129345991-129348835 GCF_008632895.1 Mastomys coucha
CCCTCCCCCTCTCTTGCCCCAGGCCCCTCCCCCTCTCTTGAAGTTTTCTTCTCTGTGTCCTTATATGGCCATCCCTGAAGTAAAGATTTTTGGAGCTTGATCAGATGACTGTCTTGCTCTCATCCTCATGTCTCTTGGCTCTTTTGGTCTCTCTCTCTCTCCCTTCCCCTAGGTCCCTGTTGAAGGCCCTTCTGGTCAGGGCAAAATGGGGCCTGAGTCTGGGGTCTGAGAAAGCACCACTCTCCAAAAGGATGACCTCCCCCGCATAGGATCGCTGCTTCGTGTGGAAGTGAGTGAAGATCCACACAGTGATCTCTGTTTCCTGCTTCCTAAGGAGTGAAGATCCACACAGAGATCACCACAGGTCACCAGCCTGTGAGATTGGTCCAAGAAAGGGAAAAGACTGGCTATGGGACAAGCATTAAGTAAGCATGGACTGTTTTTAAGGGGTTAAGACAAAAGGATCTTAAAAAAAACTTTTTTTTGAAAATTTGTAAACATTGGCCAGATATTTAAGAAGTAGTTAGATAGAGAATAGATTTCAAAATGGAGTTGCCCCCCATCTGGAACGTTTTAGCAAAAGAAAAGGAAAATGGACATAAGCTATTTGAGAGCTGTCCTAGGGACAGGAGGAAATCAGGAGACATCCTGCTTTCTCTCTGGCTCCTTCTGGAGATATACTTAGTTCTGGTTAGGATATCTGGGTGTACTGGCTGGTTTTGTGTGTCAACTTGACACAGGCTGGAATTATCACAGAGAAGGGAGATTCAGTTGGGGAAGATCCATAAGATCCAGCTGTGGGGCATTTTCTCAATTACTGATCAAGGGGGTAGTGCCCCTTGTGGGTGGTGCCATCCCTGGGCTGGAAGTCTTGGGTTCTATAAGAGAGCAGGCTGAGCAAGCCAGGGAAAGCAAGCCAATAAGGAACATCCCCTCCAAGGCTTCTGCATCAGCTCCTGCTTCCTGGTATGAGTTCCAGTCCTGATTTCCTCTGTGATAAACGGCAATGTGGAAGTAAGCTGAATAAACCCTTTCCTCCCCAACTTGTTTTTTGGTCATGATGTTTGTACAGGAATAGAAACCCTGACTAAGACACTGGGTCCCTTTGAGACATCAAGTTCTCTACCCTCTCTGTCTGTTGTCTGTCCTTGGTGTGCCAATCTGTCCACGTCCATCAAAACTGTTCAATGTTAAGTCTGTGTTTTCATTTTGTGGGTTGATTGATTTTTGTTCTGTTTCCATGTTCAAAAGAAAAAAATGGTTAAAACTTTATCTGCTGATTGTTCGGCCCTTGATTTAGTTTTAACTCATTTCAGAAAAAGAGGGGAAAAAAACAGTCTCAATTGGCCTTTGGAGCCCTACACTGGTAGTTAGGAGTCTATGGAGGGTGGAGAGGCTCCTGCTAGGAGCTGATTGTCTGTAGAAACCGTTCTCAAAGGGGCCAGCAACTTTTTGGCTTCTATGGTAAGGGAACTGATGGTTGTTTTTCCTAGGAAAATCTCGGTGCTTGTGATTATTGGATACGGCAAGTGACAAGGTGCTCCTCTCTTGAAATTACAGCTAGAGAAATTATGAATTTTGTCTGGTTTAAATAAGTAAAGGCATGCAGCCACTTCAGTTTTGTTTCTGACTGGTTTTAAAAGTATAAATATCTTTTGCATGTTCTGGTTATAGATTATTGGCTTATAAGTTATTGGGTATGATTAAAAATTTGTAACATTATTAACAGAAAGTTGGCTTAAAACTGGTAACTCTGGCTTAGGGTAATTAAGAACTATAACACCTGGCATGAGTCAACCCAAGGAAACAGGTCTCTTAGATAGGTCTAAATTGGGTAATATTTAATGTAATTCTTATTCTAGAAAGCAGACATATAGATGATAAGATTTACAACAGTGTCTTTATGAGGTATTAGAAGCTGCATTGTCTTGCATTTTGTGTGCAGGAACGGGCAGCCAAACTTTGTTGCAGGGGGGTGATTCACTTGGAGGTTTTGGAGAGACTGGATTGATTGTTGGATGGATTGTTGAGTTTTGCTTTCCAAAGTTCTGGAATGCTCTGGGCCACCATCCCAGACCCAGGCTTACTGACTGCAGTTTAAAAGTAGGGAGATACTAAAAATACTTCGTAATGTGAATGTAATGTTTTTAGTTTGATTTTAAAGAGAATAGAATGTTTATACTGTTAAAATTGGGTATTGCTTTCCTACGTTATGATTATGCTCTAATGTCCAATAAAAAATAACTTTAAAAAAAGAAAAAGAAAAGATTAGGAGTGTGGCATATTGGAAAAGGTATGCCATGGGTACAAGATTTCAGGATTCAATACATTCTGACCACCAGCATTTTCTCTCTGCCTCAGGTTTGTGTCAAGTTTGTGTCTCAAGTTGTGACTTCTCACTTCCTGTTCTAGCACCATGTCTCCCTGCCTGCTACTATGCTCCCCACTGTGATGGTTATGAACTCTAGCCTATTGGAACTGTGAGTCCCAAATCAAACACTCTCCTTATAACTTGCCCTAACCATGGTATTTATCAGAGCAGTAGAAGAGTAACTAAGACAGACTACATGCAGGGGCCACCACTCCTGTTTTTGTACAGTGCTGAGGGTCTACCACTGGGCTCCATAATGATTGGCAAATACTACACTCAGAGAAGTCCATTCATAGCCCTATAGATTTCCACCTTCTACTCATGAAATGTTGTGAAAGGCTGGAGAATCTTAGAATGTATAATGTATAACTTTTACCCAAAAGGGGGCATGGAAAACTTCTGCCACAAGCCAAAAAGGTAGAGTAGCTAGTTCCAGGAATTTGGCTAACTCAGAGCATCAGGGCTCTGGTTCC
>NW_022196905.1:129349632-129351759 GCF_008632895.1 Mastomys coucha
CCCTCCCTGAGGGGGAAAGGGGACTGGTTGACAGACGTGTCAGGACCACTGACTATTACCCTGGGTGATGTCCCAGTGCATTGGGGATCCTCGGAAATGCCCAGGAGGAACCCCATGGGAAGAGAGGGGAGAAACATAAGAGGGGAGTGTGGGTCTGATCTCCAGGACATCAAACCTGTTCAATTGGCTCTGCTTGGGCCACTCTTGTGTTACTCTTTGTCTGATTTTCTGTGTTGTGTTTTGTGATTTTTGTCGCCCTTGTGACTGCGATGGGATGGACGGTAACTCTGATGTTGGCCCCCTGGACGGAGGTTAGGGACATGTTAGTTCATGTCATGAGATCGACTCCGGTACAGGTATCCCCAATAAACCTCATGTGATTGCAACAAGTTCGGTCTCTCGTGAGTCATTGGGTGGTCGCTTCATCCCGAGACTTGAGAAAGGATCTCCCCAATTCTGGGGGTCTTTCCCTACCATCTGGTTATCTCTAGTGCTACCTGCCCTGCCTAAATCTGACTGGGGCCTGTCCTTCCTGTGATCTTGATTGTGTCAGAACTCCTCAGAGTCAAGCTGTCTCTCTGATTCTGTGATTCTAGGATCCTGTGATCCTGGGCTAATTAGAGTGCCTGGGAGTACAGCTTCCTCTGGGTGTTTTGGGACTGGCTGCAGAATTTGCATCCAAGGTCTGCTCAGGGCATTGCCCTAGACAGACTGGAAGGAACCTTTGACACTGATCTGGTGGAGTTCCTGTGTGCCTGGGTCCTGCTAGTCCTGAAAGACTCTGGCTAGAGTTCCCGCTCAAGTCCTAGGAGGCATGCACCCAAGAAAAACGAAAAGCCATCTTGATGTAAAAAAAAAAAATGAAGCATTTTTATTTCAGAGCTCTGGTTCAACCCCCAATCTCACACAGGAGACCAGGACTTGACCACGAATCTCAGAGGTTAGGGGATTTTATAGGAAAAAGGTCTGGGGAGACAAAGGAATTGGTGTGGCTATACATGATTGGCTATTTTGAATGTCGTTCATGCAGATCAGAGTTGAGAATTCCTAAAAAAATGTGAAATTCCTAGCAAGAGGGGAGAGTGCTATTCAAAGTTCATACTGACCCTTAGCTAACACTTAAGGAAATGAAATGGCCCAGGGTCCATCACTCAATGTCTGGCCAGGCATGTCTCAGGTGCCTCGGCCTGACACCTCCTTGCCTTATCTATGAGATTTACACCCCTGGTCTGGGCTCTCTTAACAGTTTTTCCTTGGCCCACCAGCCTCTTCTTACAGGCCTGGCTCCTATGGTTTTCAGTACTGGTCTCAAATTTAACTCTTTCAATTCCAGGCTTACGTGGGCAAATACCTGCTAAATTTTTATATTCTTTTTCAATCCCAGTTATTCCCCTTGTTGTGACAGATGTGTCCTCTTCACCTCTGATCCAAGGATCCTGGGTGAGTCATCGCCTGGGAGTGGAACTTCCTCTGGATGTTGTGGGAATTTGCGCCCAAGGTCTATTCAGGTGCCACACACACTTTGCGTGGTGGTGGTATTTGAGGCGTAAACTTCAAGGAATGTCAGTCTCCTGCCTCTGCATTGTTACCTGACACCCCAAACTCAGAAGTAGCCCAGATATGTCCTCATACTTGTGTGTTAGGGGCCCACCAAGATATCATTTCTTAACAACTAGAAAAAGAAAATTCAGACATTGCTCTCCGACCTTCACAAATGTTCCAATGTCCTAGTCAAACCCTGGCTTGGAATGTTAAGCCATCCAAACTAATTGCCTCCAGCATTGTCGGTAAGGCATTGAAGCTTACAGAATTACAAGGTCAAGTAAAATCCTCATTCTCAGTCCTGTACTACAGCTAAACCACTCCTAGGAATTAGCTAGAGACAGGTCTCTACTTCCTCAAAAGATTAGCATAGTGGACGTTTTACCTAGGATGGGCGGATCCTTGAGCAGAGTGTGTGTGTGAGAGACAGTCTGCAGCATTTAGCATTCTAGAGTCTGCATTCAGCATTTGGACTCGGTTACACTTGGACTTGAACCAGAGCTTAAGTGGACGGGACTTAGATCCATGCAGCCGCAGCCCCCACCCCCACCCCCCTGGGCCCAGAGCGCTTGGTGGGGGGGGGGG
>NW_022196905.1:129352144-129358923 GCF_008632895.1 Mastomys coucha
GTGTTTTAGATGGCCTCAGATGTACCTCGACTACTGAGCTGCCAGATTTTTCATCTCTCTTTTACAATTATTGTAAAAGCCTCATGTCCTTTTTAAGAAATACATTCAGACAGAACACTTCTTGTGTAGTGTCTATTTGTCAAAGCGGAATCCCGTGCACACCTGGCAAGAACCCATCATCCCGTGGAACAAGGGAACCCGTAAGAAACCCCAGTCCATGGCACTCAGGTCACTGGCCTAGACAGACCAGAAGGAACCCATGCCACTGATCTGGATATTTTCTTAATTTACATTTCAAATGTTTTTCCCTTTCCAGGTCTTCCCTACAGAAATCCCTATCCCATCTGCCCTCCTACTGCCTCTGTGAGGGTTCTAGTCCTGCCCTCATTGTGGATTAGTCAGGAGGGGCAGGTATCGGGAACCAGAGCCCTGAGGCTGAGTTAGCCAAGTTCCTGGAACTAGCTAAGTCACATTTTTGGCTTGATACAGAGGTTTTCCATGCCCCCTTTTAGGTAAAGGTTATACATTATACATACATTTCTATTAAATGCCCTCATTTTAAATTCTAAAATTCTCCAGCCTTTCATGAGTACATACCATGTGTGTTCTTTGTGACTGAGTTACATCACTCAGGATGATATTTTCAAGCTCCATCTATTTGCCTGAGAATTTCATGAAGTCATTCTTTTAATAGCTTAGTAGAATTCCATTGTGTAAATGTACCATATTTTGGACAAGACCATTAGCACAGGTAAGACCACCACTTCTGTTCAGGGGGACTGGCCTGGAGATCAAAGGAAACAGGAACTGAGGAGCAACCTGGGACAGGATCCTTCCAGTTTCCATCTGTGCCTGGAGCTGTTCCTGTGCCACCACTCTCCATATCTAAATTCCTCCAGGAGAGAGGAATCCCCAAAGTACTGTCACACAGGCTTGCAGAAGGGACAAGCTAGAGAGGAAGACCAGATAACTCCAGAGATAGTCAGATGGCAAGAGGCAAGGGCAAGAACATAAGCAAAAGAGACCAAGGCTGCTTGGCATCTTTAGAATCCAGTTCTCCCACCACAGGGAGCCCTGGATACCCCAACACACCAGAAAAGCAAGACTCTGATTTAAAATTAAATCTGATGCTGATGACAGAGGACTTTAAGAAGGACATAAATAACTCCCTTAAAGAAATACAGGAGGCCACAGGTAATCAGCTAGAAGATTTAAATAGGTAAAACAAGAATCCCTTAAAGAATTACAGGAAAATACAATCTAACAGGTAAAGGAAGTGAACAAAACCATCTAGGATATAAAAAAATATATATAAAAACAATAAAGAAATCACAAAGGGAGACAACCCTGGAGACAGAAAACCTAGGAAAGACATTTGCCCAGGATCTTTAATCTCTGGAGAGAAGTCTGGGGTAATTCTGCCTTTATAAGGACCTTTTCCCCTTTCTTTTCTTTATTAGATATTTTTGGGGTTGCTTAAGTATACTATCATATCATCTTCAAATAGTGATAATTTGACTTCTTCCTGTCAAATTTGTATCTATTTGACCTACTTTTGTTGTCTAATTGCTCTGTCTAGGACTCCAAGTACAACATTGAATAGGTAGGGAGAGAGTGGGCAGCCTTGCCTAGTCCCTGATTTTAGTGGGATTGCTTCAAGTTTCTCTCTTCTATCTCTTGAATTCTGTTGATGATGCTTGCATCTTTGGCCCCTTACTTCTTTCCTAGTTTTTCTATCTCCAGTTGTCTCTCTTTTTGATTTCTTAATTGTTTCTACTTCCATTTTTAGATGCTGGATGGTTTTGTTCAATTTCTTCACCTGTTTGATTGTACTTTCCTGTAATACTTTAAGGGATTTTTTGCTTCCTCTTTAAGGGCTTCTACTTGTATACGTGTTCTCCTGTAATTCCTTATGAGATTTTTCTGTTTCCTCTTTAAGGGCTTGTACCTGTTTACCTTTGTTCTCCTTTATTTCTTTATGGAGTTATTTATGTCCTTCTTAAATTCCTCTATCACCATCATGAGATATGATTTAAGATCCAAATATTGTGTTTCTGGTGTGTTGGGGAATCCGGGACTTGCTGTGGTAGGAGTACTGGATTCTGATGATGCCAAGTAGTCTTGGTTTCTGTTGGGAAGATTCTTGCATTTGTCTTTCGCCATCTGTTAATCTCTGGTGTTAGATGTTCTTGCTGTCTCTGCCTGGAGCTTGTTCCTCCTGTGGGTCTGTAAGCCTGTGTCAGCACTCTTGATCAATGGTTTGGTTTTTCGAGACAGGGTTTCTCTGTGTACCCTGGCTGTCCTGGAACTCATACTGTAGACCAGGCTGGCTTCAAACTCAGAAATCCAACTTTCTCTGTCTCCTACATGCTGGGATTAAAGGTATGTGCCGCCTCTGTCAGATTTTCCTGTATTTCTTTAAGTGAGATTTTTATGTCCTTCTTAAAGTCTTCTATCATCATAATGAGATGGGATTTTAAATCAGAGCCTTGCTTTTCTGGTGTGTTGCAACATCTTGGTTCTGATGATGCCAATTAGCCTTGGTCCCTGCTGCTTATCTTCTTGCCCTTTTCTCTCACCATCTGGCTATCTGTGGTGTTAACTGGTCTTGCTGTCCCTGATTTTGACTTGTCCCTTCAGTGAGCTTGTGTCTGTATTCCTAAAAGACCAGCACTCTCCTGGGGGTATTTGGGCATGGAGCAATGTGGCACAGGATCAGGTCTGTGTGCAGACCACTCCTAATCTTGTTGAACAGTGTCTTGCTAACTGAGAACCAATTATTAAAAGATATTAGTCTCTGGGGCCATTGTTATTCAAACCAGCTTGCGATCCCACTGCTTTGCAGCTGGCAGCATAATGATCAGTAGCTCAAAGGCCATCCTCACCCATTGTTGACTGATGACAGGACAGAATGGGAAAAACATGACACTTTCCAAAAAGAAAAGAAAGGAAACAGAAATAAATAAAGAAAGGAAGGAAGGAAGAATGGAAGGATGGAAGAGAGAAAAAAGTATTTAATAAAGAAAAGTCAGTTGTGTGAGGGAACAATGGAGTAGCCTGTGCAGTCACCATCACCTGTCTCATCCCCTCTCCTTTTGCCTCTCTCATTATTTCCCTACATTCTCAGATCTACTGAATTATGGCATGATGCGTTAAAGTAGATATGACACTGTAGCTTGAATTTCTTTCACAGATTTGATGTTCTTTCTTCTTCCTTTGAGACAGGCTCTCAAAATGTACCCCAGCCTGACCCTAATTGAGATCTAGCTCTGTCAGCCTCCCCCGTGCTGGGATCATGGGCTTTTGCTGTTGTTGTTTAATTTGGTCTTTGACTTTCAAGGATTGAAACCTGGGTCCTGTGGATGCTGGGCTACTGCTCCATCACTAACTATACCCCTAGTCTAAACTACATATTTGCATGAAGTCATGAGCCTTTACTGTTGTTCTTGCTGTGACACAATTGCTGGCAAACAGTGTTATGGTGTTCCCATTTTTCTGAAATGTTAAGATTATATAAAACACTTTTACAATGTCTTTTTGAGGCAGGGATTTATTGCATATTTAAGCCTTGACTAGAACTCACTAAGTGTTCAGGATAGTCTTCAATTCCTTCCTCAAACTCCCAACTTTAGGGATGAGAGGCAAGAGCTACCATTTCTATCTTTTCTACATTTTACTCAAGGTTTTCTCTGTTTCTTCCTAAGGCCTTCTTGGGCATTAAAACCATAAAATACTCAGACTATCTTCTCTGTATGAACATTTTCTGCAGATAGAATTCTATTCCCAATTCTGAAAGATTAGACACTGTCCTTCACATCTGCCATCACTCTTTGACCTCAGTGAGAAGGAGGAAGATGACCAGGTAAGACAGCACTGGCCACACTGTCAGTGAGCAATGCGGTGGTGTGTGTGATTCTAATTGTGTGCAATACACATTGACTTTTATTTCTAACAGAGGAAAGGGATTCCCATGAAACATGATTATGTAATCAATATTAAACAAAGGAGCCTTGGAGACCTAAGAACTTAAGTGCTTATTTTTATTTATATTTTGATAAAAGTGAAAACATCTGCGAATTTACACTCAAGATTGTGGCACATACCCTTGTCCAGCAAGGATGACATGACACAAGAGTTCTTCCCACACAGTTTATTTCAGGCACTTTTAGCAATCTTCTGACTGACTAACTTCTGACTTCTTCTGACTACTTCTAACTTCTTCTGACCCCGGGGAGACCCTGCCCACAGGCTAAATACTTCATGGGCAGCCAACCCCATTAAACCGCATGGTACATGCAGATAGGCACATATATGAGGAGGCAAGCCTGCTGGATCAGCCTTAGCCAAATAAGGATGTCTTTTGTCCCAGAAAGCACTCACCATCGGGCTGGTGGAAGGCGGAAACCATCACCATCTTTAGGCGTGGCACATCGCGGCTCTCCACAGTTCCCCCTTTTTGTTTTTAAACGAAACAGGTGAGAGTATAGGTCTGATCTCAGGATGATCAAGGGCATCATACTAACCCTCCCTAGATATCTCTACCCAGGCAGTGCTAGACCCCTCCGGTACCAGTTTTTGCTGAGGCGGGAACGATGATGGGATTTATGGGGGAAAGGACGGTACCAACCCACATCAATCATACATGCTCTCCTTGAGACCACTAACAGCATACAGCATGACTCAAGTGCAGTGCTTAGCCTTACAACCTGAACGTGACGACTTCAGGGCTTAATGGCTGCAAGCCAAGCCTGGGTGGACTGTCCTGCCTCAATGGCTGAAAAGGCTTGAACCAACATGGCTGCAGTATGCCTTTGTGTAGCCCTTATCTTACAAATGCACCACAGGCCAACAAGGGAGGCAAGCACCATGAGTACTGCCATAGATCTTATGCCTACCCACTCTTTAAGATGATTAACAGCTGAGGCAATCCACGATGACAATCCACTGGTGAGGGACAGGTCAACTCTAGTAGAATTCACATGCACCACGGCCAGACGCAATTCCTTCAGGGTTTCTTCAAACTCCAAGGACCAATTCTGCAGCAAAAAACTAGATAAATGCCTAGACAAATTAGCAGCATGGGTATAATTCTGATATTGAACAGAAGTGACACACAATCCTTGCATTTTCCATTCACATCCCAACTGAGCAATCTGCCACAAGGTATCTATTTGCTCCTGCACAAGATCTACTCGTTGATTCACAATCATCAATCCGCCTTAGGAGGAACAACAATATGAACTAACTAGTACCCTCGGAGCTCCCAGGGTCTCAACTACCAACCAAGGACTGCACATGGAGGGGTCTGATTGTTCAGGCAGCATGTGTATGGTAGAGGATTGCAAAGTCGATCATCAATAGGAGGAGAGGACCTCGGCCCTTTTAAGGTTCTGAGCCCCAGTGTAGGGGAATGCCATGGCCAGAAAGTGGGAGAGGGCGGGGTGGCAGGCATGGGGAGGGGGGAGGCAACAGGGGTTTGTTTTTGTTGTTTTTGTTTGTTTCTTTGTTTTTTGTAGGGGAAACTGGGAATGGAGAAATTCGCATGTAAATAAAGAAAATATCTAAAAAACAACAAAAAAAAAATCCGCCTTTTACCTGGGAATTCAATGATGTCTGTACATCCAGAGCATGAGGCACAGTGGCTGATAAATTATTTAATGTTGTTGCTGTTTGTATAGTACTAGAAAGAGCAATGGCTGAGGTAGTAGCTCCAGACGCCGCAATGGTAATAGCGGTCATGATGGCAGCAGTAATGCCAAAATCTCTTTTTTGTCTAAATAATGTTAATGGGCTAGGGTCCTCCACCAGAACGGGAACATACCGTGGCATGTGACACAGCCACAGGATAAATGCTAGCATCCCAGCAAAGGGCATAGAAACATGTCGCATTAGTACAATTCAACCATCCATTACTAAGACTACCGTTACTAACCAACCAAACAAAAGGAGGCCAAACACATACTGGCATGGGCTTAAAAGTTACATTAACAAATCCTGCAAAGCTCCCTCTACTCTGACCGCCTCCCAGGAGAACATACCCTATGACATGAAAAAAATCTGGCGGGGTCGGCAGAGGGGAATTATCAAAAAAGCCCCCAAATCTACTAAAAGACCAATTAAACTGCCCCAAACAATGAATACCTCCACCAATCATGGCGAATGGGGTCAAGTCTGTGCAACTCCCATTTACTCCACAAAGGAGCCAAATGTCAAAGGGATTCACCGCAGTCAAAGAAATAGGATCTTGCTTAGTAAAATTCTGTCCTGCACAGGTTCGATTAAACTCAGTACTCACAGGCGAAAATGTAAAATAAGAATTTACAGCCCAATTCACTTCTCTATTCTGACATCCTGTCCAGGGAAATTTACCATCACCTCCAATATCCCCGGTACAGAACGGAGCCCACATAGGTTGTGGAGGGCAAGGCTTATTTCTGTCTTTGCTGGGCCATCGGCCCGAAAGCCAGGATGCATTCACAGAAAACTGTCCCGGGGCCCAAGGCTGCTCAAACCAGGCTGCAGATTGATTATACAACATAACACATTTAGACTTCTCATTAATATTCTTTTTTTTTTTAAACTTTTATTGCATTATGATGAGAAAAGTTACATGATTTCAATTTATCTGAATTTGTTAACATTTAAAAACATATTTCAATTAAATATAATCGAATCACATTCTCGTTTCCCTTTTGTACCACTGCTTCTCCTAGAGACCCCCTTCAATACCTACAATATCTTTTTTGTCGTATTCCTTAAAATTTATAAAATATTATAAC
>NW_022196905.1:129361654-129377197 GCF_008632895.1 Mastomys coucha
GTGTTGGGACAGATGTTGGTTCCTGCTTACCTCTGATACTGGGTGTGTCAGAGCACCTGGGAGTGGAGTTTCCTCTGGGTGTTGTGGGACTGGCTGCGGAGCTTGCGCCCAAGGTCTGCTCTAGACCCCAGCCCAGTCAGACCAGAAGGAACCCGAGTCACTGGGCTGGTGGAGTTCCTGTGTGCCTGGTCCCACTGGACCCAGTTACTCCCAATGTTGGGACAGATGTTGGTTCTTGCTCACCTCTGACCCTGGGTGTGTCAGAGTCCTCACTAATATTCTTTACAAGAATGAAACATAAGCTACCTTCTAAAAACAATTGCTGTTCACCCTCAATACTACTTATCTGCTTATCCAATGGTAAATATGCTAGCCCTAAACTTCTATTTCTAGCAAAAAAAGCGCAGAAACACGTGAGCATTATACATCATGGGTATCAGTTTCAGGAACACCGACAGGATCCCCCATCTTGGTTCTGCCATCCCTGGCACCATCACTGCCACCATCACTAGGATCCCCAGGAGGGTCTTCATGGTGAATCTTCCTCATAAGGCGTTCAGGCACCCACACTGGATCTTGTTGGTCCTGGGGAAAAACACAAACAGAACCTCATGCCCATGTCAGCACGGGATCAGGCCCTTGCCAAGAGCCTGTCAAAATATCTTTCCACTTCACCATGCCATTAGATGGACCATGGGAATCCTGATGTCTCTCTGCTGCTGAGAGGCCTTGAGCATCCAAATTTAAAAAATTTAGGGTAAATAAGGCTAGAGATATTCTCTCCTTGGGGGTACCGCCTTGGCCTATTCCCCCTTTTTGTTAATGCAAACATTCTTTTAAGGTGTGATGGGCACGCTCCACAATTCCTTGTCCTTGAGGATTATATGGTAATCCATGATTAAGGTGTACCTCCATCTGCTTGCAAGAGGCAAAGGTCTGAGCCATGTAAGCTGGTCCATTGTCCGTTTTCAGCTGCTGTGGTTTTCCCCACACAGCCCAGGCTTCTAAACATTGACATTGCGAGCCTTTTCTCCACTCAAGGGTGTAGCATGTATGATACCTGAGCAGGTATCTACAGACACATGAACATATTTTAAGGTTCCAAACTCTGAAATGTGGGTGACATCCATTTGCCAGATCTCAAGTAGCATCAACCCTCTAGGGTTCACTCCCACACTGGGAGGATGATGATGAATCACACACTGAAGACAATCCAAGACCACCTGCCTGGCATCTGCTCTAGACAAATGGAATTTCTGTTGTAAAGTTCTTGCATTTACATGAAATGATTGATGAAACTGTCTGGCTTGGTCTAGGGATGAACTCAGAAAAATGCATTCCATCCTAGTCCATTGGTCAACTTTATCATTACCCTCACTTAATGGTCCAGGCAACCCTGTATGCGCTCTAATATGTTGAATATAAAAACGCCTTTTCCTTTGCCAGATTAAATCTTGTAGCACTTGTAATAGGGCACATACAGTACTACTATTCTTAATAGGACCTGCTATTTCTAATATTTTCACTGCATTGACTACATAAGCTGAATCTGAAATCAAATTAAATGTAAATGAACATCTTTTAAGCACCTCCACAACAATTTTCAATTCCACAATTTGAGGTGAGCCCAGTTGAAATTGACATACTACAGGCTCCTGTTTCTCTACCATATAGGCCCCACAGCCGGTCTTGGAACCATCAGTAAAGATATTTAGCACCCCCTTAAGGGGATGCACAGAGGTGATTTTTGGAAATATCACAGGATGTTCCTTAAAAAATGACAACAAGGGATGTTTGGGATAGTGATTATCAATCACTCCATCAAAACTGCATTGCAATATAGCCCAATCATCTATAGTGCCACACAAGATCTTAATTTGGTAACTAGAATAAGGCACTATTATGCTGGCAGGAGCAACTCCAAAGAACTGCAAGCATTGCTGGACACCATTTAAGGCTAAAGCAGCAACCGCAGTGGGATAAAGTTCTATGGATTTATTTGGAGAAGCTTTTGAATAAATCCATAATAATGGTCCTTCCTGCCATAATAATCCTGTAGGTTGACCATAGGTAGCAAATATGCACAATGCAATGGGCTGTCCATCCTGCCATCTCTGTAGAAAGGCGCTCTGCAACCTTTCCTCCACTTTACATAAGGCTTTTCTTGCTTCCTCTGTTAATTGCCTAGGAGAATCAAGTGCTGAATCACCTATCAGAGTATTATACAGGGGTCTTAATTCATAATTTGGTAGCTTCAAATAGCCTCTTACCCAATTGATATCTCCTAACTACTTTTGAAAATCATTTAGAGTCTTTAAATTATCTTTTCTTATCTCAATCTTTTGAGGTACGATCTTTTCAGGTCCCATCTTGCTCCTAAATAATTAACCACCTTCTCCTTTTGAACCTTCTCAGGAGCAATAAACAACTTTTTCTTTTTTAATAACTTAACTAATTCTTCATAGGCCTGATCTAATATTTGTCCACTCTTAGCTGAAAGCAAAATGTTGCCTGTATAATGAATGCATTTCAAATCTGGAAAATTTTTTCTCAAAGGAGCAATGGCTTCTCCCACATACAGTTGACACATAGTGGGGCTATTTGCCATGCCCTGGGGTAAGACTACCCATTCAAACCTTTGATCAGATTCTTCATGATTACAGGATGGAACAGTAAACGCTAATCTCTCACTATCTTTGGCACACAGAGGAATGGAGAAAAAACAATCCTTTATATCTATAACTGTTATAGGCCATGAGGCTGGTAAAGATGATAAAAGCGGTAAGCCTCATTGCACTGGACCCATGATCATTTGTTGATTTATGGCATGCAGATTATGCAACAATCTCCATTTTCCAGATTTCTTTTTAATGACAGAAATAGGAGTATTCCAGGGAGACACAGATGGTTTTATATGCTTTAAGGACATTTGTCCAGCCACCAACTCTTTGGCAGCATTCAATTTTTCAGAGAAGAGTGGCCACTGAGGAACCCACACCGAGTCCTCTGTCTTCCAAGTTATGGGAATGCCCTCCTCAGTGGCCTCTAGGAAAAACCCAGGCCTTGTTTCTTTTGTCTTTGTTGAGCAGATATGGGACTTTTCCGCCCTTGCAAGTATTTCCCTATTCCAAATCCTGGAACATATCCCACATCTTACATCATACATTGAGCGGAGTTGGAATACTCATTACTTAACTTAAATCCCATATCCTTTAACAAATATCTTCCCCAAAGGGAGATTGGCAACTCAAGTACATAGGGTTTCATTACTCCAGAGTGCCCTTCCTGATCTTGCCACCTTAATTGCCTCGCACTCATATCAGGAGTTTTTGCATAGCCAAGTCTTTGCAACATCTGAGAAGACATTTGTATGGGCCAGCCTGAAGGCCAATCTTTCTTAGCTATTATACTCTTGTCTGCTCCCGTATCCAGGATCCCAAAGATCCTTTTCTCATCTACTTTTAGTTCCAGCACAGGGCGCTGGTCCAGATCCAGGGATAGAAAGGTTAAATCCATTCCCGTGGACCCAAAGCCTCTCTTTCCTCTCTCTTGATTCCTTGCAACATAACAATCATGCAGACTTGGCAGAATAATTAATTGAGCTATTCTATCTCCAGGAGAGATAGCAGTTATCCCATGGTAGGGAAGCTACCATGATCTTAACCACTCCTGTATAATCTGGATCTATGACTCCAGGGTGTACAATAAGTCCTCTCAAAACTGATGATCTCCCTAGCAATAAACCCACTGTGCCAGGTTCAAGGGGTCCTTTAAAATCTGTCTCAATTAACTGGACTCCCATTTGGGGTGTCTATACAGGTCTGGTGGTGGAGCGGAGGTCCAATCCTGCTGAACCTGCAGTGGCTCTCTGCGGTTCCTCGTATGACGTAGATTGTGCCACCTCTCTTGACTCTGTTCTCTGTCCTGATTCTCTACTGCCCCATATATTTGTGGGCCCTGAGGCTGTGGGCCCCGCTGTCTGTTTTTTGGACGGGCTCCACCATAACCTTGAATAAGGGGCTGTCCATTTATATCCTTAACAGACATTCATTGGCCCAGTGGTTCCCCTTCTTACATTTGGAGCACAATGCAGGCTGCTTAGGGCACTGGCCACTTCCTGTGCTCTCTGTACTTCTTCTTTCTGGACATTGCTTTTTAAGGTGTCCTGCCTTGCCACATTTGAAACAAGCCCCAGAGCCTCCTCCTCTCTTCTGAGTCAGCTGAACTACTGCAGCTGTGAGGCCAGCATTGGTCAGTGGTCCTCCAAGCTTTCTACACACTTTCATCCAAGCTTCCAACCCCTTGCTCTTATATGGAGTAATGGCAGTTCTACATTCCTTGGTGCATTGTTCATAAGCTAGCTGTTTAATAAGGGGCATTGCCGTGTCTGGATCTCCAAAAATCTTTCCCACAGCCTCCACCAAGCGAGCTACAAAATCTGAGAATGGTTCCATAGGGCCCTGTAGAATCTTAGTTAAACTGCCACTCACTTCTCCCTTATTTGGCAAGGATTTCCACGCTTTAATAACTATCTGATTAATTTGCTCATAGACTTGTGGAGAATATCCCATCTGCTGATTGGTGAATCTGCCCTGACCAAGGAGCATATCTCTGTCCCAAGCTGGATTACCATTTCTCTGATTAGCTGCGGCTTGTTCAGTGGCATACTCAATCAGAAAAGCCCTCCAGTCCAAGTATTGTCCTGGACTCAAGCAGGCACGGGCAAGGCCACTCCAATCACTTGGTGTCATACAATGCCTGCTCAATGCTTCTACCTGAGCTAGGGTAAAAGAAGCTGTAATGCCATAAGTACGACTGACTCAGCCAGGGATTTAATTATTTTGAAATCAAGCGGTTCCTTGTGTCTATTCCACTGTGGGTCTTGATAAACAGGGTAGGCAAATTGCAGCTCAGTTCTGACCTGAGTCCAGATTCCAGGGCAAAATGATCTCCCTACACCAGAGGGCGGAGCTGGCTGCACTGCCTAACTTCAAGATACAGGGGAGGGCCAAAGGCATTGTGGTGGTGGTTTCATTTACACCAACCACTGCTAACTGAGGCTTCTCCTTTTTTTTTCCTCTCCCGTTTTCTTATCACTGTTCTCTCTAGCTGCTCTACTAAAGCATGCAATTCTCCCTCAGAATCTGTGTCCTCTGAATCCTCAAGATCCTTACGATCAGGATAGAGAGGTTCTCTTTTCCTGCTTCCTTTCTCACCTTCTGCTTTCTCTGATCTTTCTTCTTGCAACCGTTCCAAAGCTGATTGTCCCTCCTCAATTGCTTTACAGCATTTCTGATCTTCCAAACAGCTCCTCACCATTTTCCAAATCCCCTTTTTTAAAGTGCCCTGTTCCCAGGCAAAATCTAAATCCCTGCCTAACTTCTTCCAGCAGGGCACCTTAAGGTTGCCTGTTAATGGTAACCATGGGGCTACGGAGTCACATTCATTCAGAAATCTTTCTAAGGTTGATTTCTTAATCTTTAAATTTCTTGCTAACAGCAGTTCCTGAAGAGCCAGGAGAATTGGGTGTGACTGAGATGCTCCCATGAGTAGTTTTTCCATGCTTATTGCTCTCAGTTCCCTATGCTGCGAACTTGGTCCTCTCTCTTTGTTCCCAAAGAGAGGTAACACTCCCCACTCTCCCACGAACTTTATGGCCCTGACTTACCTCGGGAACCTTACCGGTGCACCGCCCTGACTGCGGGGGTTCTGAGCCTCTTCAGAGTTCCCCATTGTGGCGCACACCCTCGCCAACAAGGAAGACACTACACACTAGCTCTTCCCACACAGTTTATTTCAGGCACTTTTAACAATCTTCTGACTGACTAACTTCTGACTTCTTCTGACTACTTCTGACTTCTGACTTCTTCTGACCCCAGGGAGACCCTGCCCACAGGCTAAATACTTCATGGGCAGCCAACCTCAGTAAACCACATAGTACACACAAATAGGCACACATATGTGGAGGCAAGCCTGCTGGATCAGCCTTAGCCAAATAAGGATGCCTTTTGTCCCAGACAGCACTCACCATCTGGCGGGTGGAAGGCTGAAACCAACGCCATCTTTAGGCATGGCACATCGCAGCTCCCAACACAAGATATTCTCATTCTTTTTTTTTGGAAATTAGTTGATAACTTTATTAATGATAATAACAGTGTCTGCAAACTTGAAAATGCACATGCAGTAAACAGGATTTATTCCATCTATGACAATGTCTGGATCTCTTTCTTGGATTCACAAAGCTCCTGCAATCAGCTCCAGGAGCCCTTACCATAAAGCAGAATTGAGAAAGTCATCCAGCCATCAAGTATCTTCACCAACAAAATCAAGACTTCAAAGGAAAATGACAGAGCTACACTCCACAAAGGAATCCAAGGCTATTGTTTTCAGGTAGGGAGACAATGGTGTTGGCCAGTGGGTTGCCCAGTGGACCAATCCATTTAGCTTCTATTTAACTTCATTCTTCGCTCCATAATCTATCTTGCAGAGCCCTGGGCTGGGTTCCAGCTAGACCAACAATGGCTGTCTACCAATGGAAGTTCCAATAATCCAGCTGTCTACCAATGGAAGGTCCAATAATCCAGTTGTTGATCAGTCTACAAGGCTGGATGTCTCATCTGGTCTTCAGTGTTTGCCAGAATCCTGAAGAAGTAGGGCTCTAATGCCAGTTAAGGAATAGACTTGCCATCTCAAGCAAGCAGGCAAAGAACAAGCTTCTTTCTTTCATGTCCTTAATAGAAGCTGCCAGCAGGTGTGGCCCTGATTAATGGTGGATCTTCCTGCCTCAAAAGATCCAGATTAAGAGTGATTCTTCTCACTCAAATTACTGAATTAAGAAAAAAAATCCATCGCAAATGTACCATCTTCTTGGCTTGACAACCAAGAATAGCCACCACAGAAACTATAAATAAAGACAAATTTGGAAAAAGATTCCTGAAAACATTTCTGTTCCATAGTGTGTTCACATACATTAAATGGACAAGGCCCCTGCTACCCAGACTTGGATATAAAAATTAACTCAATGAGCAATTTTTAAAAAGTAGTGATATAAAATTAATTCAGTAAGGAATTTTAAAATGTAGGATTGGCTGTGGGTAAGACATCGGTGGCCTCTGGAGGTAGAAAAATCATCAGGCCATCTTGACCAGCCACAGAGTAAACAAGAAAGCCAAAGGAACTTTATAACAACTTCTTGTGGAGACAGAATAGGAAGGAAAAAGCTAATTCCTGAGTGTGTGGATTAGAAAGATTGCTTCATGGACCCAGAGAGAAAAAGAACAGTGTCCTTTCAGTAACCTGGCACTACAGTGGTTAACACAAAATATTAAATGGAAAAAACAAAAAACAAAATTAGAACAGAACAAAGAAAGCAAGCTTCAAACAGGGATTCTAAAGCCTGATAGAGAACCACAACAGACTTCTACCAAATCCACAGCAAAGCGGAATGTTCATGTTCTGTATCTGTGTCTGTATTACTCAGGTAGTGGTAGAACCTCTCAGGGAAGAGCCAGGCTCTTGTCAGCAAGTGCTTTTTAGTATCAGCAATAATGTGAGGGTTTGGTGTCTGCAGATGGAATGGATCCCTAGATGGGGCAGTCTCTTGATGGTCTTCCCTTCAGAAATAGGAAATGGTCTTCTGTTCCATTTTTTGTCCCTGTCTTTTCTCCGGACAGGAACAATTTAGGGTTAAAATTTTTGAGATGGGTAAGTGGCTCCATCCCTCAACTAAAAGCCATGTTTATCTACTGAAGGTGGTCTCTACAGGTTCTATCTCCCCTTTATTGGGTATTTAGGGTAAGGTCATCCCTGTTGGGTCCTGGAAACCTTTCACTACCTAGCATCTGGACCATCTGGGACTTTCTAGTGGCTATCCCCCAGGTCCCCATCCTCCACTGCTACCTACTTCTATTCAAATTTCTTGCCTTCGCTACTTCTTTCCCTTCTAATACCTTATCCTGCCCCCTTTTGCCTCCCTCTCCTTTCTCCCTCCCAGGTCCCTTTTTCTCTCTACCCACTGTGATCATGTTGTTCCCCTTTCTATATAGGATTGAAGCATCTCTACTTTGGTCATCCTTCTTCTTAAGCTCCATATGGTTTGTGTATTGTATCATGGGTACTCTGAGCTTTTGGGCTAATATACACTTATAAGTGAGTACATACCATGTATGTTCTTTTGTTCTGTGTTACCTCATTCAGGATATTTTCTAGTTCCATCTATTTGCCCGCGAACTTCATGAAGTCATTGTTTTTAATAGCTGAGTAATTGTGTAAATGTACCTCATTTTCTGTATCCATTCCTCTGTTGAGGGACATATGGGATGTTTCTAGCTTTAGCTATTATAAATAAAGTTGCTATGATCATAGTGGAGCATGTGTCCTTATTACACGTTGGAGCATCTTCTGGGTATATGTCCAGGAGTGGTTATAGCTGGGTTCTCAGGTAGAACTATTTTCAATATTTCAAGGAACCACAAACTTGATTTCCAAAGTGGTTTTACCAGCTTGCAATCCCACCAGCAGTGGAGGAGTGTTCCTCAGTTTTCTACATACTTGCCAACATGTGCTGTCACCTGTGCCTTTGATCTTTGCCATTTTAATTGGAGTGAGGTGGAATCTCAGGGTCATGTTGATTTGCATTTCCCTGATGACTGAAGCAAGGTGATGCTTTTGAATGTGCTGCTGCATACCCTGCCAGCATGTGATGCTGTAATCTGTATTTGCTGCCCTGTATGTTCTCCCTCTGCTCCTCTCACATAGACAGATGCTCTAAGTGCATTGACTTCTCTGCCTTTCAGGAACCATACTAACCTAAGTGAGTTTCCATGTGAGGTGGCCATGTCCTGTGTCACATGACTGCTGTGACTCTTGCCCTGACATTATGCCACACCCACTCCAGTGGAGTCTGTGTGACAAGTCCAAAAGTTTGGCCTCAGTCCTGAGGTAAAAAGTTTCACGGAAACTGGTCTCCTGGATGTCTGTGCCGTCCCGTAACACATATGTGGTCCAGATTTGTCCTTGCCATAGTTGATGGAGGTTTTTGCATGCTTTCTTTCAGTATTGTTTTATTATAGGTATAGAGGTGCCCCCAAGGGATGATTTGGTAAATAGCCAAGTTAGATTGGATGTTGTTTCCTGGCCTCTACCAGTGTCCCAACATCCTAGTCAATCTCTGAACTGACTCTGGGCTTTGAATTTCATAAGAATGTTACTTATTCAGATGAAATGCCTCCAGTGTTGAAATAGAGATAGTGAAAGAAATCAGGCATTGCAGTTTAGTAGATAAGAGTTAATAATCCCAGGGCAAGTTCAACAAAGAAAACTTTTAAAACTAATTTTACTTCTATCCTCTTAAAACTAATTCTCATTAGTCATGTATGGCAGACTACATTACTTAATAGAAGAATGTTGGTGGGCTCCTTTAGTAAATGAAGGTCCCCCCAAATACGTAGAATAACAGCTGAGTCACTCCCATATACAGGAATTTACAATGGTCTAGGTAGAAGGTGGGTTGTGGTTTAAGAAGGAACTTGAGTATTGTATTATTCACAGAAAGGTTAGCAAGAATGGGACCTCCCTTGTGCATTTTTTCCCAAGCCCAGAAGAATAGCATAGGTGTTTACTAAGGGCTGGCTGGTGGTGGATTATTACAATAGACTAGAATTGGAACTATAACTAGGACATGAAGCCCTCACACCTGGCTTCTTTTTTTTTTTTGTTTTTTGTTTTTGGTTTTATAAAATGTAGTTTTATTTTATGTTACTCTGCTGTTACATAGGGCATAACATTTTCACAAGGCTTTTTTGGGACTACAGTCAATGATTAGCAAGCACACAACATAGTGGTCCAACTCTCTAAAGAACAATCACTGGGCGAACCGATACCCTCTCACATGTGCACAAATCTGCATGGAAAAGTACGAAAGGTTAGACTTGGACTTGTGTGCTTTATTTCTCCTTTCTAGTCTATTAAGAAAGGACATGCATTTTAATTTGCCCAAAGCAATGCTTGTATTCTGGCAGCAACATGCTACTTCTATCACAAGGTGCAGTGAATACCAGAGCTACGAAGGCAGGAGGTGTAAGTGAATTTTTATTGGGAAGGAAGTTGTCAACTTAAACAGCAGCAAATGAAGAATGCATAAGGAAACTCCCTGTTGTCACAAACAGATGTAACCTCCAGAATATGTGACACAGGAGACATTTCAATCTGTGACCCCAAGCCTGGATGCATTAAGCACTTTCCCATTCAATCTAACACTTCTGGATTCCTACTAAAAAGGAATTTGTAATAAGAGCATGGAAAAGTCGCTTCTGAAAGGAAACCCCCAAGAAGGTTCAAAAAAGGAATGTAGAAATCAAGAAGTTACTGTTACAATTACTTTAAATTGTAATGCACTACATTTCCATATCTTCACAGTAATACAAAACACAGTCTCTCGCAGAACTGGTTCAGATTACTTAAATACCAACTGTGTTGTCAGTCCTCTACCCAGTGTCTGGAAGTTACTCGTGGTTATATGAAATGAAGCTATCGATACTTTTCTACAGTCGTAACTGCACACCAGGAAAGCGGAGACAACACAAACCAAGGGATGGAGTTTTCCCAAAGCTGCAGTGTGAAAAGACTATAAACAGTTGATCCCATACACATGAATGGGCTTCCTTGCTAGAGGAAATCCAAGTGGAATAACGAATGGAGATGTAAAAAGGTGTTCTTGAGGGGAAGGAGGTTGGTGCCCTGGATGCCTTTAGTTCTCGGCCCCCTCCGCTGCATCACATTCTTCTCCTGCACTGTCTGATGTCCATAATGTTAAGTTGTCTCTAAGCAACTGCATGATCAGGGTGCTGTCTTTGTAGGAGTCTTCGTTCAGTGTATCAAGCTCTGCGATGGCCTCATCAAAAGCCGTTTTAGCCAGTGTGCAGGCAAGCTCTGGATTATTAAGGATATCATAGTAAAATACAGAAAAGTTAAGAGCCAGCCCCAGGCGGATTGGATGCGTAGGTTGCATCTCTTTCTTGCTTATATCAAATGCCTCTTGGTAGGCTCCTTGGGAATTTTCTATCATTTGTTTTCGATCATCACCACAAGCTACTTCAGCAAGATACCGGAAATAATCTCCCTTCGTTTTCAGATAGAAGACCTTACTCTCTGGTTTAGTTGCATTGGCTATTAGATACTTGTAGCCCGCGCAGTCATCTCGCCAGCAAGAAGACACACGGACACTAGGTTCCTTCTGCAGCAACGTTTATTTGTCTCCATCCATAGGGAAAAAGGGTCGAGCCCAAAATTTGCACTGCTTATATACACCACAGTGCAGCGTGTCTGCCCACAGCGTGGCGTGTCTGCCCACAGCGTGGCGTGTCTGCCCATGATTGGCTCTTCGCTCATTACCCTACGTAACGCCCCGGGATGGGCCATGACATAGCGTCTTTTTCACTCTACTGCACTTGCGCAAATAGTTGTTTACTAGGAGTTAACAGCGGAAGTAGGTGTCATCTTGCCATGGCAAATGCCTCTCCAGCTTCACCGCTCCCCACAGATACTTATCCAACAATTCCAGGACTGTGGTGCAGATGGACCTCAGCTCCGACTCCACTTTCTCCCGATAGTCCTTGATCAGCTGCAACTTCTTGTCGGAGGTGGAGGTGTCGGTCTTCTGCTCAATGCTCGAGATGACCCTCCAGGCAGACCTGCGGCCCCCGACCACGTTCTTATAGGCCTCCTCGTTGGACAGCTCTGCGCCCTGTTCTGTCACAGCTTTCATGCAGGTGGCCATGTCGTCGTAGCGCTCGGCCTGCTCGGCCAGCTTAGCCTTCTGGATCAGCTCGGTCTTCTCCATGGCAAGCGAGGGTGAGTGCCAAGCCGGATCCGGAGTCCTCCTTCTAGTCTCCGCGGCCACAATGCGAGTCCCACACCTGGCTTCTAAGAATAAGCTGACTTTAGATAAAGCTGACTTTATCTCAGTTGTAACCACCGCCTAATTCCTGCCAATTTTCATGTATGCATTTTTCTGCTTTGTTTAAAGAATCATTATGCATCAGATGACTTCAATGTACCTTGTCTGTTTTATTACCTAACTTCTTTATTTCTTCTGTAATGACTGTATAAGTCTGATGCTTACTTTGAGAAATTACACTCAGATTCAGCACTCTCTTGTGTTCCTGTGTGTTTGTCACTCACCAACTCCTTGCCCACCTGAGTACCTGAACCATGATTCTCCCTGAGTTGAGGGACCCTGATTGTGTCTGCCCTCTGCATCATTAGAGAGCCTGGCTTCAGGCTCCTGCTGAGAGCTCATCCCTATGCTAAAAGGTAGAAGAGTCTTCCTTGCTTTCATGCTTTACAGAGATTCCTCCATTCAGTCTTCTACTGTGCTGTGACCTCAACATCTCTGAGAACCACAACCTATGATGTGTCTTCTATGTCTCTGTCTGTTTATGTCAATATGGATCTTTAAAAAAACTCAATTTCCCAATAATTCTTCACAGAGTCCCCTTGAACCTCCTCTCCTATTTACAGCCTACCACATTCTCCTTTAAAGGTGTTGAGTTTTGTTCTATTGCTATGTATTTTAAACCTCAACATAAAAGCAAAGCAAGCCAAACCCAACCATAGCAAGGTCTTCTGTGTAACTGAGAGTGGCCTCAAATGTTCTGCAGTCTTCCTGTCTCCTTAGTCCTGGGATTGTATCAAAGCAATCATGGCAACATCTGTTTGTCATCTCAATGATACTTTATTATGGTCACATCAACAGGGAGAAAAAACTTAACAGATACCATATCAGATACCTCTTACATGCTACAAACAGTGAGTTCCTAGAAACATTCTATTGTTTACATTTTACAACACAACAGAAGATACAGTTATGGGTATCATTGTCATCATTATCATTCTTTGCAAAATGGAAAATCATAGACTTGATAACGAATACAGCAAAACAAATATCCTTTCAAAAAATAAGTGTGAAAACCAAAAAAATCATAGATATCTACAACATATTAGAGTAGTCTTGGTGGCAGCTTCCAGGACCTAACATCCAGACATGAGAAGATCTACACCTTAGTTTCCCCAGTCACACAGTGTCACACAGAACATCTACCCAGTAATTAGCACAACCAATACCTACTGAATGTACACTGGATGTATTATAAGTATTGAACTTCTTCTCTTACTAAAAATTACATAATCCTTTTCATTTGTATATGTGCTTCTGCCTAGGTGTTCTATAGCATATTTGTGGAGTGAGAGATTCATCTGTCAGAGCTAGCTGCCTTCTTCAGCCAAGAGAGTCTGAGAAAATGAACACAGCTCATCACTCATAGAGGAAAGGGATTTTACTCTCAGAGTCTTCTAAAGATTTCAAATTTATTTTTCTACAATGACCTGCAATATAGGTGCACTATTTTACCAAAACTGAAAAACAAAAACAAAAAATGAAATAAAAAATAAAACCAAACAAGCAAGCATACACAGGCTTTAGGGAATGTTATTCAGGGTTGTACTGCTATGTGGAGAGGCAGGATTGGAACCTGTATACTCTCCACACATGTTCTTAGTAGATATCATTTGAGATGTTTCCTTCTTAACTATTTGATGAAACACAAGCATTGTGGTTAAACTGCCCTCCTGCTAAGGCCCAATCCTTAGTAAGAGATTCCTACATATAAATTTCAAAACTGGTAGACATTCTGGAGAACTTTCTTTCATCTTTTATCAGTGAGAGAAAGAATAAGTTATGGAGACCTGACAAAGAAGAGGCAAGTCACTCAGTGGTAGAGCAACTCATAAGCACACAGGAAGCCCTGGCTTTTATCTCTGGCACCACAAAAAGGAAGGAGTGTCTACTGTTGTGGACCTAGGTAGTTCTGTCTGTAAGACCTGCGGTTTGAAAATCTTAAAGAATGGGGGACTACAGCCTAACACTGCAGACAACTTTACTTCAGCTTCACTGTGCTTTTACGTGAATGTACAAAAGCAAGCAGGAAAGTTGTTGGAGTTCAGAAGAACCAAATCAGAAAAACATGCAAATAAATACCAGTAAGAACATACTAAATATTAACAAACCTTGACTACAATTGTCTCAGGTCAGACCATATAAACACAATTGTCTGGCATTATACTATAGATTATACCTTAGAAAGCACAAAATTAAGGCACAAGCCCGTATGCAGAACCAGTGTCCATTGAGGCTGGCATGAGTATATCCTTGCACAGGCATAGGTTCTATAGCTATGTTCTGACATCCAACAAGAATAAATATGTCTTATAAATTGAACACATATGTTCTTTTTGCAGGAGGCACAAAATTACTTCCAAAGAAATCCAGAGAACAAACTGTCCTTGAGGTAAAAGGCCCTCTTTCTTTTTTCTGGGTCCTCTATTAGAGGTCCCTAGGATGTTGTTTGCTGTGAGTCATTCTTTTGACTGTGTTCCTACAGAGATGGTGCTAGCAGAGGCTCTCTCACTTAGTGAAGAAGCAGCCATTTTCTTTGGGAATATGGGAAATCACAAATGAGAGTAATCATCTTGTGAGTAGAGAAGCAACTGGATCAAGGTAATGAGTCCACACCTGTTTATAGTTAGAAGTGAAGGTCATTAAAATAAAGGGCCCAAGACAAAAGAAGTTAGAATGATGCAGGGGAGCTCTGGCACATGAGATACACCAGACATGGGGGCACTGCACTGTATAGGTGTGGGTTTAAGATGGTGGACCGCATACTGTTATTGGCTCTGAACAATTCATAGGATTAAAATATGGGTAGACTTTACCAGGGAAGGCAGGGTCATAGAACCTATAGATGAGAGCTCCATAGCGAGAAACATCATAAAATGAGAGAGTGCAAGCTTCCCGGTCCAGGAAAACTCCAACACGACTGGGAGGACTAGGCAGAGAGAGGGCCAGGACACTGGAATTGTGGGTGATAGAACACTCATCAAAGGCATTGTATACAGACCCATTCGTCAGCCCTATAACCCAGTAGCCACATTTAGGCTGATACATTACATTTTGTTTAACATTAGAATAATGTTTTGTTTTGAAGCCCATTTCATCCTTTGAATGAAGTTGAGGTTGAGCACATTTTCCATCATTTAATCCGAGGAGCCAGGCATCACTTCTAGACACGTCTACTTCCCAGTAATGCTTCCCTGAGGAGATAGCTGGATATCCCAGGACACCCAAATGGTAGGTCTGAAGAAGTTGAAGATTCCTCTCATAGAATACGCTTATATATCCTATTTGTCTTTTTTTTTTTGTTAATGAAAATGCTTTCGTGGCTGTTTTCACGTAGAGTCATATGAACTGCAGAAAAATGAGACATATATGTTTTGAATCAGATGAAATACAAGGTACAGCTTTATTTGTAACATAAGCAACAGAAGCATAAGGAGAAAGAGAAAGGAAACGTGGAGAAGCCTTGTTTAAAGTCAAGGAGAAGGAGACTGCTGTGTATATTGGGATATTTTTTTTTTGACCGATCACAGTTTTATTTTTAATGACATAAGCAAGAACAATCTCACATTCATACTAAAAATCTCAGCTAC